>NC_053490.1:529189247-529546747 GCF_905171775.1 Rana temporaria | reverse complement strand
TGCCAAAATCACCTAATTTGCCAATCAATTAATTCATCAGCACAGGAGGAGGGCCATTTTTCTTTTCGTCCTGCAGCTTTAGAATTGACCACAAGGTGGAGCCGCAAACCCAGAAACTGAAAACTTCATAACTCTTCTTTTCCCTCGTTGTGATTTGATGAATGTGACTGCGGGGCAGAGAGCGAGGGGGGGGGGGGAGCGATCGTATATTCTCCACTCATCATTCCTTCATTCCCATCATCATTTATATCATTCAACACCCAGACAAATAATAACATCACCCCCCCCCCCATTTATTACATCAACCTTTCTATAGAATGTTACAGAGCCGTCCGTCAGAGGGCCGGGGGGCCGCATTCTGTGAGAGCTGAACAAGAATCTGTGATTCACCCCTCGACTGCTGTGTGGTTATTAGTCTTGTGTGTAACTAAAAAACTACAAATCCTTTCCTTCAATCCATCTCCTTTAAATCTATCTATCTATCTATCTATCTATCTATCTATCTATCTATCTATCTATCTATATCTATCTATCCATCAATCCGCCTCCTAAATATCTGTGTATCTATCTTTCCATTTGTCCGTCAATCTCCTATCTATTTCTCTATCTATCTATCTATCTATCTATCTATCTATCAATCTATCAATCTATATCTATCTATCTATCAATCTATCTATCTATCTATCTATCAATCTATCTATATATCTATCTATCAATCTATCTATCTATCTATCAATCTATCTATCTATCTATCAATCTATCTATATATCTATCTATCTCATATCTATCTATCTATCCCATACCTCTTCTATCTATCTATCTATCTATCTATCTATCTATCTATCTATCTATCTATCTATCGATCTATCTATCTATCTATCTATCTATCTATCTATCTATCTATCGATCTATCTATCTATCTATCTATCTATCTATCTATCTATCTATCGATCTATCTATCGATCTTTGCATCCATCTCCTAAATATCTATTTGTATATCTATCTTTTCCACCAGTTGCTCTATCTATCTGTCTGTCTGTCCATCTATCCGTCTCCTAAAAAAAAATCTATCTTTCCATCTGTCTGTCTATCTATCTTTCTATCTATTCATCCATCTCCTAAATATCTGTATATCTATCTTTCATTCATCTCCTATTTATTTATCTATCTTTCCATTAATCTGCCTGTCCATCCTTCCGGCCATCCCCTAAATATCTATATGTCTATCTAGCTTTCCACCCATTCATCTGTTCATCTACCCATCTACAGTATCTATCTTTCCATCTGTCCTTCCCATAAATATCTATATGTCTATTTATCTTCCCACCTGTTATTCCATCCTTCCAACTATCTATCTATCTATCTATCTATCTATCTATCTATCTATCTATCTATCTATCTATCTATCTATCTATCTATCTATCTGCCTGCCTGTCTGTCTGTCTGTCTGTCTGTCTGTCTATCTATCTATCCAACATCTATCTATCTATCTGTCTATCTATCTGTCTGTCTGTCTGTCTGTCTGTCTGTCTGTCTTTCTGTCTGTCTATCTATCTATCTATCTATCTATCTATCTATCTATCTATCTATCTATCTATCTATCTATCTATCTGCCTGCCTGTCTGTCTGTCTGTCTGTCTGTCTGTCTATCTATCCAACATCTATCTATCTATCTGTCTATCTGTCTGTCTGTCTGTCTGTCTGTCTGTCTATCTATCTATCTATCTATCTATCTATCTATCTATCTATCTATCGCTGGTCCATTCAGCAGGGCAGCAATAATCTTGGGATTTAATAAAAAACACAGATTTTTACATATTGTCCCTGGTTTTACTGAGGCTGGCAACCCTAATGGGGCCCCCTAGTGGCATGGGGCCCTCGGGCAGTGCCTCGAATGGTCAGTCCGCCTCTGCCGACAAGCAATATGTTTCTCAGTATCCGAAACAAAAAACGATCAGAGATCTTCGCCCCCTCCAGGCTTGTTGTTAAGCGAGGCCTTTCCGATCACACCTGATGCACAGACACCTCCGTCTGGCGCACACAAATTCCCCGGGAACTCCACGCCGAGTCTTATTCCCCAACCTAATCGCAGTTATTACAAGCCGGCAGCACTTCGCACATAAATGGCGGTTCTAAACATCGGACAAGGCGACAGGCGGTGACATTTAAAAGCTTTATGAAAAAACATTTAGACCTTTCCCCCCTCCAAAAAAAAAAGAACAAAAAAAAAAAACCTCCCGGCTCGGGATTTGAAGCGTCATTCATATTTAATGCGCCCACGCGCTCAATAATTCATGAACCGTTTTCTACAAACAAGTGCCACTTTAAGTCCCAGGAAGGAGATTATTTTATTAATAGTCCCCGGCTTAACTCCGCGTTAGCTTGGGAAAGCGAAATCCTTCCTTGAACATGTCGGTGGGATTCCCAAACAGCGGATTAAACCGAACACGCACTTTTTATTATTGAGAAAATAAACGGTTGGGGCGTCTAGAATACTTCCGCTTAGACTTTTAGGGCCAGATTCACAGAGCGAGTACGCCGGCGTATCTACTGATACACCGGCGTACTTTCAAATTTGCCGCGTCGTATCTTTAGTTTGAATCCTCAAACCAAGATACGACGGCTTCTGGCTTCGATCCGACAGGCGTAAGGCTTCGTACGCCTTCGGATCGTAGGTGCAATACTTCTGCGCCCGCTGGGTGGAGTTTGCGTCGTTTTCCGCGTCGGGTATGCTAATTAGCTTTTTCCGTCGATCCACGAAGGTACGCGCGGCCGTCGCATTCTCTTACGTCGTCGCTAGTCGGCTTTTCCCAGCGTATAGTTAAAGCTGCAATTTTGCGGCGTATAGATAGACTTGCCATGTTAAGTATGGCCGTCGTTCCCGCGTCGAAATTTGAATTTTTTTTTTTTGCGCAAGTCGTCCGTGAATAGGAAAGGACGTAACTCACGTCTAAGTTCAAAAAATGACGTCGGTGCAACGTCATTTCGCGCAAAGCACGGTGGGAAATTTTGAAACGGAGCATGCGCAGTTCATTCGGCGCGGGGACGCGCTTCATTTAAATTTTTTTATTTTTTATATTTTCACTTTTTCATCCATTGGTGTGTTGGCTGCCTTAATTAATATCAATTTTCACGGTTCATTCATATATCTATCACCATCCAACATTGTAATAGTTTAGCGCGATATATTGTATATACATCATTTAAATGAATCACGCCCCCTACCCGCCGATTTGAATTCTGCCGCCAGAAATACACAACGCCGCCGTAACTTACGGCGCAAAATCGCTAAGGATTCGAAATTCCGCCAGGTAAGGTACGGCGGCGTAGCGTATCACTGATACGCGGCGCAAGTGTAAATATCTGTGAATCTGGCCCTTAGTGGGTTGAATTTCCATACGGACTTCTTAGAGCCCATTCAAACCATGGCGCCCCGGTACATAAAGCTGCCCATTGAAATGAATAAATTGGCAGCACATCAAATTGCCCAAAAAACAAACATGCACCTTTGTTGGCAACGCGAGCGCATTACCGTGTGTTGTGGTGCTCCGCAATGTGAGCGTGTTAGAGCCATGTTCGTATTTAGTATATCCCATACCTGCGCCATGCTGGGGGCAACCATATGGATATAAGGGTGCTGCAACAACTCCTGACTGGTTGCGGTGTATAAGATACACTATTTTGTCAAAAGTATTGGGACACCGGCCTTTACACACAGTGGGCCAGATTCACCCACTTGCGCTGCGGCGTAACGTATGTCATTTACGTTACACCGCCGCAAGTTTTAAGCGTAAGTGCTTGATTCACAAAGCACTTGCCTGTAAACTTGCGGCGGCGTAACGTAAATCCGTCCGCCTAATTCAAATGGGGCGTGGACCATTTAAATTAGGTGCGTTCCCGCGCCGAACGTTCTGCGCATGCTCCGTTAGGAAATTTCCCGCCGTGCTTTGCGCAAAATTACGGAGCCCCAACGTGTTTTTTGAACGGCGACGTGCGTTACGTCCTTTCGTATTCCCGGACGTCTTACGCAAAAAAAATTAAAAAATTTAAATTCGACGCGGGAACGACGGCCATACTTTAACATGGGCTGTCTAATATTACACCACCTAAATAGCAAGTGAAACTTTACGACGGGAAAAAACGACTAGCGACGACGTAAGAGAATGCGACGAACGCGCATAGCTTCGTGGATCGCCGTAAACAGCTAATTTGCATCCCCGACGCGGAAAACGACGCAAACTCCACCCAGCGGTCGCCGAAGTATTGCATCCTAAGATCCGAAGCCATACGCCTGTCGGATCTTAGCCAAATGCCGTCATATCTTTGTTTGTGATTTACGAATAAAGATACGACGCGGCAAATTTGAAAGTACGCCGGAGTATCAGCAGATACTCCGGCGTACTTTTTCTGTGAATCTGGCCCAAAGCAACTAGTGCCCAGTATTATTTTTTTGACCCCCTTTTTAGCCATGGACCTTGGGTGAAATGCTAGCCCGCCTCTGGCCTTTGGGGTGTCAGAGGGGTGGTACATACACCATTTATTCTATTGATATACGTGTATGTATGTCCTCCATGGCAGTACCCACATACCCATTCCCAAAAGTTTGCAGAATAGCCTAAGTAAAGACCAGTAATAAATTACACGATTCAGCTACCATAGACTTCAATGAGGTTTGAGCTCCATGTTTGAGGATTATTATACTTACTATAGAGATATAGGCTGGTGCTGGGGGTTATTATACTCACTATAGAGAAATAGGCTGGTGCTGGGGGTTATTATACTCACTATAGAGAAATAGGCTGGTGCTGGGGGTTATTATACTCTCTATAGAGACATAGGATGGTGTTGGAGGTTATTATACTCACTATAGAGATATAGGATGGTACTGGGGGTTATTATACTCACTATAGAGATATAGGCTGGTACTGGGGGTTATTATACTCACTATAGAGATATAGGATAGTGCTGGGGGTTATTATACTAAACTATAGAGATATAGGATGGTGCTGGGGGTTATTATACTCACTATAGAGATATAGGCTGGCATTGGAGGTTATTATACTCACTATAGAGATATAGGCTGGTTCTGGGGGTTATTATACTCACTATAGAGATATAGGCTGGTTCTGGGGGTTATTATACTCACTATAGAGATATAGGCTGGGGTTGGGGGTTATTATACTCACTATAGAGATAAAGGCTGGGGTTGGGGGTTATTATACTCACTATAGAGATATAGGCTGGGGTTGGGGGTTATTATACTCACTATAGAGATATAGGCTGGTGCTGGGGGTTATTATACTCACTATAGAGATAAAGGCTGGTGCTGGAGGTTATTATACTCACTATAGAAATGTAGGCTGGTGCTGGGGGCTATTATACTCACTATAGAGATATATGATGGTGCTGGGGGTTATTATACTCACTATAGAGATATAGGCTGGTGCTGGGGGTTATTATATTCACTATAGAGACATAGGCTGGTGTTGAGTGTTAATATACTCACTATAGAGATATAGGCTGGTGTTGGAGGTTATTATACTCACTATAGAGATATAGGCTGATGTTGAGGGTTAATATACTCACTATAGAGATATAAGCTGGTGCTGGGGGTAATTATATTCACTACAGAGATATAGACTGGTGTTGAGGGTTATTATACTCACTATAGAGATATAGGATAGTGCTGGGGGTTAATATACTCACTATAGAGATATAGGATAGTGCTGGGGGTTAATATACTCACTATATAGATATAGGCTGATGCTGGAGGTTATTCTACTCACTATAGAGACATAGGCTGGTGTTGGGGGTTATTATACTCACTATAGAGATATAGGATAGTGCTGGGGGTTATTATACTCACTATAGAGATATAGGATAGTGCTGGGGGTTATTATACTCACTATAGAGATATAGGCTGGTGTTGGTGACTCCCAGCTTGTTGGCGGCCACGCAGGTATAGTTTCCATAATGCTCTTCAGTGACATTTGCTACCATCAAGGTGGACCGGTTGCCCATGTTCTTAATTTCCAGACCCTGGGCGCTGCTTAACCTGAAAATTCAGTAAAAGGAAAAAACAAAAAGATACTAAAGTCATCACGTTTAAAAACGTTATAATAATATTACTTATAATTTTTAACATGTTCCGATGAAACTGTTCAGTTTTTTATATAAAAAAAACTGTATTATAAAATATGTCATTTTTTTAACTGTATTTTATTTTTTGTTTTGTAAATTGAGACAGACTGGTAGGGGCCCCAGTGCTTTACTTTGCCGAAGGGCCCATGATGCTACTAAGACCCCCCTCCCCTGTAAAAGGGGTTGGCCTTGCCTATTTATTCAATTAACTCAACTAGGATTTTGGTAATAACAATCTTCGAAAACCTCATAAATATCTCCAGTTATGACCCAAATGCAAAAATATACAGAGGCCGCTCAGACTCTGGAGCCGCTCAGACTCTGGAGCCGCTCAGACTCTGGAGGGTCCTAGTCCAACGCCAACTGCTAAAAGTGCCGGCCAGGAATGGAGATGGTCTCTGCTCCAAACGTTGCACAGTGGCCAAGTCGAATACAGCTCTCTGTTCGTAATAATGACCATAAGCCGGCAGGACCGACTCCCAATCATGCGACCAATGGGATAGCCAAGCACAGAGCATGTAGTTTGAAGATGCCTCAGCTTCAACTCTTCCTAGACCAGTGATGGGGAACCTTGGCACTAGGGTTGTCCCGATACCACTTTTTTAGGACCGAGTACAAGTACCGATACTTTTTTTCATGTACTCGCCGATACCGAATACGATACTTTTTTTAATGTGACAGTTTTCAAATTTAAGAATGTCTTTTACATTGGTGGTCAGTGGGAAGGATGTCTCTTACATTGGTGGTCAGAGTACTGGGCACAGGGTATGGGGCACATCAGAGTAATGGGCACAGGGTATGGGGCACATCAGAGTACTAGGCACATAGTATGGGGCACATCAGGGTACTGGGCACATCAGTTTACTGGGCACAGGGTATTTTCTGGCGCCGGGAGCCTGAACTACAGCGGGGGGGTATTTTTTTGAAGCACCTGATTAGAACCGTAGGCTCTAATAGGCATCAAAAAATTTGAACAGTGAGAGCCATGCTGGGCGCTCGCAGTTCACTCAGCTGTGTGTTAGGAAAGTGAAGGAATATTTGCTTTCCTAACACTGAACCGCCTCTCCGCCAATCAGGTGCTCGGGTCTGTTACCTGTCACCTGATTGGCTGAAATGACAGGCTCTGTGATTGGACGCCTACCAGGCACCCAATCATAGCAGCGGACGGAAAGAGAGGACGGGAGAAGACATTGAGGAGCGTGGAGGACACTGCCGCCGTGACCCGCTGCCCCACCGAGACAGGGTAAGTGCTGGCTGGGGGCGGGGGATGCACACTGGCTGCATTTGATGGGCTTAGTAGTGGCAATTGATGGGCACATTGGTAGCAATTGATGGGCACATTGGTAGTAATTGATGGGCACACTGGCAGCATTTGATGGGCACAGTGGCGGCAATTGATGGGCAGAGTGGCAGCGTTTGATGGGCACAGTAGTGGCAATTGATGGGCACAGTAGCAGCAATTGATGGGCACAGTGGCGGCAATTGATGGGCACAGTGGCAGCAATTGATGGGCACAGTGGCAGCATTTGATGAGCACAGTGGCGGTAATTTATGGGTACAGTGGCTGCGTTTGATGGGCACAGTGGCTGCGTTTGATGGCACAGTGACGGAAAATTATGGATACAGTAGCTGTGTTTGATGGGCACAGTGGCTGCGTTTGATGGGAACATTGGCTGCATTTGATGGGCACAGTAGCTGCGTTTGATGGCACAGTGGTGGCAATTTATGGATACAGTAGCTGCGTTTGATGGGCACAGTGGCTGCGTTTGATGGGCACAGTGGCTGTGTTTGATGGGCACAGTGGCTGCGATTGATGTTTTTTTTTTTCAGTTTGTTTGCGCGCCCCAAAAAGTTTTTGAGCACCAGCCGCCACTGATTATTAGATGTACAATATCTAGACTACATTCAGTGCTTGTGTGTGCTCAGCTCCACAAAGCAATGATACTGCGTTGTCACAATTAATATACACAGAATGGACATTGTCGGTCAGTATATATACCTTGTATCATCCTTGTACCACTCAAAGTCGGGTTTGGGCTCCGCGGAGGCCTCGCAGCGTAGGTAAGCTTGCTTGCCGGCAAAGGCCTCAATGCTCTTGGATTCGGTTATGATGGGAGGGTCTGTAGAGGAACACAGATACACATTATTATGGATGAAGGCATACTAAAGGATACAGATGGTATCAAAATATGGAAAAACACACAATACAGAACCATCTGGTCAACTTTAAGGTGACCTGTTAAAATTTGTATCTCTACAAAAAAGTTGCCAATTGACTTTCCGTCTTCAATAGTTTTATCGTTTGATCAATAAAGGTATAAAACTTGGAATCCTACACCCTCCATGGGCTTAACATTGAGTGGGAGGTTAACGCCTTCATAGCCAATTCTTGTGGTCGTCCTATTACTAGATATCCATTCTTTCGTTTTCAGGATTTAATATGATTGTTTTAGGAATATATATATTTTTTGTATTATCTTATTTTGTTATTTATTTTTTGTGCTGTTTCTCTATTTTTGTAAAATGATGTGTTTTAGTTGAGATCCGTATATTATATATTGAGACTGTTAGCCAGATTCAGAGAGACTTACGCCTCCGTAACTTAGGGAGCAAGTGCTTTGTGAATACTGTACTTGCCTCTCAATGTTACGTCGGCGTAGCGCATATGAGATGCGCTACGCCCAACTAAAGATGCGCCCGTCTCTCTGAATCTGGCTATGTACAGTGGCCCAGATTCAAAGAGATTTGCTCTTTTTTTGCGGAGGCACAGGGCAACGATTTTGCCCTGCGCCCCTGTAAATTTGCGCCGCTGCCCTCGATTCACGGAGCAGTAGCTCCGTAAATTGCTAGGGCGCGCCGGCAAAATTGCCCGGCGTAAGCGCGCGCAATGTAAATGATCCCGCCGGGGGCGGGAATCATTTAAATTAGGCGCGGTCCCGCGCCAATCGTAAAGCGCATGCTCCGTCGGGAAACTTTCCCGACGTGCATTGCGGCAAATGACGTCACAAGGACATCATTTGCTTCAAAGTGAACGTGAATGGCGTCCAGCGCCATTCACGATTCACTTATGCAAACAACGTAAAATTCGAACGTCGCAATGCGGGAACGACGGGTATCCTTAGCATTGGCTGCGCCTGCTATTAGCAGGAGCAGCCTTACGCTAAGCATGCCGTACGGAAACGACGTAACTTGCATACGCAGGGCCCGCGCAACAATTGTGAATCGGTGTTAGTATGCAATTTGCATACTATACGCTGATTACAATGGGAGCGCCCCCTAGCGGCCAATGCAAGAATGCAGCCTAAAATCTGTGTGGCATTTGAAAAAGATGAATACCTCTAAGTGAGGTGAGATTTTTCGGGCAACCAAAAAAATATTGTGACAACTAGGTCATAAAAATATATAAATTTTAATACATTAATTTACAGCATAAACATTTCATAGTGACAACATTATTTAAAAAAATGAAAGATTCCAGGATAGAGAAAATTGTTACTGCTAGAGGATCACCACACACCCCAGGACTAGGCTAAGGGTATAGGTGATCATTTATCCGACGCGTTTCAGATGTCTCAATAATACATCTTTCTTCAGGGAATAGAAAGCAGCAAGAGTTTTTCCTAAAACAAAAGAAGGGTATATAATAACATACATATAAAGTATATACCTGTGGCCAAAGATTTGTTTTTTGACATTTGCAGCATGTAGAGAAGAGGGGGGAGAGATGGAAAGCTCAATATGTAAAAGGAAAGTGGAACTCACCCCTTTCCAGACACAGAGCGCCTAGATCATCCCCATGGAGCTTGTGTGTGAGCCGCAATCAGGGCAACCAAACCAGATGGTGTACTTAATGTCCATAACGATCCCCCAATCCAGAGGACTCCATAACCATGGGGGGGTGGAGTAACATAAGTCTCCACAAAGGAGTCAGCAGTCATAGAACAATAGAAGGTGTAATGGCTGGGGAGAGATTTAGGTAAATATGTACAGGGAGGGTATTAGATTCTTCACTAAAAAGTGAGACCAAAAATAGAAACAATCTCCCTAAAGTGTACTTACCACTCCCAGTGCATCAGCTCAAATAAAGGTGAACAACCATTCCAGTCAAAGAAACCAAACTTGACCAGAAGACAAAATAACCTCCAGCTCCAACAGGGGAAGGGAGGAAAGTGAATGCTGACAGGAAAACCCCCCCTGACTTCCCTTTATACTTACTTTGAGGATGATGGACCTCAGGTGTGGATGATCCATTCACTCCGGCGATGTAGCAGCTGTTCCTTGAATGGGATAATTGGTTGTAAGTGGAGCAGTGAATAGACATTGGGGCTCAACTAGAGTGATTCCTATCCTCCAAATCCCCCATATTTGGCGTGCAAACAGCGCGCCCACTACTGACGTCAGCGTCAGGTGGCCGAGCTCTGATCAATCAGGGCACGACACCGTGGACATGCCGCTGGTGACGCGCCTCCTGCGCGTCACACAGCACATGACCCACGGCGTCTAGTGTGATCACAGAATCCCGAAAGGTCATGTGACGACAGCGCACCCAATCAGGTGCACGAGATGTCAGATGACTGAACATGAACGCAATACACACAGTGGAGCCACCCACTGTGCGCGTCACAGCGACGCGAATGAAGTGCGCTCAACGACCGGACAGGGAAAAATAAAGAAGTGTCCGCACAGAAGGGGCGGAAATTACTACCCACTCCAGAGAGCCTAATAGTCCATAGGTTTAGACAACAGCAATAAAATTGCAGTTTCGGGGCATCATTGAACCAGGGAACCCGGAGAAATAAGGGAATCAAAGGATAAATGCAGGGCAAATAAAATGGGACCATTGGAGGAACGCTTCATGAAGCGAGGGCAAACTCCTGAGGATGGGGCAAAGATATTCACTATGCCTGGGTATTTCAGAACTGACAGATAAGAAAGTCTGACAGTTGAAAGGGAGATAAAGTCACCACTGCCGGGTAGGGGAGAGCCTCTAGGGCATAAAATGCCCCTGGGGCGGGCACAAAGGTGCTACTCTCCCCCGGCAGTGGATGGAGGAGCCCTCTTGTGATTGGTTGAGATGGGACCATTACGGACATCAACAACATCCAGAAAGGGCCGGTGAAGAAGCGGTACTTGACACATATGGCTCCTAGTTGGAAAGCCACAGGGTGCACTGTCAACAAATCATCAATGGTTGATCACAGGTTTACAATCAAAAATTTCATGTATAAATCCAAAAAGAGAACTCTTTAGCTCATACATTTACAAAATCAAAATCATACAGTAATTTATAAATATAAATCCTACTTATTACAAATCTCAACCTGAGACCCCAGTATCCCAAAGGGTACAGTTAGGGTTAGAATAGGGGGGGGGGAAGAGAGGGGGAGAAAGAGGCGGGAAGGGGGGGGGGGGGGAAAGGGAGAAAAAATTGGGGAAAAAAAGACAATTTTAACAGTTAGTCGGTTCAGGAAAAGGGGGAAGGGGAAGGGGCAGGAGGATGATCTCCCAGTGGCATGTGGGGGCTAGTCCGTTTTCCCCGAACTGAACCCCTCTAAGAAGGGCCTAAAGCTCTCCATCTCGTTGAGTCCTGGAAAGGTTGTAGCTTTAAGGCATCTGATCCAGCGCATCTCGCGCTGGAGAAGTACCTTGTTCCAGTCCCCCCCACGTAGAGGGATATGTATTCTATCAAGAACGGAAAAGTTGACTTTGGGCATATGGTACCCATGTGCTTTGGCCACGTGTCTCCCAAGGGGTAAATATAAATTGCCAATTCTCATGGAATGCATGTGTTTTTCCACTCTTTTATAAAGAGGTTGTTTGGTCTTGCCAACGTAGAAGGAACCACACTGGCACTGCATGAGGTAGACTACTCCCCGTGTGGTACAGTTGGCAAAATGTTTTAGCGAGAGAGTCTCCCCATTGGGCAATGCCAGTGTGGTCCTCCTACCAATGACCTCACATTGCGCGCAGTGTCCACATGGGAAAGTCCCATGGGTCTTGCAGGGGTCTTTGGCAGAGTTGCCTTTGTATTCGCTCCGGACCAAAATAGTCCCCAGTGAATCCGCACGTTTAAACGTGAGCTGAGGTCTATCCAAGAGTAAATTTTGGAGGATGGGGTCCTCAGTGAGTATAGGCCAAAATTTCGTTATTATTCTTCTAATTCTTGCATGCTCATTTGAGAACCCCAAAATGATCCTTGAGTTGTTTTCTTCAGATCTGACATTTTGTGATTTGGTTTTAAAAATCAACTTGCGTCTGTCTAAGGCTTTAACTCAAATGAGCATGCAAGAATTAGAAGAATAATAACGAAATTTTGGCCTATACTCACTGAGGACCCCATCCTCCAAAATTTACTCTTGGATAGACCTCAGCTCACGTTTAAACGTGCGGATTCACTGGGGACTATTTTGGTCCGGAGCGAATACAAAGGCAACTCTGCCAAAGACCCCTGCAAGACCCATGGGACTTTCCCATGTGGACACTGCGCGCAATGTGAGGTCATTGGTAGGAGGACCACACTGGCATTGCCCAATGGGGAGACTCTCTCGCTAAAACATTTTGCCAACTGTACCACACGGGGAGTAGTCTACCTCATGCAGTGCCAGTGTGGTTCCTTCTACGTTGGCAAGACCAAACAACCTCTTTATAAAAGAGTGGAAAAACACATGCATTCCATGAGAATTGGCAATTTATATTTACCCCTTGGGAGACACGTGGCCAAAGCACATGGGTACCATATGCCCAAAGTCAACTTTTCCGTTCTTGATAGAATACATATCCCTCTACGTGGGGGGGACTGGAACAAGGTACTTCTCCAGCGCGAGATGCGCTGGATCAGATGCCTTAAAGCTACAACCTTTCCAGGACTCAACGAGATGGAGAGCTTTAGGCCCTTCTTAGAGGGGTTCAGTTCGGGGAAAACGGACTAGCCCCCACATGCCACTGGGAGATCATCCTCCTGCCCCTTCCCCTTCCCCCTTTTCCTGAACCGACTAACTGTTAAAATTGTCTTTTTTTCCCCAATTTTTTCTCCCTTTCCCCCCCCCCCCCCCCCCCTCCCGCCCCTTTCTCCCCCCCTCTTTCCCCCCCCCCCCCCCTATTCTAACCCTAACTGTACCCTTTGGGATACTGGGGTCTCAGGTTGAGATTTGTAATAAGTAGGATTTATATTTATAAATTACTGTATGATTTTGATTTTGTAAATGTATGAGCTAAAGAGTTCTCTTTTTGGATTTATACATGAAATTTTTGATTGTAAACCTGTGATCAACCATTGATGATTTGTTGACAGTGCACCCTGTGACTTTCCAACTAGGAGCCATATGTGTCAAGTACCGCTTCTTCACCGGCCCTTTCTGGATGTTGTTGATGTCCGTAATGGTCCCATCTCAACCAATCACAAGAGGGCTCCTCCATCCACTGCCGGGGGAGAGTAGCACCTTTGTGCCCGCCCCAGGGGCATTTTATGCCCTAGAGGCTCTCCCCTACCCGGCAGTGGTGACTTTATCTCCCTTTCAACTGTCAGACTTTCTTATCTGTCAGTTCTGAAATACCCAGGCATAGTGAATATCTTTGCCCCATCCTCAGGAGTTTGCCCTCGCTTCATGAAGCGTTCCTCCAATGGTCCCATTTTATTTGCCCTGCATTTATCCTTTGATTCCCTTATTTCTCCGGGTTCCCTGGTTCAATGATGCCCCGAAACTGCAATTTTATTGCTGTTGTCTAAACCTATGGACTATTAGGCTCTCTGGAGTGGGTAGTAATTTCCGCCCCTTCTGTGCGGACACTTCTTTATTTTTCCCTGTCCGGTCGTTGAGCGCACTTCATTCGCGTCGCTGTGACGCGCACAGTGGGTGGCTCCACTGTGTGTATTGCGTTCATGTTCAGTCATCTGACATCTCGTGCACCTGATTGGGTGCGCTGTCGTCACATGACCTTTCGGGATTCTGTGATCACACTAGACGCCGTGGGTCATGTGCTGTGTGACGCGCAGGAGGCGCGTCACCAGCGGCATGTCCACGGTGTCGTGCCCTGATTGATCAGAGCTCGGCCACCTGACGCTGACGTCAGTAGTGGGCGCGCTGTTTGCACGCCAAATATGGGGGATTTGGAGGATAGGAATCACTCTAGTTGAGCCCCAATGTCTATTCACTGCTCCACTTACAACCAATTATCCCATTCAAGGAACAGCTGCTACATCGCCGGAGTGAATGGATCATCCACACCTGAGGTCCATCATCCTCAAAGTAAGTATAAAGGGAAGTCAGGGGGGGTTTTCCTGTCAGCATTCACTTTCCTCCCTTCCCCTGTTGGAGCTGGAGGTTATTTTGTCTTCTGGTCAAGTTTGGTTTCTTTGACTGGAATGGTTGTTCACCTTTATTTGAGCTGATGCACTGGGAGTGGTAAGTACACTTTAGGGAGATTGTTTCTATTTTTGGTCTCACTTTTTAGTGAAGAATCTAATACCCTCCCTGTACATATTTACCTAAATCTCTCCCCAGCCATTACACCTTCTATTGTTCTATGACTGCTGACTCCTTTGTGGAGACTTATGTTACTCCACCCCCCCATGGTTATGGAGTCCTCTGGATTGGGGGATCGTTATGGACATTAAGTACACCATCTGGTTTGGTTGCCCTGATTGCGGCTCACACACAAGCTCCATGGGGATGATCTAGGCGCTCTGTGTCTGGAAAGGGGTGAGTTCCACTTTCCTTTTACATATTGAGCTTTCCATCTCTCCCCCCTCTTCTCTACATGCTGCAAATGTCAAAAAACAAATCTTTGGCCACAGGTATATACTTTATATGTATGTTATTATATACCCTTCTTTTGTTTTAGGAAAAACTCTTGCTGCTTTCTATTCCCTGAAGAAAGATGTATTATTGAGACATCTGAAACGCGTCGGATAAATGATCACCTATACCCTTAGCCTATTCCTGGGGTGTGTGGTGATCCTCTAGCAGTAACAATTTTCTCTATCCTGGAATCTTTCATTTTTTTAAATAATGTTGTCACTATGAAATGTTTATGCTGTAAATTAATGTATTAAAATTTATATATTTTTATGACCTAGTTGTCACAATATTTTTTTGGTTGCCCGAAAAATCTCACCTCACTTAGAGGTATTCATCTTTTTCAATTGATACAGAGATGTTGGCAACCTCATGCCTCCATACATGAGCCAAATTCTTTCATAAATTATAGGGTGGATAATACACCCACATACCTCGCTAGGCTCATGTATCTTGGCATGGATCCTACTTTTTTCTAAAGAAACAATTTTCTTCTTTCAGACTCTGGTTTATATTTTACCCTGTACTCTATTGGGTAATTCCATGAGAACAGAGTCCAGAGCCTGTTTAAATCACCCACCTTCACATATGTTTTTGGGTTTCCTCCCTGGAGGATTAGAAATTATGATTGTCTTTGTCTAAAACATTTCTCGCCAAAAAAACCCTCCCCCCCCCCCCTTGTTTTCTTGTTTGTCTGGTCTTTTTTGGTTTTGTTTTTCGTTTCTTGTTGGTTAGGAAGGTCGATTAGGACGGTGTCACTACATCATGGGGGATCTCAAGGGTGGTCAATGGGAAGAACTTATGATCCAAATTGAAAAGAACTACCAAGGTAAGGAACAACTTACATCTGATCTGGCATCCCTTTTCTTTAACCTGACCAAGGTTCTTGAGAAAAAAGCTGCCTTGCATTGGCATATACAGTCCATGGAAAGATACATTAGTGAACACATTAATCCAATTGGATTACGTATTCAGATCTTTCCGATTTTGAATACAATCAGCAAGGAGCTCAAAAGTAATTGGGAGGCCAGACTAGATGAATGTTCCAAAAATCTAATGCAACTGCTACAAAACGAATATCGTCAGCAGCTTCAAGTGCTGGATAAAGAAATTGAAGCCCTCTACGCTAACCTGACTCCCCTAAAATCCTTAGAGGAATATGCTAATCTTGAACAAAAACTCAAGGAGCATTTGGAAACCTTCAGTAAATCAATTTTGATTAAAAAAGAAAAAAAGTACTGGAGAGACAAAAACGCATTTCGTGAAGGGAGAGCATATAAATGGGACAATATTAAAAGATTTAGAAACCAAAATCCCAAGAAAAATAGCAAATTAGATGGTATACATAAAGACTACTCCTCTGACACTCCATCAAACTCCTCCTCCTCCATGTCCTCCAATACGGGGCGTGTAGCATCAAAAAGGAAAGGGGCCTCCTTCAAACAAAACCTCGAGGGGGAAGTCAAGCAGGCCAATAAAAAGGCCGCAATAGTACCACAATTATCTCAGGTTACTAATAATCCTAGAAAAAAAACGACTCCCTCGAGTGAAGTAGTTGATGGGGACACTAAGGATCAACCATCCGGTAGAAGCAGACTTTTCCCCAAAAAAGATAGTGGGGCCATTCCCAAAACACAACGTACTGCATTGGATAATTTTTTGGACAAAAGGGGGATGCCAGCAGCATCCCCCAATTTAACAATAATGGACATACCCCCTACACTACCGAATCTAAACCAGGAGGAGGTCTGAACATCATCAATCTTTCCTCCCACAGCCTCACAGCTGTAGAGCATGAGGTCTTGTCATTGGGACTTTCTTTCTGTCCTAATATGGGTACGAACATATTTGATGCTGTTAAAGACATTCATTTGTTTGCCCGTAGGCTATTCTACAAAAGCCTATATGCAAAACACATTGATCCACTTAGAGAACTGGCCCCCAACCTTAAGGCAGCAGATTTCAAAGCCCTTAGGGATTTAAATCTCCTGCTTCAAGAGAATGAGACATTGGATGGAGCTTGGGATGATGAGGATTTGGAGGAAATGGATAATGAGGATAACACCATAAATAAGGATCCAATGTCCAGATTCAAACGAAGATCAAATAAATTTCCTTTACTTAATCAAAATCCAGCCATTTCCCACTTCGTCAGAGAAACTGCCAAAGAGCTTGAAGCCATGAAAAAGGACAGTGTCCATTCAAATCTAAGTTCCGAACAACAACTAGCTTTGAAAACTCTTAGAAATCTTTCAGATATTACTATCAAAGCCTCTGACAAAGGGGGAAATGTGGTCTTGATGAACAACAATAATTATGAGCGAATGTGTCTCAAAATTCTAAATAATAAGGAATGTTATCTCAAAATTACGCCAGCTCAGGTTGATGGCTTCAATAAACAATTTTATGACCTCGTCGATGACTTCTTTCATCGAGGAGTCATAATTAAAGACTTATGGGACTTTATAAGGGTCCCACATCCCAGACAACCCACCTTCTATGCTCTCCCTAAGGTCCACAAAAACCTTGTGGACCCTCCGGGGAGACCCATAATATCGGGTAATGGCTCAATCTCTGAAGGTGTCAGTGAGGTCATTGACCAATATTTGAGACCACACGTTCTCAACCTACCATCTTACACCAAAGATACCATACATCTGCTACAGATGCTTGAAGATATGACGATACCGACAGACGCCATCTTGGTCTCCGTCGACGTTGAGACCCTGTACAACAGCATTCCCCATTCATCTGGGTTGAGGGCTGTTGAACAGGCTCTCAAGCAGCAGCCAACCACTGATTTCAAGTTCAACGTCTTCATCCTTACTATGTTAGAATTTATTTTGTATCATAACACCTTTCTCTTCCAGGGCTCCCACTACCTCCAGGTACAGGGTGTGGCTATGGGAACGTGCTGTGCGCCTTCCTACGCCAACCTGTACCTGGGGGAGTGGGAGCGGGATTTCCTCCTGGGAGAGAATGCGTCGATGTGCGCTGCCCATATTTTAATTTGGCAGCGTTACATCGACGACATTTTTATTATTTGGGATGGACCGCAAAGTGGCCTCGATGAACTTCTGAGACTTATGAATATCAACAAATTTAATTTGTTCTTTACCATGTCTCACGATCAATCAGAAATCAGTTTTTTGGACATTAAAATCAAAAAAGATCCCGATGGTAAAATTTACTCCACCCTTTTTAGGAAAGAGACCGCTGGGAATACCATATTACATGCGGGTAGCTTTCACCCCGAACCCCTCAAGAGGTCTATACCCTATAGCCAGTTTCTTAGAATCAGGAGAAACTGTTCGATGGAAGATGACTTCCACGAACAATGCAATGCACTCTCCCTCCGGCTATCCGCCAGGGGATACACCAAAACCTGTCTCCGGAAAGCGTTTAACAGAGTTAAAGCCTTAGACAGACGCAAGTTGATTTTTAAAACCAAATCACAAAATGTCAGATCTGAAGAAAACAACTCAAGGATCATTTTGGGGTTCTCAAATGAGCATGCAAGAATTAGAAGAATAATAACGAAATTTTGGCCTATACTCACTGAGGACCCCATCCTCCAAAATTTACTCTTGGATAGACCTCAGCTCACGTTTAAACGTGCGGATTCACTGGGGACTATTTTGGTCCGGAGCGAATACAAAGGCAACTCTGCCAAAGACCCCTGCAAGACCCATGGGACTTTCCCATGTGGACACTGCGCGCAATGTGAGGTCATTGGTAGGAGGACCACACTGGCATTGCCCAATGGGGAGACTCTCTCGCTAAAACATTTTGCCAACTGTACCACACGGGGAGTAGTCTACCTCATGCAGTGCCAGTGTGGTTCCTTCTACGTTGGCAAGACCAAACAACCTCTTTATAAAAGAGTGGAAAAACACATGCATTCCATGAGAATTGGCAATTTATATTTACCCCTTGGGAGACACGTGGCCAAAGCACATGGGTACCATATGCCCAAAGTCAACTTTTCCGTTCTTGATAGAATACATATCCCTCTACGTGGGGGGGACTGGAACAAGGTACTTCTCCAGCGCGAGATGCGCTGGATCAGATGCCTTAAAGCTACAACCTTTCCAGGACTCAACGAGATGGAGAGCTTTAGGCCCTTCTTAGAGGGGTTCAGTTCGGGGAAAACGGACTAGCCCCCACATGCCACTGGGAGATCATCCTCCTGCCCCTTCCCCTTCCCCCTTTTCCTGAACCGACTAACTGTTAAAATTGTCTTTTTTTCCCCACTTTTTTCTCCCTTTCCCCCCCCCCCCCCTTCCCGCCTCTTTCTCCCCCTCTCTTTCCCCCCCCCCCCCTATTCTAACCCTAACTGTACCCTTTGGGATACTGGGGTCTCAGGTTGAGATTTGTAATAAGTAGGATTTATATTTATAAATTACTGTATGATTTTGATTTTGTAAATGTATGAGCTAAAGAGTTCTCTTTTTGGATTTATACATGACATTTTTGATTGTAAACCTGTGATCAACCATTGATGATTTGTTGACAGTGCACCCTGTGGCTTTCCAACTAGGAGCCATATGTGTCAAGTACCGCTTCTTCACCGGCCCTTTCTGGATGTTGTTGATGTCCGTAATGGTCCCATCTCAACCAATCACAAGAGGGCTCCTCCATCCACTGCCGGGGGAGAGTAGCACCTTTGTGCCCGCCCCAGGGGCATTTTATGCCCTAGAGGCTCTCCCCTACCCGGCAGTGGTGACTTTATCTCCCTTTCAACTGTCAGACTTTCTTATCTGTCAGTTCTGAAATACCCAGGCATAGTGAATATCTTTGCCCCATCCTCAGGAGTTTGCCCTCGCTTCATGAAGCGTTCCTCCAATGGTCCCATTTTATTTGCCCTGCATTTATCCTTTGATTCCCTTATTTCTCCGGGTTCCCTGGTTCAATGATGCCCCGAAACTGCAATTTTATTGCTGTTGTCTAAACCTATGGACTATTAGGCTCTCTGGAGTGGGTAGTAATTTCCGCCCCTTCTGTGCGGACACTTCTTTATTTTTCCCTGTCCGGTCGTTGAGCGCACTTCATTCGCGTCGCTGTGACGCGCACAGTGGGTGGCTCCACTGTGTGTATTGCGTTCATGTTCAGTCATCTGACATCTCGTGCACCTGATTGGGTGCGCTGTCGTCACATGACCTTTCGGGATTCTGTGATCACACTAGACGCCGTGGGTCATGTGCTGTGTGACGCGCAGGAGGCGCGTCACCAGCGGCATGTCCACGGTGTCGTGCCCTGATTGATCAGAGCTCGGCCACCTGACGCTGACGTCAGTAGTGGGCGCGCTGTTTGCACGCCAAATATGGGGGATTTGGAGGATAGGAATCACTCTAGTTGAGCCCCAATGTCTATTCACTGCTCCACTTACAACCAATTATCCCATTCAAGGAACAGCTGCTACATCGCCGGAGTGAATGGATCATCCACACCTGAGGTCCATCATCCTCAAAGTAAGTATAAAGGGAAGTCAGGGGGGGTTTTCCTGTCAGCATTCACTTTCCTCCCTTCCCCTGTTGGAGCTGGAGGTTATTTTGTCTTCTGGTCAAGTTTGGTTTCTTTGACTGGAATGGTTGTTCACCTTTATTTGAGCTGATGCACTGGGAGTGGTAAGTACACTTTAGGGAGATTGTTTCTATTTTTGGTCTCACTTTTTAGTGAAGAATCTAATACCCTCCCTGTACATATTTACCTAAATCTCTCCCCAGCCATTACACCTTCTATTGTTCTATGACTGCTGACTCCTTTGTGGAGACTTATGTTACTCCACCCCCCCATGGTTATGGAGTCCTCTGGATTGGGGGATCGTTATGGACATTAAGTACACCATCTGGTTTGGTTGCCCTGATTGCGGCTCACACACAAGCTCCATGGGGATGATCTAGGCGCTCTGTGTCTGGAAAGGGGTGAGTTCCACTTTCCTTTTACATATTGAGCTTTCCATCTCTCCCCCCTCTTCTCTACATGCTGCAAATGTCAAAAAACAAATCTTTGGCCACAGGTATATACTTTATATGTATGTTATTATATACCCTTCTTTTGTTTTAGGAAAAACTCTTGCTGCTTTCTATTCCCTGAAGAAAGATGTATTATTGAGACATCTGAAACGCGTCGGATAAATGATCACCTATACCCTTAGCCTAGTCCTGGGGTGTGTGGTGATCCTCTAGCAGTAACAATTTTCTCTATCCTGGAATCTTTCATTTTTTTAAATAATGTTGTCACTATGAAATGTTTATGCTGTAAATTAATGTATTAAAATTTATATATTTTTATGACCTAGTTGTCACAATATTTTTTTGGTTGCCCGAAAAATCTCACCTCACTTAGAGGTATTCATCTTTTTCAATTGATACAGAGATGTTGGCAACCTCATGCCTCCATACATGAGCCAAATTCTTTCAAAAATCTGTGTGGCATAGGAGCCTTATGCCACGCAGATTTTAGGCTGCAGTCAGCGTTACGATGTTCCTGAATCAGGAGCATTCGTAACGCCGGAGCAAGTAAGCAATTGCGCTGCGTAACCTATGGTTACACAGGCGCAATTGCTTCTTAAATCTGGGCCAGTATGTTCATATTCTCCCCGTCCTCAATTATTCTGCATTACTTTTTTTATCCCACTAGAGGGAGCTTGACCTTCGTAAAAGCCTTGAATGGCTGATATATATGCAGATTATATATATATTTATATAAAAAAAAATATATATATATATATACACACACACTATGGAGGTTATTTACTAAAGGCAAATCCACTTTGCACTACAAGTGCACATGGAAGTGCAGTCACTGTAGATCTTAGGGGGACATGCAAGGAAAATAAAAAAACATAATTTTTGCTTGCACGTGATTGGATGATTAAATAAGCAGAGCTTCCCCTCATTCCAGATCTTCCCCTCAGATCTACAGTGACGCCACTTCCAAGTGCACTTGTAGTGCAAACAGGGCTGGACTGGGACAGAAATTTGGCACTGGACTTCATCCAGACTGGCCCACTTTCACAGGTCTCTCCCATGGCGGCCGGACAACTCCCGCACCCCCCCAGGCCACCCAAGCCCCCTCTCCCCCTTCACTAGCCATTCTACTTTATTAGAGTAGAATGGCTGGTACTAGTACTCTTATAGGCAGTACCACTGAGGAAGCTAGACATTATTTCACCCGGGGCAAAGACTCAGTTCGGTGCCCCCCCCCCCCTTATGGGACAATATTAGGCAGAAGTGAGAAACTCCCAGGCCATAGCTGTTGAGTCAGCTGTCTGTCCCCTCCCCCATGCTCCTCTGTCATCCCCCCTGCTCCTCTGGTCCTCCCCCTGATTCTCTGTTCCCCCCCAGGTGAACGCTGCGGGGAGGAAGAGGAGGTGAGCGCTGTGGGAAGGGAGATACAGAGAAGCAGAGGGGGGTGGCGGTCCGCTGTCACTGAAGCCGGCCCACTGAGCCATCGGCCCACCGGGAAACTCCCTGTAGTCCCAATGGCCAGTCCATCCCTGAGTGCAAAGTGGATTTGCCTTTAGTAAATCACCCCCTATATTACCAAAAGTATTGGGGCGCCTGCCTTTACACGCATACTGTATGAACTTTAGTGGCATCCCAGTCTTAGTCTGTAGGGTTCAAACTGCGAGCCAGGCCTTCTCGTCAAACATCAGTGCCTGACCTCGCAAATGCGCTTCTGGAACAATGATCAAACATTCCCATAGACACCCTCCTAAACCTTGTGGACGGCCTTCCCAGAAGAGTTGAAGCTGTTAGAGCTGCAAAGAGCGGGGCCAACTCAATATTGAACCCTACGGACTAAGACGGGGATGCCATTAAAGTTCATGTGCGTGTAAAGGCAGGCGTCCCAATACTTTTGGTAATATAGTGTATATTTTCAGTACTTGCTGAAAATGTTCTAAGCCTGATAAATAGAAAGCAAAGTCAGCCAACACACCTTAACCACTTGCCGACCGCCGCACGCACTTTTACGTCGGCAGAATGGCACAGACAGGCAAATGGGCATATATATATATATACGTCCCTTTGAATTTGCCGCTGCGTGGTTGCGTGCACGCCGCGGCCGCAAGCTCCGTGCCTGCGGAACCTGCGAACTTGATGTCCACCGGTGTCCCGTGATCTTGTCACAGAGCTGCAGAACGGGAGGATGCCTACATAAACAAGGCATCTCCTTATTCTGCCTAGTGACAGGACAGTGATCTACTGCTCCCTGTCACCGGGAGCAGCGATCAGTGACGTGTCACTCGTAGCCCCTCCCCCACACAGTTAGAATCACTCCCTAGCACACACTTAACCCCTACCTCGCCCCCTAGTGGTTAACCCCCTTCCCTGCCAGTGTCATTTACACAGTAGTCAGTGCATTTTTATAGCACTGATCGCTGCACAAATGAAAATGGTCCCAAAATAGTGACAAAAGTGTCCGATGTGTCCGCCGCAATGTCGCAGTCACGATAAAAATCGCTGATCGCCGCCATTACTAGTTAAAAAAAATATATTAATAAAAAAGCAAAAAACTATCCCCTTTTTCGTAAATGCTATAACTTTTACAAAAACCAATAAATAAACGCTTATTGCGATTTTTTTTTTACCAAAAATATGTAAAAGAATACGTGTAAACACAGCTTCCCCGTTCTTCACTGTGGCGCCGTCATCGATCGCGTGTTCCCTTATATAGGGAATCACAATCGATGATGTCACACCTACAGCCACACCCCCTACAGTTAGAAACACAGATGAGGTCATACATTACCCCATCAGCGCCCCCTTGTGGTTAACTCCCAAACTGCAACTGTCATTTTCACAGTAAACAATGGGCTAGATTCAGCAACAAGTTACGGCAGCGTATCTCCAGATACGCCGCCGTAATTTCAAATCTGCGCCGTCGTATCTTTACGCTGATTCTCAAAGGCAGATACGTTGAAAAAATAGGCTTCCTCCACCGACGTAACTTGAATACGGCGGCGTATAATTGTGTGCAATTTTACGCTGGCCGCTAGGAGCGCTTCCGTTGTTTTCGAAAGAATATGCAAATTACATAGATACGCCGATTCACAAACGTACGTGCGCCCGGCGCAATTTTGTTACGTCGTTTACGTTAGGCTTTTTCGGCGTAAGGTTACTCCTGCTATTAGTAGGCGCAGCCAATGTTAAGTATGGACGTCGTTCCCGCTTCAAATTTTTTATTTTTTTACATCGTTTGCGAATAGGGCTGGACGTCATTTACGTTCACGTCGAAAGCAATGACGATTTACGGCGGAATTTCGAGCATGCGCACTGGGATTCTTTCATGAACGGCGCATGCGTCGTTCGTAAAAAACGTACAATACGCGGGGTCACCATTAATTTAAATAAAACACGCCCCCTCATCCTCATTTGAATTAGGCGCGCTTACGCCGGCCCCATTTACGCTACGCCGCCGTAAGTTAGGAGGCAAGTGCTTTGTGAATACAGCACTTGCCTCTCTAACTTACGGCGGCACAGTGTAAATACGATACGCTGCGTCGCCGTAACAATAGGCAAATCTACCTGAATCTAGCCCAATGCATTTTAAATGCATTTTTTGCTGTGAAAATGACAACGGTCCCAAAAATGTGTCAAAATTGTCCGAAGTGTCCGCCATAATGTCGCTTTAATGAAAAAAATCGCTGATCGCCGCCATTAGTAGTAAAAAAAAATAATTAATAAAAATGCAATAAAACTATCACCTATTTTGTAAGCGCTATAAATTTTGCGCAAAAAAAACGATAAACGCTTATTGCGATTTTTTTTATCAAAAATAGGTAGAAGAATACGTATCGGCCTAAAATGAGGGAAAAAATAATATTTTTTATATGTTTTTTGGGGGATATTTATTATAGCAAAAAGTAAAAAATATAGAATTTTTTTCAAAATTGCCGCTCTATTTTTGTTTATAGCGCAAAAAATAAAAACCGCAGAGGTGATCAAATACTACCAAAAGAAAGCTCTATTTGTGGGAAAAAAAGTCAATTCTGTTTGGGAGCCACGTCGCACGACCGCGCAATTGTCAGTTAAAGCGACGCAGTGCCGAATCACAAAAAGTGCTCTGGTCTTTTGGCAGCCAAATCCTCCGGGGCTGAAGTGGTTAAGAGTGGTATGCTACAATATATCACATTTCCATTCTTGGGTTTAGATATACTTTAGGTAAAAAAGTTTTGACTGTAGTGCCACCTTAAGAGCGTGTTCTTCTGGAACATTCCGCCATTTCCTCTTGTCACATTCTCTGTTCTGTCACATATTCTTACTGTTATCTATTCGCTGAGAAAGTCTGGAGTGCGATAATGAGGATTATTCTTGAAAGTCTATTCTTCTCGTTTCCAATCGCTGCATTTCGCTCCCTCTAGGTAGAAATCTCCGGAGAGCGCACATCCGTGGCATTTTTTATTTAAAAAATATATATATGTATTTTGGGAATGTAATATTGTGTCCACGGCATGCCCTTCGGTTAGCAATTCTTAAAAAAAAAATGAGACCCGTATCTAAATAATGAAGCTAGCAGATGATGCGAAGGAGCGATTGGAAGATGGGGATTAGGAAGAGAAAAAAATGGAGAAAATGTAGCTGACTGCATAAACACAAAAACCCAATCACATTCCGACCATCCTTTCAGGTTTATAGAAATATTCCTCTGCAGGGGAAAAATAAAGAATCCTATTTGTTCATTCCTAATTATGACTAACGTGGTAAAGGTTATACACAGATAAGATGGGGATATATAACAAAATATGCTGAACAAATGTCTTTATGGAAGGTATGTGCTGGAGGGGAGTTTGGAGGCAACAATAGGGTGGAAATATGTGTGGGAGGGGAGGGTATGATGGGGGGCAGTATGGGTATGACAATGGGCAATAAGTGCTGGAGAAGAGGGCATGACAGTGGGCACTATGTGCACAAGAAGAGGGAGGAAGGTATGACAGTGGGCAGTATGTACAGGAGAGGAGAGAAGAAGGTATGACAGTGGGCAGTATGTACAGGAGAGGAGGGAAGATGGTATGACAGTGGGCAGTTTGTACAGGAGAGGAGAGAAGAAGGTATGACAGTGGGCAGTATGTACAGGAGAGGAGAGAAGAAGGTATGACAGTGGGCAGTATGTGCAGGAGAGGAGAGAAGAAGGTATGACAGTGGGCAGTATGTACAGGAGAGGAGAGAAGAAGGCATGACAGTGAGCAGTATGTACAGGAGAGGAGGGAAGAAGGTATGACAGTGAGCAATATGTACAGGAGAGGAGGGAAGATGGTATGACAGTGGGCAGTATGTACAGGAGAGGAGAGAAGAAGGTATGACAGTGGGCAGTATGTACAGGAGAGGAGAGAAGAAGGTATGACAGTGGGCAGTATGTACAGGAGAGGAGGGAAGAAGGTATGACAGTGGGCAGTATGTACAGGAGAGGAGGGAAGAAGGTATGACAGTGGGCAGTATGTACAGGAGAGGAGAGAAGAAGGTATGACCGTGGGCAGTATGTACAGGAGAGGAGGGAAGAAGGTATGACAGTGGGCAGTATGTACAGGAGAGGAGGGAAGAAGGTATGACAGTGGGCAGTATGTACAGGAGAGGAGGGAAGACGGTATGACAGTGGGCAGTATGTACAGGAGAGGACAAAGAGGGTATGGTAATAGGCAGTATATGCAGGAAAGAAGGCAGGGTGGCATGACAATAGACTTTTTGCTATAATAAAAATCCCCCCAAAATATATAAAAAAAAATGTTTTCCTCAGTTTAGGCCGTATTCTTCTACATATTTTTTGGTAAAAAAAAAAATGTTCAGGAGAGGAGGATACAGTATGACAGTGTGAGAAGGGTATGACAGCAGGCAGTATTTGCAGTACAGGAGATAGAGGGGTATGACAGCAAGCACTATGCGCAGGAGAGGAGGAAGGAGGGTATGAGCAGGCACTATGTGCAGCAGAGAATGGAGGAGTGAATGACAGCAGGCATTCTGCTCAGGAGAGAAGGGAGAAGGATATGACAGGGGACAGCATGTGCAGGAGAGGAGTGATGAGGGCATGCCAGTGCTCAGAACATACAGGAGTGGACAAAGATGGTATGATAATGGCTAGTATGTGCAGGAGAGGAGGGAGGAGGGAATGACAGGGGGCACCATGTGCAGGAGAGGAGGGAAAAAGGTTTTACAGTGGGGATTATGTACAGGAGAGGATAAAGAGGGTATGACAATAGCAATATATGCTGGAAAGGAGGGTACAGTATGCATGTGCAGGACAGGAGGCAGAAGGGAATGACAGCAGCTACTATGGGCAGGTGAGGAGTAAGGAGGGTATGGCAGCGGGCAGTATGTGCTGGACAGAAGGCAGAAGGATATGACAGCAGGCACTATGTGCAAGAGAGGAGTGAGGGGGGTATGACAGCGGGCAGTATCTGCAGGACAGGAGATAGGGGGGTATGACAGCTGGCACTATGTGCTGGAGAGGAGGGTATGACAGCAGGCAATGTGTGCAGGAGAGAAGTGAGGAGTGTATGATAGAGGACAGCATGTGTAGGGGAGGAGGGAAGAGAGTATGACAATGGGGAATAACAGCAGAAGGGTGTGACAATGGGCAATACATGCTGGAGAAGAGGAAATGACAGCGGGCACTATGTGCACAAGAAGAGGGAGGAAGGTATGACAGTGGGCAGTATGTACAGGAGAGGACAAAGATGGTATGATAATAGGCAGTGTGTGCAGGAAAGGAGGCAGGATGGCATGACAATAGGTCAGTGTGTGCAGGAGAGGAGGGTACAGTATGACAGTGTGCAGGACAGGAGGCAGAAGAGTATGACAGCGGGCACTGTGTGCTGGAGAGGAGTAAGGAGGGTATGACAGGGGAAAGTATGTGCAATGTATGTGCAGGACAGGAGGCATAAGGGTATGACAGCAGGCACTATGTGCAGGAGAGGAGTGAGGAGGGTATGACAGCAGGCACTATGTGCAGGAGAGGAGTGAGGAGGGTATGACAGCGGGCACTATGTGCAGGAGAGGAGTGAGGAGGGTATGGCAGCGGGCAGTATTTGCCAGAAAGGAGATAGGGGAATATGACAGCCGGCACTATGTGCAGGAGAGAATGGAGGAGGGAATGACAGCAGGCATTAGGCACATGAGAGAAGGGATGAGATGTTGATAGACCTTTGCATAGGTCAGTAGACCCTCTCTTGGGCGATGTCAGTAGACCTCCTCATAGATTATGTATTGTCGGTAGACCCTCTCTCGGGTGATGTCAGTAGGCCCTCTCTCGGATTATGTCAGTAGACCCTATCTTGGGTGATATCAGTAGATGATATCAGTAGACCTTCTTGTAGGTGATGTCAGTAGATCCTCTCTTGGATGCTGTCAGTACACCTTCTCGTAGGTGATGTCAGTAGGCCCTCTCTTGGATGTTGTCAGTAGACCCTATCTTGGGTGATATCAGTAGACCTTCTTGTAGGTGATGTCAGTAGGCCCTCTCTCGGATGATGTCAGTAGACCCTATCTTGGGTGATATCAGTAGATGATATCAGTAGACCTTCTTGAAGGTGATGTCAGTAGATCCTCTCTTGGATGCTGTCAGTACACCTTCTTGTAGGTGATGTCAGTAGATCCTCTCTTGGGCGATGTCAGTAGACCTTCTCATAGATGATGTCTGTAGACCCTCTCTCGGGTGATGTCAGTATGCCCTCTCTCGGATGATGTCAGTAGACCCTATCTTGGGTGATATCAGTAGACCTTCTTGTAGGTGATGTCAGTAGATCCTCTCTTGGATGTTGTCAGTAGACCCTATCTTGGGTGATATCAGTAGACCTTCTTGTAGGTGATGTCAGTAGATCCTCTCTTGGGTGATATCAGTAGACCTTCTTGTAGGTGATGTCAGTAGATCCTCTCTTGGATGTTGTCAGTACACCTTCTCGTAGGTGATGTCAGTAGGCCCTCTCTCGGATGTTGTCAGTAGACCCTATCTTGGGTGATATCAGTAGACCTTCTTGTAGGTGATGTCAGTAGATCCTCTCTTGGGTGATATCAGTAGACCTTCTTGTAGGTGATGTCAGTAGATCCTCTCTTGGATGTTGTCAGTACACCTTCTCGTAGGTGATGTCAGTAGGCCCTCTCTTGGATGTTGTCAGTAGACCCTATCTTGGGTGATATCAGTAGACCTTCTTGTAGGTGATGTCAATAGATCATCTCTCGGGTGACGTCAAAAGACCTTTGCCTAGGCCAGAAGACCCTCTCTTTGATGATATCAGTAGACCTTCTCATAGATGATGTCATTTTTTTAAATCCTCTTTGTGTACAACAAATGCAAACCCAAATATTACCGTGTAACAGTAGCAGTTCCATTGTCATTGTGCTATACACAGCCTGTGCAGAGAGCAGTGATGTGGGAGGGACCTAGCAGGCTCCACCCACTACAGACTGCCTTCAGAAAACTACAGGAGGGGGCGGAGACAAGACCAGTCACCCTGCACCAGGAGGGAGGGCAGCAGTGACCGGTCTTTATTACAGAGGTAACGTTTCACAACGGATTACTGCTCAGATCTGGAAGAAATACACAAAGTACACCAAGATTCAAGGAAGAAAACACGACTCTTCTATTTAAACAATATTTTTTTTAGCCTGGAGTTCAGCTTTAATTACATTGTTATTGTAAACCAGTAAGCTATATTATTGCTGAACCGTGTAATGAATGAGAACTGCAGACGTAATACGGACAGAACAATAATTATTTGTGGTTGGACCTGAGACGGTCGGCATGGCCCAGAGTTAGGCATTAGGAGAATTACATTCATCCCTTAGATTGGTGACATAGAGAGCACAAAATCTAATCAAAAGCAGAGTCTGGGGTTATAGTCTGATCGTTCTGCCCTCTGTTGTTTTGCATTTATTTATCATTTTCATGCTCTGAGGAGCTCAGTGTTTCGGGGTTATTATGACATCATGGAAGCTTTGCATTTTCAGGGCTTAGTGATCATGCTTTTGCTCTTATATGCATGATGCTGTCTGCTTGGGTTCATCGGTGCTGGACAATGAAACCAGGGGGAGGCATGAAGAGTTTAAAGTGTAAGTTCACCTTTCAGGAAGATTTTCAGAAATGCCCCCAATCAGGGCAGTTTGAATGAATTTGGGGGCCCCAAGCAAAATGGGGGCCCCAATCACCCCCCCCCCCTGCATGCAAAGCCTACGTTAGCGCTACACTAAATATTTTTTCTATTCTTACCTCCCCTTCTTCCCTGTAGGCTGCTGCTGTAGCGTGGCCGAGCTCCTCTTCCCCCTGCCTCTTTCCCAGTCCCCTATCAGATAGTGCACTTCCTGACTTCCTGACAGGACTCCAGGTGGAAGGAAGAGGAGCTTGGCTACATCCTGGGAAGGGGAAGTTGGGGGCCCCAGGCCAGCTCGGGGGCCCCAAGCAATTGTTTGTTTTGCCTGTCCTGTAGCGACGGGCCTGCACCCAATGCAATTCTCCATCCAATGAATAGTACCTACCGGAGCTTCTCTGTTGGAAATAGTGAAGGTCCTCCCTTTACAGACGCAGATCTTGGGGGTCTGCTCCAGAAAAAGTGCTGACCCCTCATTCCTTTGCATTCTGACGTTTGCAGGACGGAAATGCATTTCACAACAACGCACCCCCTAGTGGCCGCTCTGGGGCAATTCAAACTGCGCACATGTACATGTATGGCCTCGTACACACGATAGGTTAACCAGAGGACAACGGTTTGATTGACCGTTTTCATCGGTCCAAACCGATCGTGTGTGGGCCCCATAGGTTATTTAACCATAGGTTAAAAAAAAGCCAACTTGCTTTAAATTTAACCGATGGATTCCTAACCGATGGGAAAAAAACGATCGTTAGTAGGCACGACCAGAGCATTTTTTCTCAGAAAATAGGTGCAGGAACTCAACCACGACCCTGTTCAGATTTTAAAAACAGTAGAAGGGTCTTAAAGGGGCATTAAATACCAGGATTACATTACATACAGAGTGCAGAGTTCAGGGGGGTTACACACAGAGTGCAGAGCTGTCACTTGTAAACACAGAAACCAGACTTCTGTGTTTACAAGTGATTGTGGTGAGCAAGCACCAAAGGGTCTAAGCCAGAGGTGGTGGAACTGAGTTCCCCCTGAAAAAAAGCCCTGGTCACAACCATCGGTTAAAAATCCATGCATGCTCAGAATCAAGTCGACGCATGCTTGGAAGCATTGAACTTCATTTTTTTTCAGCACGTCGTTGTGTTTTACGTCACCGCGTTCTGACACAATCGGTTTTTTTAACCAATGGTGTGTGGGCGTGACGGACCATCAGTCAGTTTCATCGGTTAACCGATGACAACGGTCCTTCAGACCGTTGTCCTCTGGTTAACCTATCGTGTGTACGAGGCTTAATTCATCCCAAAGGTGTTCTATTAAGTCGGAGTCAGTTCCTCCATCCCAAACTTGCTCATCCATGTCTTTATGGACCTTGCTTTGTGCACTGGTGGGCAGTCATGTTAGAATAGGAAGGGGCCGTCCCCCAAACTGTTCCCACAAATTTGGGAACATGAAATTGACCAAAATGTCTTGGTATGCTGACGCCTTAAAAGTTCCCTTCACTGGAACTAAGGGGCCAAGCCCAACCCCTGAAAATCAACCCCCACACCGTAATCCCCCCCTCCACCAAATGATTTGGACCAGTGCACAAAGAAAGGTCCATAAAGACATGGATGAGTCACTTCCTCTGCCTGTAAAATGTAAACATAGGCAGAGGAAGTGATGTAGCTCTCATCTCGGCGGTATTTTCAAACCGCTGAGATGAGAGAAGAGTCACAGTAAGTCGCACCAACACTACACTGACACCAGTACAACCGATGGTCGTGCCTACTTACGATTGGTTTTGACCTATCGGTTAATTTTAAAGCAAGTTGGCTTTTTTTTAACCTATAGTTAAATAACCTATGGGGCCCACACACGATCGGTTTTGACCGATGAAAACGGCCCTTCAGACCATTGTCCTCTGGTTAACCTATCGTGTTTACGAGGCCTTAGAGTGCAGACTGTGAGCCAGGCCTTCGCCCAACATCAGTGCCTGACCTCACAAATGCCCTTCTGGAAGAATAGTCAAACATTCCCATAGACACACTCCTAAACCTTGTGGACGGCCTTCCCAGAAGAGTTGAAGGTGTTATAGCTGCCAAGGGTGGGCCAACTCAATATTGGACCCTACAGACTAATAGGTAGATTCAGTAAGAGTTAGGCCGACTTATCAGTAGATAAGCCGACCTAACTCAGAATCTACGCCGACTTATGTTTAAGTGTATTCTCAAACAGAGATACGCTTAAACATATCTAAGATAGGACGGCTTGCGCCATCCTATCTTAGATTGCAATATTTCGGATCGCTGCTAGGTGGCGCTTCCATTGCGGTCGGCGTAGAATATGTAAATGAGTAGATACGCCGATTCACGAACGTACGCCCGGCCGACGCAGTACTTTTACGCCGTTTACGTTAGAGATAGGCCTCCTAAAGTTAGAGCTTAGCCCTCATGGAATAGTAATGTTAAGTATGGCCGCCGTTCCCGCGTTGAAATTCGATTTTTTTACATAGTTTGCGTAAGTCGTCCGTGATTTGGGATTTACGTCGTTTACGTCCACGTCAAAATCAATAGGCCCGTGCGGCGTACTTAGCCGCGATGCACACTGAGAAATGTAGGCGCCCTAAAAAAATACGTCAAAAACGTAAGGTCAAGCCTTATTGACATAAAACACGCCCCCCTTACACACATTTAAATTCGGCGCCCTTACGCCCGCCAGCTTTAGGCTACGCCGCCGTAACATAGCAGGCAAGTACATTGTGAATCATGTACTTGCCTCGCTAACTTACGGCGGCGTAGCCTAAATGCCTTAAGCTACGCCGCCGCAAAGTTGCGGCAAGGTATGTGAATCTAGGCATAAGACTGGGATGCCATTCAAGTTCATGTGCGTGTAAAGGCAAGCGTCCCAATACTTTTGGTAATATAGGCCCAGATTCTCATACATTAGCGCTGCTCCTGGGCAGCGTAATGTATGAGCTCTACGTTACACCGCCGCAGGTCTACAGGTTTAAATCCTGATTCTCAGAACACTTACCTGTAAACTTGCGGCGGTGTATCGTTAGATTGCTCGGCGCAAGCCCGCCCAATTCAAATGGGGCAGGCACCATTTTATTCAGGCGCGCTCCCGGGCCGAGCGTACTGCGCATGCTCCGTCGGGTAAATTACCCGACGTGCATTGCGCTAAATGACGTCGCCCCGACGTAATTTGCCTAGATGTATACGTAAATGGCGTCCAGCGCCATTCACGGACGTCTTACGCAAACGACGTAATTGTGATTCAATTCGACGCGGGAACGACGGCCATAGTTAACATTGGTTGCCCCTGGCTAATAGCAGGGGCAACCTTACGTGTCGGGTACGCTACGCAAACAACGTTAATTCGCTGCGTCGACCTCGCGTATGTTCGGGAATCGCCGTACTTGCCTCATTTGCATAGACGACGGGGAAAAGCGACGATGCGACACCTAGCGGTGGGAAAAAAAATTACTTTTAAGATCTGACAGCGTAACAGCCTCAGATCTAATGGGTACCTATGCGCAGCTGATTCTAAGAATCAGTCGCATAGATACCCGGGGCCAGATGAGGAGTTACAATGGCGCTAATGGTGTTGCGCCGTCGTAACGCCTTCGAGAATCTGGGCCATAGTGTATAAGACAACACTTTCAATGGCATATTCAAGGGAGCAAATAAGAGAATTTCATTGTTCGGATTTACATTTACTTTAAAACCCACCACAGGATCCCACGGCCCCCCGGGTACTCACAGTTCACAGTGACTCGGACTTGCTTCACGTCAGCTGAGGCGACTTCGTTGGCGGCTTTGCACTCGTATTTTCCAGACTGTTCCCTGGTGATGCCCTGGATGTCCAGATATTCCTCCTCACCTTCAAACTCCCTGGCTGTGGGGAAACATACAAGATACATGTTAACATTGAGGGTGAGAATCAACAGGCTTCAAAAAACATCAAAGGCATTGTGTGGCCTACTGCCACTCCTTCATTCATGCCAAAAAAATACATTAGTCGAAAGTTAACTGATTCCAAAGGTGAAACGTCATTCAAGGAAGACCATGTGACTGCCATGGGGCCCAAAGGCCGAGCTCTGTTTTTTACATGGTGGTAGAAACTATGGCCCAGATTCTCAAAGGGCTCACGACGGCGCAACGCAATGTACGCCATCGTAAGTCCTAATCTGGGCCGTCGTATCTATGCGACTGATTCTTAGAATCAGTTAGGCCTCGTACACACGGCCGAGGAACTCGACGTGCCAAACACATCGAGTTCCTCGGCCAGTTCAGCACTGAAGCCGCCGAGGAGCTCGGCGGGACGAGAGCTCCCATAGAACAACGAGGAAATAGAGAACATGTTCTCTATTTCCTCGCCGAGCTCCTCGTCGGCTTCCTCGGCCGAAAGTGTACACACGGCCGGGTTTCTCGGCAGAATTCAGCCGAGGAAACTGGTCGTGTGTACGGGGCCTGACGCATAGATATCCATTAGATCCGACAGGCGTATGGCTCTTACGCTGTCGGATCTTAAATGCAGTTTTTTTTTTTGCCGCTAGGTGTCGCCTCCGTCGTTTTCCCCGTTGAGTATGCAAATTAGCAAAATACGCGAATTCCCGAACGTACGCGCGGTCGACGCAGTGAAGTTACGACGTTTACGTTAGATTTGCACCGCGTAAAGTTGCCCCTGCTATATGAGGGGCAGCCATTGTTAAGTATGGCCATCGTTCCCGCGTCGAAATTAAAATTAAAATTTACGTTGTTTGCGTAAGTCGTCCGTGAATGGGGCTGGACGCCATTTTTGTTCACGTCAAAACCAATTACGTCCTTGCGACGTCATTTGGAGCAATGCACCTTGGGATATTTTTCGGACGGCGCATGCGCAGTACGTTCGGCGCGGGAACGCGCTTAATTTAAAAGCTCCACGCCCCCTACACGGCTAATTTGAATTAGGCGGGCTTGAGCCGGGTGATTTACGCTACGCCGCCGCAACTTTACAGGCAAGTTCTTTGTGACTAAAGCACTTGCCTGTAAAACTTGCGGCGGCGTAACGTAAATCAGATACGTTACGCCCGCACAGTTTTACGCCCATATACAAGAATCTGGGCCCATGTTTGTTAAAAGGGATACAAATAAAAGTATAAAGACGGGGAACCTCTCAGGCCTCGTACACACGATAGGTTAAACAGAGGACAACGGTCTGATGGACCGCTTTCATCGGTCAAAAACGATCGTGTGTGGGCCCCATAGGTTATTTAACCATCGGTTAAAAAAAAGCCAACTTTTTTTAAGTTTAACCGATGGATTCCTAACCGATAGGTCAAAACCGATCGTTAGTAGGCACAACCATCGGTTAAAAACCCACGCATGCTCAGAATCAAGTCGACGCATGCTTGGAAGCATTGAACTTCATTTTTTTCGGCACGTCGTTGAGTTTTACGTCACCGCGTTCTGACACGATCGTTTTTTTAACCGATGGTGTGTAGACGCGAACGACCATCAGTCAGCTTCATCGGTTAACCGATACCTGGAAGGCGCTCGGAGGGGACATGGCGGCGGCGGAGGAGGGGAACGAAGAAGCGCTTCGGGGGCTTCGATCTCAGGTAAGTCATTCATAATGAGCTAGTATGAGGGTTTACTTCCTCTTTAACCCCTTCAGCGCCCCCTACAGGTTAACCCCTTCGCTGCCAGTGTCGTTTTTACAGTAATCAGTGCATTTTTAAAGCATTGATCGCTGTAAAAATGACGATGGTCCCAAAATGGTGTCAAAAGTGTGCGATGTGTCCGCCATAATGTCGCAGTCACGATAAAAATTGCTTATCGCCGACATTACTAGTAAAAAAAATTAAATATTAATAAAAATGCCATAAATCTATCCCCTATTTTGTAGACGCTATAACTTTTGCGCAAACCCATAAATCAACACTAAACTGAGGGGGAAAAAAAATTATCGAAAAAAGTACATAACCACTTCCAGACCGCTGTACGTCTTTATACGGCCACACTTTAAAGATACATATCTCGGTAACGGCAGCAGCTGCTGCCACAACCGAGGTATCTATCTTTACTGTCAGCGGTTCTGGTAACGATAACGGCGGTCTCCGCGCGGATTCGCCGCGAGATCGCCGTTATCGGTGGCGGGAGAGGGCCCCCCCCCTCCCGCCGCTCTCCTGCGCCCTCCGCCGCTTACCGGAGCCGTCGGTAGCGGCGGAGGAGATCGCGACCGTTCGGGAGCTGAGCGGGGACGAGACTGAAGGAAAAATCTCCTTCGCCCGTCCTCATAGCTCGGCTGGGCGGAAGTGACGTCAAAACGTCAGTCCCGCCCAGCCTCTTAAAGAAACATTTTTTTTTTTTTTGTCATTTGAAAAAATGACATTTTCCAATTTTTTTTTTTTTTTGCATTTTAGTCTAAATATAAGATGTGAGGTCTTTTTGACCCCAGATCTCATATTTAAGAGGACCTGTCATGCTTTTTTCTATTACAAGGAATGTTTACATTCCTTGTAATAGGAATAAAAGTGATCTTTTTTTTTTTTTTTCCAGTGTAAAAAATAATAAAATAAAATAATAAAATAAATAAAAATAAATAAGAAAAAAAAAAAAAAATTTTTTTAAAGCGCCCCGTCCCGACGAGCTCGTGCGCAGAAGCGAACGCATACGTGAGTAGCGCCCGCATATGAAAACGGTGTTCAAATCACACATGTGAGGTATCGCCGCGATCGTTAGAGCGAGAGCAATAATTCTAGCCCTAGACCTACTCTGTAACTCAAAAAATGCAACCTATAGAATTTTTTAAACGTCGCCTATCGAGATTTTTAAGGGTAAAAGTTTGACGCCATGCCACGAGCGGGCGCAATTTGTAAGCGTGACATGTTGGGTACCATTTTACTCGGCGTAACAAAAATTGGGCCAAATTTATTGCTGTCTTATTTTTTAATTCAAAAAAGTGATTTTTTTCCAAAAAAAGTGCGCTTGTAGGACCGCTGCGCAAATATGGTGTGACAAAAAGTATTGCAATGATCGCCATTTTATTCTCTAGGGTATTAGAAAAAAATAAATATACAATGTTTGTGGGTTTTAAGTAATTTTCTAGCAAAAAAAACTGTTTTAGTCTTGTAAATACCAAATCTGAAAAACACCCAAAGTAGAGAAGTGGCTAATATTGCATTTTTTTCAAAATTCTCACTTTATTTTTGTTTATAGCGCAAAAAAATAAAAACCGCAGAGGTGATCAAATACCACCAAAAGAAAGCTCTATTTGTGGGGAAAAAAAGGACGTCATTTTTTTTTGGGAGCCACGTCGCATGACCGCGCAATTGTCAGTTAAAGTGACGCAGTGCCGAATCGCAAAAAGTGGCCCGGTCATTGGCCAGCAAAATGGTCCGGGGCTGAAGTGGTTAACTTAATTTGAACAATAGCACTGTAAATTTTTGCATATTTTTATTTTCATGAATAATTCTGGGTGTTTTTAACGTATGTGCAAACATCTAAAATTATAATAGTTCCTGCCTGTGCGGTCATTTGCGACGGCGGACTCTAGAGGGAGCTCTCAGCAAACGCAACGGCCGCCTGCCTTTTGGGCCTTCGTCCCAGGGTGCTAATAACATACAGGACGGAGATTCCTGGGAGAAAATAAGTAACACGCCACATTCTGCGCACACACCAGGCAACCTGGGTAAAAAAAAAATAATAATCAATAAGGTTTTTTTATTTATTTTTTTCCTCTTGTTCCTTCATTTTCTGATCGTCGCTGCCTGCCACAATGAGCAACAAGGCCATCGCGCCGCCGTTACGGCTTACCACCATAATGCTACAAGGTGTTCTGTAATGAGGAAATCTGGTCACAGTTAGAAAAGCGCAGATTAAATTTCCCATGATGCTTCGGGGGGATTATAAATGTGAAAGGGAACTTCAGACAGGATAAAAGTTGATTGTAAACTTCTGTAATATCGGGTCACGGGGCTTCGGGAGCCTCGTTGTCATTGTCAAGGCAGCCATTCGAAATTTTGGGGGCCCCTTACACAGCTTTAGGCCTGCCCCCCCCCCCCAGGACTCACCAGCACCAACATTCCCCAGGGCCTGCCCACATAAGGTGACCAGACTGACCTACCCGATTCCTACACTGACCACTACACTGACCTACCTGATTCCTATACTGACCACTACACTAACCTACCTGGTTCCTATACTGACCACTACACTGACCTACCTGATTCCTACACTGATCTAGATTATCCCTACACTAACCACTACACTGACTTACCTGATTCCTACACTGACCACTACACTAAACTACCTGGTTCCTATACTGACCACTACACTGACCTACCTGGTTCCTATACTGACCACTACACTGACCTACCTGATTCCTACACTGATCTAGATTATCCCTACACTAACCACTACACTGACTTACCTGATTCCTACACTGACCACTACACTAAACTACCTGATTTCTATACTGACCACTACACTGACCTACCTGATTCCTACACTGATCTAGATGATCCCTACACTGACCACTACACTGACTTACCTGATTCCTACACTGACCACTACACTAAACTACCTGATTTCTATACCGACCACTACACTGACCTACCTGATTCCTACACTGATCTAGATTATCCCTACACTGACCACTACACTGACTTACCTGATTCCTACACTGACCACTACACTGACTTACCTGATGCCTACACTGACCACTACACTAAACTACCTGATTTCTATACTGACCACTACACTGACCTACCTGATTCCTACACTGACCACTACACTGACCTACCTGATTCCTACACTGACCACTACACTAAACTACCTGATTCCTACACTGACCACTACACTGACCTACTGTACCTGATTCCTACACTGATCTAGATGATCCCTACACTGACCACTACACTGACCTACCTGATTCCTACACTGATCTAGATGATCCCTACACTGACCACTACACTGACTTACCTGATTCCTACACTGACCACTACACTGACCTACCTGATTCCTACACTGATCTAGATGATCCCTACACTGACCACTACTCTGACTTACCTGATTCCTACACTGACCACTACACTAAACTACCTGATTCCTATACCGACCACTACATTGACTTACCTGATTCCTACACTGATCTAGATGATCCCTACACTGACCACTACTCTGACTTACCTGATTCCTAAACTGACCACTACACTAAACTACCTGATTCCTATACCGACCACTACACGTACGTTTCTAAAACCGGCGTATCTACCTAATTTGCATATTCCTCGCGTAAATCTAAGGAAGCGCCACCTAGCGGCCAGCGTAAATATGCAGCCTAATATACGACGGTGTAATAGACTTACGCCGGTCGGATCTTAGGGAAATCTATGCGTAACTGATTCTACGAATCAGTCGCATAGATACGACCCCGCACACTCAGAGTTACGAGGGCGTATCCGGAGATACGCCGTCGTAACTCCTGTCTGAATCCGGGCCACCGATTTTAACTTGTAAATACCAAATGTCATAAATAGGCTTAGGCATGAAAGGGTTAAGATGCCACAAACAACATGGTGGAGTTGGACCTGGAATTACGACAGCTTTTGTCAGGAATTAGTGGGACAGCGCCGGGGTTTCTGGGGGCGGGTGAGTTATTTCATCTCACACCAGCAGACCAGGTAAGAAGTGGCTAATAAAAAAAAAAAATCCTCCCATCACAGAGAAAGCTCTCAATCGGTAGCCTCACAGGATGGGCCCCCGATCATGGGACCACAGTGACAGCCAATCGCAATGGTCACCTGACCACGGATCCTTCCCTCCCATCAGGCATTCAAAACTTTTGTAAAGAGACGCCGGGGTGGGTGGGAAGGGGTTAAGCCGGAGAATAGAGGTATTTCAGGAAAAGTACCCTATTATGGCCAATAGATGGCGCTGATGGTCGTAGGAAATAATCACATTGTACAAAATATGTTGCAGCTACGCAAATGTTTGGTACATTCAAATTATTTTTTTTTAAATGTAGAGGTCATGTGGCCGAATTATTCTTGCTGCTGGAAACCAATATTTTTTTGTGGCCTATCAGGTACATTTGCTTAACTTTGCGGCGGCGTAGCTTAAGGAATTTAAGCTACGCCGCCGTAAGTTAGCCAGGCAAGTACATGATTCACAATGTACTTGCCTGCTAAGTTACGGCGGCGTAGCCTAAATCGGCGGGCGTAAGGGCGCCTAATTCAAATGCGTTTGAGGGGGGAGTGTTTTATGTTAATGGGGCTTGACCTTAGGTTTTTTACGTTTTTTGTGAACTGCGCATGTGCCAGGCGCCTACATTTCCCAGTGTGCATTGCGGCTAAGTACGCCACACAGGCCTATTGATTTCGACGTGGACGTAAACGACGTAAATCCCGATTCACGGACGATTTTTGACGCGGGAACGGCGGCCATACTTAACATTACTATTCCATGTAGGGCTAAGCTCTAACTTTAGGCGGCCTATCTCTAACGTAAACGGCGTAAAAGTACTGCGTCGGCCGGGTGTACGTTCGTGAATCGGCGTATCTACTCATTTACATATTCTACGCCGACCGCAATGGAAGCGCCACCTAGCGGCCATCCGAAATATTGCAATCTGTCGTATCTTAGATATGTTTAAGCGTATCTCTGTTTGAGCATACGCTTAAACATAAGTCGGCGTAGATTCTGAGTTAGGTCGGCTTATCTACTGATACGCCGACCTAACTCTTACTGAATCTACCTATATGTTATTATCTTTTCAGGATGTAATGCCAGCTGAATATTAGACCCCATTCACATCTCCACGCTGCATTAATTTTTTGCGCTACATGCACAGAGCAGCACGTTCAGTGGATTGCGTGCGACAAACGTGCCAAAGAAGCTCCTGCTTTGGGGCGTTGAGCTTTGCGCTTTTTGGTGCATCAAAATGCTCGATCTACTGGGCATGTTGGAGGAGCCACTAACAATCAATGGCAGCGTAAAAACGCAGTGTGCATTTTTTTCCCCGTAAAGGCGTTGACGCAAAAACGCACACTTTTGCGCAACACAGAAATGGAGGCTTACGGCAATTCTGTTTACAATCTTTGAATATTTTTCAGATTTTATGTATAGGCACGTCTCTGTCTCTCTCCTCCATCGTCCGACGTCTGCGGCGCCCCGCGGAGATCCCTCCGCCTGATAGACGGGATGTAAATCAGCTCGGCACGTGGTGTTGGGGGGGGGGTTGGTGCCCGGCACAATGAGAAAACCAGCCGCGGTTTATCTACTCTGTTATTTGTCCTTCATGTGAACAGGCAGCCTGTCAGGCTAAGTGTGGCCTTGCTAAGTGCTCCATTCTGTGTAAGTAGTGCGCTATTACCCAGACGCAGAGTCTGACGGCGGAGATAACTGCCATATCTCTTTCTTTGTTTTAATTTAGATCTCCGTGGAGCTCCCTTCCCCCGGCGCTGGATCTGCAATATTGGGACTGCTTAAAAAAAGACGAAGTGCGATAACCCGCGCCAGGCAATCAGAGGCACTGCGGTAAACAGAATTTTAAGTGGATTATAGAACTTTATACCTTTATCATTACTCTTTGCATTGCCTTACGAATGGTAAAAATGTAGCATGTTAGTATTTTTTTTTAAAGGGGAGTTCCAGCCTTTTTTTACGTTTATTAAAAGTCAGCAGCTACAAAAAGTGTAGCTGCTGGCTTTTAATAAACAGACACTTACCTGCTCCACGGCTCCAGGCGACGGGCCGGCCGGGGCTCTGCTCCTCTCCCCCCCTCGCCGGCCGGCGTCTTCATTCCTAGTGTGGGCACCCGGCAGTGACAGCTTTCGGCTTCACGGCCGGGCACCCACTGCGCATGCGCAAGCGGCACCGCGCATTCGCAAGTGGCACCGCGCATGCGCGAGCAGCGCGGCGCCATCCGATTGGACTGACGCTCACCTACAGGGAGGGGCTGCAAGAAGGCGATTAAGCTAATCGCCTTTCCAGTCCCTCGGCGGAAGGAGGAAGTGGGACAGGAAGTCCCCTTCTCCTGAAGCCCCCACTCCCCCCCAAAAGAAATTACATGCCAAATGTGGCATGTAAGGGGGCGAGGTGTGGGTTAAGCGGAAGTTCCATTTTTAGGTGGAACTCCGCTTTAAGTATTTTCCTACATACCGAATATACTCGAGTATAAGCCGAGCTGAAAATGCCCCCCTCAGCTTATAATCGAGTCACCTTTTTGCGCCTGATCTCCCGGACTTTGGGGACCCAAACTTGGCACACATGCAGCCCCACTCTTTCTCTACAAGTGTGCAAAGTTTGTTGTCCGGAGGACCTACGGCCAGGGAGCACCGATTTTTTCAAAGCCGGGCATCCCTTCCCTAGACTCCCATGTTAAACCGTAATTACTCCAGTGAGTTTGGGGACCCGGTACTGGCTGGTCGTAGGTCCCCTGGACCCGGAACTTGTAGGGAAGAAGAAGTGTGCAAAGAAGAGGGGAAATGTAAGAATAATAGGGTGGGGGAGGGAAGGAGCAGAGTAGGATGTAAGGAATAAGGATGAGCTCCGGCGTGTTCGCATTGAACACGTGCGGAGCCCGCCAGGAAGTCGGGACCCGCGCTGCGCTAATCACAGCCAGGCAGACATTTCCCGATGCTCGGCTTCAGAGATCGGGAAATGTCTCCCTGGCTGTGATTAGCGCAGCGCGGGTGCCGACTTCCTGGCGGGCTCCGCACGTGGTCCATGCGAACACGCCGGAGCTCATCCTTAGTAAGGAAGGGAGAAAATTGGAAAGGAGAGTAGAGGAATGGAAAATGTTCAATGATGGGGGGGGGGGGGTAGAATTAAGTAATGAAGGGGGGTAGGGAGGAAGAAGTGTGCAAATAAGAGGGGAAATGTAAGAATAATAGGGCGGGGGAGGAAAGGAGCAGAGTAGGAAGTAAGGAAGGGAGAAAATTGGAAAGGAGAGTAGAGGAATGGAAAATGTTCAATGGGGGGGGGGGGGGTAGAATTAAGTAATCAGGGGGGTAGGGAGGAAGAAGTGTGCAAAGAAGAGGGGAAATGTAAGAATAATAGGGTGGGGGAGGGAAGGAGCAGAGTAGGAAGTAAGGAAGGGAGAAGGGAGAAAATTGGAAAGGAGAGTAGAGGAATGGAAAATGTTCAATGGGGGGGGGGGATAGAATTAAGTAATGAAGGGGGGTAGGGGGGAAGAAGTGTGCAAAGAAGAGGGGAAATGTAAGAATAATAGGGTGGGGGAGGGAAGGAGCAGAGTAGGAAGTAAGGAAGGGAGAAAATTGGAAAGGAGAGTAGAGGAATGGAAAGTGTTCAATGGGGGGGGGGGGAGGGAAATAAGTAATGAAGGGGGGTAGGGAGGAAGAAGTGTGCAAAGAAGAGGGGAAATTTAAGAATAATAGGGTGGGGGAGGGAAGGAGTAGAGTAGGAAGTAAGGAAGGGAGAAGGGAGAAAATTGGAAAGGAGAGTAGAGGAATGGAAAATGTTCAATGGGGGGGGGGGGATTAGAATTAAGTAATGAAGGGCGGTAGGGAGGAAGAAGTGTGCAAAGAAGAGGGGAAATGTAAGAATAATAGGATAATAGGATGGGGGAGGGAAGGAGCAGAATAGGAAGTAAGTAAGGGAGAAAATTGGAAAGGAGAGTAGAGGAATGGAAAATGTTCAATGGGGGGGGGGGGGGTAGAATTAAGTAATGAAGGGGGGTAGGGAGGAAGAAGTGTGCTAAGAAGAGGGAAATGTAAGAATAATAGGGTGGGGGAGGGAAGGAGGAAGGGAGGGAGGAAAGGAGAGGGATGGAATTAAGTAATAAAGGAGGGGAAGGAAAGTAGGAAGGAAGAAGTGATACAAAGAAGAAAGAAAGAAAGAATAGGGCGGGCGGGGAAGGAGAAGAGTAGAAAGGAAAGGCGATCGATTTAATAAATCTAATGAGATCTTCCACTATTCAGCACCCTGGACACAGGACGGTTGGGTGTCAGACTGGCGCAGGGGGTTGCGGGATCAGCGCGGCGCTGTATATAATTGTGATAAAAATAGCCTGCGCTCGGAGGGGTGCTGTCAGGAGGGAGCCTGGGGCTCCTGAGAAGTGAGGTATGATAAAGGTCAGGATGACACAGAACAAGCCGTCTCTCATTGCATCGCTTGCACTTCACTTCGTCCTGCAAATCATCCCTGGCTCCCGTGTTCTGTCCTGACAGCCCAGCATTGTTCAGCCGTCACAAGGTGGCAGGACGCCAGCCGCTGATGTAGGAAGGAGATGAGCTTTGCTGATGTCAAGTATCTGACACGGATTTCATAGGAGAGCACGGTGTACATAGATGTGTAATGCTAGGATCTCCTCCAGGATCTGTGTTCATGAATTAGGATAATCCAGGGCTGTCTGAATGCATGGGCACCCCTGGGCACTGCCTAGGGGCCCCAGGTGCAGGGGGGCCCCATTATAGTCTTGCATTATATCATACTTGCCAACTGTCCCAGTCACGCTTTTTACTAAGCTGTCCCAGGATGACTGTGTCCTGAGCAGCATCCTGGAAGCTGTACTGAGCCCTCCTGATCCCAGTATTCTTCCCTCCTGACCCCACTGTACTGCGCCCTTCTGCCTCCACCCCTGTACTGCGCCCTTCTGCCTCCACCCCTGTACTGTGCCCTTCTGCCGCCACCCCTGTACTGCGCCTTTCTGCCTCCACCCCTGTACTGCGCCCTTCTGCCTCCACCCCTGTACTGCGCCTTTCTGCCTCCACCCCTGTACTGCGCCCTTCTGCCTCCACCCCTGTACTGTGCCCTTCTGCCGCCACCCCTGTACTGCGCCTTTCTGCCTCCACCCCTGTACTGCACCCTTCTGCCTCCACCCCTGTACTGCGCCTTTCTGCCTCCACCCCTGTACTGCGCCCTTCTGCCTCCACCCCTGTACTGCGCCCTGCTGCCTCCACCCCTGTACTGCGCTCTTCTGCCTCCACCCCTGTACTGTGCCCTTCTGCCTCCACCCCTGTCCTGCACCCTTCTGCCTCCACCTGTACTGCGCCCTTCTGCCTCCACCCCTGTACTGCGCCCTTCTGCCTCCACCACTGTACTGTGCCCTTCTGCCTCCACCCCTGTACTGTGCCCTTCTGCCTCCACCCCTGTACTGTGCCCTTCTGCCTCCACCCCTGTACTGTGCCCTTCTGCCTCCACCCCTGTACTGCGCCCTTCTGCCTCCACCCCTGTACTGCGCCCTTCTGCCTCCATCCCTGTACTGCGCCCTTCTGCCTCCACCCCTGTAATGCGCCCTTCTGCCTCCACCCCTGTACTGCGCCCTTCTGCTCCACCCCTGTACTGCGCACTTCTGCCTCCACCCCTGTACTGCGCCCTTCTGCCTCCACCCCTGTACTGCGCCCTTCTGCCTCCACCCCTGTACTGCGCCCTTCTGCCTCCACCCCTGTACTGTGCCCTTCTGCCTCCACCCCTGTACTGTGCTCTTCTGCCTCCACCCATGTACTGTGCCTTTCTGCCTCCACCCCTGCACTGTGCCCTTCTGCCTCCACCCCTGTACTGCGCCCTTCTGCCTCCACCCATGTACTGCGCCTTTCTGCCTCCACCCCTGTACTGCGCCCTTCTGCTTCCACCCCTGTACTGCGCACTTCTGCCTCCACCCCTGTACTGCGCCCTTCTGCCTCCACCCCTGTACTGCGCCCTTCTGCCTCCACCCCTGTACTGCGCCCTTCTGCCTCCACCCCTGTACTGTGCCCTTCTGCCTCCACCCCTGTACTGTGCTCTTCTGCCTCCACCCATGTACTGTGCCTTTCTGCCTCCACCCCTGCACTGTGCCCTTCTGCCTCCACCCCTGTACTGCGCCCTTCTGCCTCCACCCATGTTCTGCGCCTTTCTGCCTCCACCCCTGTACTGCGCCCTTCTGCTTCCACCCCTGTACTGCGCCCTTCTGCCTCCACCCCTGTACTGCGCCCTTCTGCCTCCACCCCTGTACTGCGCCCTTCTGCCTCCACCCCTGTACTGCGCCCTTCTGCCTCCACCCCTGTACTGCGCTCTTCTGTCTCCACCCCTGTACTGCGCCCTTCTGCCTCCACCCATGTACTGCGCCTTTCTGCCTCCACCCATGTACTGCGCCCTTCTGCCTCCACCCCTGTACTGCGCCCTGCTGCCTCCACCCCTGTACTGCGCTCTTCTGCCTCCACCCCTGTACTGTGCCCTTCTGCCTCCACCCCTGTCCTGCACCCTTCTGCCTCCACCTGTACTGCGCCCTTCTGCCTCCACCCCTGTACTGTGCCCTTCTGCCTCCACCACTGTACTGTGCCCTTCTGCCTCCACCCCTGTACTGTGCCCTTCTGCCTCCACCCCTGTACTGTGCCCTTCTGCCTCCACCCCTGTACTGTGCCCTTCGTGATTTGATTAGTCTTTAATTTATGGAATGCTTTTTGTATTGCTTAAAATCAATTTTATTAAACGAACAAATAAATAAATGTTTAATTCCATCAACTACAGCATGAGAGTAAGTGCATACTGGTAGGGGCCAAGTGCATTACTTTGCCCTGGGGCCCATGATGCTCTCATCACATGAGCCCAAATTCAGCTTTAACAAAAAAGGCTCACACTGATTCTACACGTCTTTCGAAGCGCATGTAAAATCACATGCGTGCTGCGGTGCATGCACAAGTCTCGGGGACTTGAAATCATGAAACTGCCATACACGCGATGCATGGAAACACGCACATGCTTTGGCGCACGCACACACGTGAACCAAGCCTAAAAATAATGATCCACAAATATTTTTGACTCGGCTGCTCAAGTTTTTGGTTGGCGCTCTCAGATCTCTAATAAACGATGGAACATTTCCTTCCCTTTTCATCCAAATACCTATTGTAAGTAGGAGCAGCATAAAATAATAAATAAAAAATGTTTCAACCCGGTGAAAAGCTTTGGAATTTTTTTGCAAGCGAGCGCTATACTGCCGTCACCACGGAGCTCTTTTATCCCGCCGCCGCCACAACAATGGATGCAAGAGGATTTTAAAAGGCGAAAACACAATGGGTACTTTCAGTCTATTTATTTTGGGCTTAATTATGTATGGAGCCAAGGACTGGGCTTTAAGCACCTCATTATCGGAAGGCATCAAGCCTCGCGGCAGCTTTAGAGGCAGCATCAGAATTTTTTTTTTAAATGCGCATTTCTTGAAGGTTGTTTCCGACGGATTTGCGTTTATATGCACAGAAAAAATGGCCTTTGTGCGGGGAAAATTAAGGGGGGTGCCAGCTTTTAACAGCTGTTCTTTTGTACCCTTCAAGCCGAAAGCTTCTTAATTTACAAGAAAAAAGAATATTCATAATGCCGCTAAAAGCCATGTTTTGGTTACAGGTGAAGCCACCTGCCGGCTTCTTGCATGTCTTAGACTCTCCGGTGGTGGGAACGTCCCACCATTGCCCCTAACTCTATTGCTGTTCACTTGGGAGTTGGATTGGTTGATTGACAGTTGTTCTTTTGTACCCTGAAGCCAAAAGCTTCTTAATTTACAAGAAAACAGAATATTCATAATGCCGCTAAAAGCCATGTTTTGGTTACAGGTAGAGCCACCGGCCGGCTTCTTGCATGTCTTAGACTCTCCGGTGGTGGAAGCGTCCCACCATTGCTCCTAACTCTATTGCTGTTCACTTGGGAGTTGGATTGGTTGATTGACAGTTGTTCTTTTGTACCCTCAAGCCAAAAGCTTCTTCATTTACAAGAAAACAGAATATTCATAATGCCGCTAAAAGCCATGTTTTGGTTACAGATGGAGCCACCGGCCGGCTTCTTGCATGCCTTGGACTCTCTGGTGGTGGAAGCGTCCCACCATTGCCCCTAACTCTATTGCTGTTCACTTGAGAGTTGGATTGGTTGATTGACAGTTGTTCTATTGTACCCTGAAGCCAAAAGATTCTTCATTTACAAGAAAACAGAAGATTCATAATGCCGCTAAAAGCCATGTTTTGGTTACAGGTAGAGCCACCGGCCGGCTTCTTGCATGCCTTGGAGTCTCCTGTGGTGGAAGCGTCCCACCATTGCTCCTAGCTCTATTCCTGTTCACTTGAGAGTTGGATTGGTTGATTGACAGTTGTTCTTTTGTACCCTCAAGCCAAAAGCTTCTTCATTTACAAGAAAACAGAATATTCATAATGCCGCTAAAAGCCATGTTTTGGCTACAGATGCAGCCACCTGCCGGCTTCTTGCATGTCTTGGACTCTCCGGTGGTGGGAATGTCCCACCATTGCCCCTAACTCTATTGCTGTTCACTTGAGAGTTGGATTGGTTGATTGACAGTTGTTTTTTTGTACCCTGAAGCCAAAAGCTTCTTCATTTACAAGAAAACAGAAGATTCATAATGCCGCTAAAAGCCATGTTTTGGTTACAGGTAGAGCCACCGGCCGACTTCTCGCATGCCTTTGACTCTCCGATGGTGGAAGCGTCCCACCATTGCTCCTAGCTCTATTCCTGTTCACTTGGGAGTTGGATTGGTTGATTGACAGTTGTTCTTTTGTACCCTCAAGCCAAAAGCTTCTTCATTTACAAGAAAACAGAAGATTCATAATGCCACTAAAAGCCATGTTTTGGTTACAGGTAGAGCCACCTGCCGGCTTTTTGCATGTCTTGGACTCTCCGGTGGTGGGAACGTCCCACCATTGCCCCTAACTCTATTGCTGTTCACTTGGGAGTTGGATTGGTTGATTGACAGTTGTTCTTTTGTACCCTCAAGCCAAAAGCTTCTTAATTTACAAGAAAACAGAATATTCATAATGCCGCTAAAAGCCTTTTTTTTGGTTACAGATGGAGCCACCGGCCGGCTTCTTGCATGCCTTGGACTCTCCGGTGGTGGAAGCGTCCCACCATTGCTCCTAGCTCTATTCCTGTTCACTTGAGAGTTGGATTGGTTGATTGACAGTTGTTCTTTTGTACAGGGAATATGTATAGTGCACAGGGAGGGTAATCGGTGTGGCGGGGAGGTGCAATTACTGGAACAGACTTTTATATGGCTTTCTCTGCAGCAGCTGAAAGCCAACGGGAGTGAGAGGAGAAGCCAGCTTTCAGCTGCTGCAGAGAGAGACATACAGGGGAATGGCTCCAGTAATTGCCCCCTTGCCGCAACAAATAAAAACCTCCCTGCCCACATCCGATTTACCCTACTGCCTGGGCCCCCCTGCTTGCCTGGGCCCCATACAGGAGGACTGGTGGTATCCCCTTATCTACGGCCCTGCATTTTCAGCTGTTGATGGGTGGGTGTCAATCAGAGGGGTTGGTGTTCCTTGGAAGACTACATTCGGGTGCAGACCACTCTAGATAATGCTGAGCTTCCATGATTGAAAGAACTGAATTTCAATGACTGAAAGGGGTGTGAGGAAAACAGTTAGGCTGGGGAAGAAAGGGCTAGATCAGGGATATTAGAATCGACAGCACTCCAGCTGTTGCAGAACTACACGTCCCATGAGGCATTGTAAATTTATGACATTCACAGACATGGCTAGGTATGATGGAAATTGTAGTTCCTGAACAACTGGAGGGCCATAGTTTGGTGACCCCTGAGCTAGATGATGCTGGATGTCCTCCAGCCAGGAAATAAGGCGGGCTCTGTGTGACTTTCTGCATCTTATAATACACATTGGGCTAGATTCAGCAAGCATTTACGGCGGCGTATCTCCAGATACGCCGCCGTAATTTTAAATCTGCGTCGTTACGCCGATTCTCCAAGGCAGATACGTCTAAAAAATAGGCTTCCTCCACCGACGTAACTTGAATGCGGCGGCGTATAATTGTGTGCAATATTACGTTGGCCGCTAGGGGCACTTCCGTTGTTTTCGGCGTAGAATATGCAAATTACCTAGTTACGTCGATTCACGAACGTACGTGCACCCGGTGGTAGTTTTTTACGTCGTTTACGTTAGGCTTTTTCGGCGTAACATTGCTCCTGCTATTAGGTGGCGCAGCCAATGTTAAGTATGGACATCGTTCCCGCTTCGAAATTTTTATTTTTTACGTCGTTTGCGTAAGTCGTTCGGGAATAGGGCTGGACGTAATTTACGTTCACGTCGAAACCAATACGTCGTTGCAGCGTACTTGGGAGCAATGCACACTGGGATATGTACACGGACGGCGAATGCGCCGTTCGTAAAACACGTCAATCACGTCAGGTCATCACACATTAGCATAAAACACGCCCCCCTTCCACATTTGATTTACGCGGGCTTACGCTGGCCCCATTTACGCTACGCCGCCGCAACTTACGGAGCAAGTGCTTGGTGAATACTGCACTTGCTCCTGTAAGTTGCGTCGGCGTAGCGTAAATACAATACGCTGCGCCGCCGTAACTATGCGCGCATGTACCTGAATCTAGCCCATTGTTAGTAGCTCACAGTGTGCCGTGAAATCAAAGTAAACCATTTCAGTCCAGGAGAGAAGCCGGTACAACTGTGCAAGACCAGAGGTCAACTTTTATCGGCAGAAATGCAAAGCGGAGACAACATTACGGCGTCTTTTCAGTGACAAGGCTGATTTGGCTACAGAGAATGTGCTAGGAGCGCAGCGGTGCAAAGATTTCATCTTACAATGGCGTGAACGAAGAAAGCGCAGATCTGAGATAAACTTCCCCGGGGAGGACATCAGCACAAAAAACATGCTAAACTCCGTTCGTTAAAAGCATAAATGGCCCGTGGCTTTTCCCTTTAACGAAGCAGCGCCGGCCATCCCACACGCCGTTGCGCTCCCAGAGACGCCGCCTGCTGTAGAGTCATTAACGGGAACCACGCTGGCATCATGAGAATCTGCGGGAGAGAGTCTGAAACTTCCTACGCCGGGCCCCGTGCATTGTCAACAAGAACAACTTGTTCCTGAAGGAGATACATTATTGCCAGGTGCTCATAAAAGATACCATCGCCACTATTCAGACGCACGCTCGCTGTAATAAAAAAAGATGTTTTCTCTTTCAGCCATTTGTAATAAAATTGTGGATTATATGGATAAACCCAGAGACAGGAAGATGGGGATTGCTGTAATATATCATAGTTGAAAAAAAAAAAAAATGAATAATATAGACAGATATTTTCTATGCATAAAGATGAGATGTTGCTAAAGAGAACCAGTCATGTATGTAAGAATCTGAATATTCGTGAAGCTGAAGTTCAATTTACTTACGGTATATACTGCCTAATTCTTCCCCCACCCTCATCAACATGAAATATTATATAAAAGACTTTAAGTTTTCATGACATACTTTATGTAGCCAGGTGCTGGACTACAGGAACACGGTGAAGGAGATATTTCACTCTTTACAATCAGTTTACTTTTACTTTCTGTTGTTAGCCTAAATGTTGTGTTGCACCATCCCCTCCAGTCAGCAGAGAAGAACTATGGCCAGAAAATAACAGAGGACCTCACCCATCCTAACTTGTGCTAAATGTGATCCCGGACGAGCCCCCACGTTTATCACTACCCCAGGGGAAATATCTCCTTTACCCACAACCCCCCTAATGCCCACCCCCCCTCCCCATCCTTGTCTGAATTCCACCCAACTCCACCAACCTACCACCTATCTTTGCTGCATCCCCTCTTTCTGTCCCCAGTCATCCCTCTTACTCATCTCCCCTTACACCTTCCTGTCCTAGGTCACCCCTCCTATTTATACTACCAACAACCCCCCCATGCCCACTCCCCTCCCCATCCTTGTCTAAATTCCACCCAACGCCACCAACCTACCACCTATCTTTGCTGCATCCCCTCTTTCCATCCCCAGTCATCCCTCTTACTCATCTCCCCTTACAACTTCCTGTCCTAGGTCACTCCTCCCCTTGCAGCCCCTCCTATTTATACTACCAACAACCCCCTCATGTCCACCCCCCTCCCAATCCTTGTCTAAATTCCACCCAAATCCACCAACCTACCACCTATCTTTGCTGCATCCCCTCTTTTCATCCCCAGTCATTCTTCTTACTCATCTCCCCTTACACCTTCCTGTTCTAGGTCACTCCTCCCCTTGCAGCCCCTCCTATTTATACTACCCACAACCCCCCCCCATCCTTGTCTGAATTCCACCCAACTCCACCAACCTACCACCTATCTTTGCTGCGTCCCCTTTTTCCATCCCCAGTCATCCCTCTTACTCATCTCTCCTTACACCTTCCTGTCCTAGGTCACTCCTCCCCTTGCAGCCCCTCCTATTTATACTACCAACAACCCCCCATGCCCACTCCCCTCCCCATCCTTGTCTAAATTCCACCCAATGCCACCAACCTACCACCTATCTTTGCTGCATCCCCTCTTTTCATCCCCAGTCATCCCTCCTACCCATCTCCCCTTACACCTTCCTGTCCTAGGTCACTCCTCCCCTTGCAGCTCCTCCTATTTATAATACCCACAACCCCCCCATGCCCACCCCCTCCCCATCCTTGTCTAAATTCCACCCAACTCCACCAACCTACCACCTATCTTTGCTGCATCCCCTCTTTTCATCCCCAGTCATCCCTCTTACTGCCCTCCCCTTAAACCTTCCTATCCTAGGTCACCCCTCCCCTTGCAGCCCCTCCTATTTATACTACCCACAACCTCCCCCCCATCCTGGCACATTACACATTATTACTCTTTTTTTTTCTATTGAAAAGCCTATGGCGTGCAAAACACACCCAAAAAACTCCACCCGGTGCAGAAAGAATGTGCACACACAAAGAGTGAAACACAAAAACGTGCAGACGGGTGCTACGTCAAATGGTCCTCCTGTGAGGAAGAACCTGACCCTGATCCCCCGGGGCATTAGGCTCCAGGCAGGGACTGAGGTACTCAAGTGGTCCGTGCAACCGAAGCCGACACGGACCCCATTCCTTGGAGGGTCTGCCGAAACAGAACCCTCCCAGTACTAGGTGGGGCTCCCCCGAAGGGAGACCCCATGAGAGCAGGCGAACTAAGCCAGAAGGCTATGTCCACCCACTCCCAAGACGTTCAGGGCTGGCCTGAGGACCGGCACCCTACTAATCACACACAGTGACAAACGTGAACACCAAACAAAAAAAGACATAAAAGTGACGAACACGGGGGAAAATAGAGAGATGAGGTAGAGTGAAAAGGTGACCATCTGGCGAAGGACTAACGGGGCTGGTTGAGCGGGCTAGATCCTCTCACTCCCTTATAGGGAGTCCCTCTGCCCCGTTGGGCTTCAAAGCGGAGCAGGTAGGGCGGGCTGTGTGGGAGGACCCCCTCACACACCCGCCATTGCCACCCGGGGCATGGAGAAAGGTGGCAGATTGCCTCTGGGGGAGGCCTGCCTACTCCCAACTCCTGCAGTCCGGCTCCTCTCTCGAGTTCACGCACAAAATAAAAAAAATAAAATTAAAAAAAAAAGTGACCATCGTGCAATAGGATGGGGAGGGGGGCAAAGGAATGAAATGAGACTTGCAGAGAGAAGGAAGCTTGCTCTATAAGGTGGCTGAATGAATGGGAGAGCGGCAGTTCTGAAGTGAGATGCAGCATTGCTAGTAGGAGTGAGATCGAGCAGCGTGTAATGTGAATGAAAGGCAGTGAGGTTGAACCAAAGCATGGATGGATGAATGTCATAAGAGGCCTGGGGAGCTGCCTAGTGAGAAGGGAAACAGTGCAGGGGGGTAGAGTGTGAACTGAAAGTGCCGATGGAGGGGGACAGCTGGGGGCGTTGAACGGCAGAGGGGGTGGCTGTTATAGGGAGAGTTCTTATAAGATTAGCTCTGAATAAGGTGTCCTGGTTTCAGGTGGACTGAAACCCGGACACATGATTCAAAACCCAAACTGTCCAAGAGAATCCCAGACAGGTGGCAACCCTAAGCTGGTACAACTGGGCAAGACGAAAGGGAAGGCCTACTTTCCCTCTTACAGCCTGGCATAGGGTTTCTGTTCCTCAGATACAACATGTCCTATAAAAGCTAGACATCTAGCAAGCCATAAATAGCGGCAGAGCCACTGCAGAAATCCATGGAGGCTCTGAAAGGGTTACTGTGGGAAGAAGTGCCTTTAAGAGTGCCTGAAACATTTCTGCAGTGGTAGAGAATTGTCTAGAGGCAGCAGCTACAGCTGAGGAGGATAACACAGCGGGGAGGAGAGGCTGCCTGGAAGACTATCTAATCTGCCCAGGTTGTCTTACTGAGAGATGCTGACCCCAGTCTCTGCCATCCAGAGCCAGTGCCTAGCAACAGTTTCCAAGAAGATGCGCCTTTTATGCTACAAAAGCACCGCTGCCCCGCGTTCATGAAGAACGAGCCGTGGGCTTAGCAGCAAGGCGTGTGTGTGTGTGTGTGTTCCATTTTAGGAAACCGCACGGGGCTCAGTGTTCATCTACAAGGGTAGAAAGACTGGCCTTCGCACCTAGAGTCAAGGGTTGGCTAGTGGTACGGAAGGACATCGGCTAATCCCTTCCAGGTCAAGCTGAGAAATGTATTGAGGGCAGAGGTGGAAAGTCTCAGCTCTGTAGAGAGGGTCATAGTGCTGACCTTAATTGTGTAGATCATGTTTTTCGATAAAGGGACGCATCTCTGTGCACTGGGCTGCAAACATATTGAGCCAAGGTTCGTTCATATCTCTGTTGGCAATGTAATTTTTTTTCATGCTTTAGAGAAGGAAAAAAGAAACAAAATGATTCAAGTAGAATTGTCTACGTAGGCGGTTCTGTCCTACGATGGCCGTCTTAAGGATTCTCCAGAATGAAAAATTTAAAGTGGAAGTCCACACTACTACTTAAATTCTTCCCTGCAATCATTAATGTGAGCTAAGTTCAGCCTAATGTCTCAAAATTAAAAAAAAATCACAGTTTTTCTACCTTTATTTTGCAGTATCCAGTGCCGTCACGTGACCTCAATTCAACTTCCTTTCGAGTCTAAAAGCAGCCAGTGGGTGTGGTTTGATGGGGCACACTGGCGGCAATTGATGGGGCACAGTGGCGGCAATTGATGGTTACAGTAGCTGCGCTTGATGGCACAGTGATGGCAATTTATGGGTACAGTGTATGCGTTTGATGGCACAGTGGCTGCGTTTGATGTGCACAGTGGTGGCAATTTATGGGTACAGTGGCTGCGTTTGATGGGCACAGTGGTGGCAATTGATGGGGCAAACTGGCGGCAATTGATGGGGCAAACTGGCGGCAATTGGTGGGGCAAACTGGCGGCAATTGGTGGGGCAAACTGGTGGCAATTGATGGGGCATACTGGCGGCAATTGATGGGGCAAACTGGTGGCAATTGATGTGGTACACTGGCGGCAATTGATGGGGCACACTGGTGGCAATTGAGGGGGCACAGTGGCGGCAATTGATGGGGCACACTGGTGGCAATTGATGGTTACAGTAGCTGCGCTTGATGGCACAGTGGCGGCAATTTATGGGTACAGTGGCTGCGTTTGATGGCACAGTGGCTGCGTTTGATGGCACAGTGGCTGCGTTTGATGGGCACAGTGGTGGCAATTTATGGGTACAGTGGCTGCATTTGATGGGCACAGTGGTGGCAATTGATGGAGCAAACTGGCGGCAATTGATGGGTCAAACTGGCGGCAATTGGTGGGGCAAACTGGCGGCAATTGATGGGGCAAACTGGTGGCAATTGATGGGGAAAACTGGTGGCAATTGATGGGGAAAACTGGTGGCAATTGATGGGGAAAACTGGCGGCAATTGATGGGGCAAACTGGTGGCAATTGATGGGCCACACTGGCGGCAATTGATGGGACACACTGGCGGCAATTGATGGTTACAGTAGCTGCGCTTGATGGCACAGTGGCGGAAATTTATTGGTACAGTGGCTGCGTTTGATGTCACAGTGGCTGCGTTTGATGGGCACAGTGGTGGCAATTTATGGGTACAGTGGCTGCGTTTGATGGGCACAGTGGTGGCAATTTATGGGTACAGTGGCTGATTTTGATGGGCAGAGTGGTGGCAATTTATGGGTACAGTGGCTGCGTTTGATGGGCAGAGTGGTGGCAATTTATGGGTACAGTGGCTGCGTTTGAGGGCACAGTGACTGTGACAATCTCAACACCATAAATAAATAAATGTGAATCTTCTGGTTTGATGTTCCCTCAAAAATCTTCACCACGAATGCTCATGAGGTAGATGGCAACTCACCAAATGTGTCTGACCACTTTTTACAGTAGGTCAAAATGCGCTAAGATTGAATGGACCAGAGGAATCCTAGGTAGGTATCTTTCCGCTGTGTAACCCCCTCCAGATGGCGGCTGAGGATAAGGGAACAGACTCCACCAAGGACACACAAAAAGACCTCTTATGGTGTAGTATGTTTTAATAAAAAATGGTTAAAAAGATAACAAAGGATCTTGCACTCGCATGTGACTGCGCTATGCCCAGCACATAGAGGACCAGTCTGCGCTTCTACGGACATTTCACCGTACCGCCATCATCAACGTCATACTAATAATACTTGACAATTACCCTCATTCTAAAGAGAAGTTTAATGAACCTTCTACTGTTCCACTACTTCAGAGAGAACAACAGAACCCAATAATGTGGCTGCACGTGACTCCATTCTAATTCCCACCATCGGAAGTAATTACTACTGCTGGTGAGCAGTAATGAGATTACAGGCGGACATTACAAGCCTGCCTGTGCCGGAGTCTGATACGGGGTAAATAATTACAAGATGGCAGTTTACATTGACAGCACCAACTATCAAACAGCTAAGCTTTTCAATTGTGTGACATCCATTCAGCTCCTGTCTAGGTATGGAGGTCAGCGTTGACATGGAATCGTCAAATAAATAGTGTTTTGTTACAGGCTGAGTCAGAAGATGAACTCCGGGTGTAAAAATCAAGGCTTCGTTGTAGACCAGAGCCTAGGGGAGCAGGTTTAGACGAACCTGCTTCAAAACACAGACTTTATGGGGCAGATCCACAAAGATCTGCCCCGGTGCATCCTATCTGAGATACGCTACCCCGCCGTACCTTAGTAAGTTACGGCGGCGTAGTGTATCTCAAGCGGCGTAACGGCGCGGAATTCAAGTTTGGCAGGTAGGGGGCGTGTTTCATTTAAATGAAGCGCGTCCCCGTGCCGAACGAACTGCGTATGCGCCGTCCCTAAATTTCCCGCCGTGCATTGCGCGAAATGACGTCGCAAGGACGTCATTGTTTAGACTTGGACGTAAATTACGTCCATCTGCGATTCACGGACGACTTACGCAAACAAAAAAAAAATTCAAATTAAACGCGAAGTCTAACTATACGCCGCAAAACAGCAGCTTTAACTATACGCCGGAAAAAGCCGACTAGAGATGACGTAAGAGAATGCGACGGCCGCGCGTACGTTCGTGGATCGTCGGAAATAGCTAATATACATACTCGACGCGGAAAACGACGAGAACTCCACCCAGCGGACGCCGAAGTATTGCATCTAAGATCCGAAGGCGTACGAAGCCATATGCCTGTCGGATCTAACCCAGATGCCGTCGTATCTTGTTTGAGGATTCAAACCAAAGATAGGACGCGGGAAATTTGAAAGTACGCCGGCGTATCAGTAGATACGCCGGCGTACTCTCTTTGTGGATCTGCCCCTATATGTTTTGCTTATTTATTTTTTATTTTTAATAGAATAAATTACATATAACATATTTGTTACTTTTAGCAACCAGGGACAAAACAAGAGGCTCATACAACAACTGTGATATAGGATTGTACTGAAAAGAGAATAAGCTACACATACATGCTGATATCCTCTCTTCTAACATAGATTACAGTGTTTGGCGTTGCCAGTTATACATAGGCTGCCGACAAGCATGCTGGCAGCGCTGAGTTTTTTAATTTAGTAAAAAAAATCCAACGTGCTTTGCAAATTTCAAGTCATGGATACATCCGTATTCAAATATCTCTTATTACTTGTAATTTTTTTTAACCACTTGCTTACTGGGCACATAAACCCCCTTCGTGCCCAGGAGAAATTTCAGCTTCCGGCACTGCGTCGCTTTAACTGACATTTGCGCGGTCGTGCGACGTGGCTCCCAAACAAAATTGGCGTCCTTTTTTCCCCACAAATAGAGCTTTATTTTGATGGTATTTGATCACCTCTGCGTTTTTAATTTTTTGCGCTATAAACAAAAAAAGAGCGACAATTTAAAAAATATATATATTTTTTACTTGTTGCTATAATAAATATCCCAATTTTTTTTTAAAAAAAATATATTTTTTCTTAGTTAAGGCCGATACGGATTTTTCGACGTATTTTTGTAAAAAAAAAAAATCGCAATAAGCGACTGGTTTGCGCAAAAGTCATAGCGCCTACAAAATGGGGAACAGAATTATGATATTTTTTTATTATTATTTTTTTTACTAGTAATGGCGGCGATCTGCGATTTTTATTGAGACTGCGATATTGCGGCGGACGTATCGGACACTTTTGACACAAATTTGGGACCATTCCCATTTATACAGCGATCAGTCCTATAAAAATGCACTAATTACTGTATAAATGTGACTGGCAGGGAAGGGGTTAACACTAGGGGGTGAGGAAGGGGTTAAATGTGTATCCTGGGTGTGTTCTAACTGTGTGGGGGGAGGGGGGTAACTGGGGGAGGTGACCGATGCTGTGTCCCTATGTACAAGGGACACAGATCGGTCTCCTCTCCTCTGACAGCACGTGGAGCTCTGTGTTTACACCTCATCATTACACACAGAGCTCCACGTCCCTGCTGTGTTACCGACGATCGCGTGTACCCGGCAGACATCGCGGCCGCCAGGTACACGCATCGGCTCTTCGGCGATGCGCCGGGACAGTGTTTACCCGCTGCGTGCCCCCCAGTGGCGCGCGCGGGTAATGCACATAAAAGGACGTCTAAAGACGTCCACTCGGCACTTGAGAGCCGCGCTGTGGACGTCTTTTGTCTATAGCGCGGATTTCAAGTGGTTAAAAAAAGGCTCTTTGAAATAATGTACAGAGAGAATATGGTGGCACAGAACCCAGCACACGATAATGGACCAATGGATTACAGAAGAAAATCCTAGATTTGTTGGGTGGGTGAGTAAGTTTTACATTTTTTTTTTATTTAAAAATATTTTATTGAGGGAATATAAAAGTAAGTACATAAGTAGAAAAGAAGGCAAAATATAGGGTACATGGGCTCCACGGCCTGAGAATACACTGAAGATCATTATCCACAACAATAGCGAGACGTTCTTACCGGTTATGTGGCAAATGTATAACAAAACGGAAATCATATGAACATGTTCATCCGTTGAACAATTAGTATAGGGGGAGTAAAGAATCATTCCTTTAAGGCTAGAGAATACTCCAGCTATATAAAGATATGGATTGCCTTAAAGCGGAGTTCCACCCAAGAATGGAACTTCCACTTTTTCCACGCTTGCTTCTTGGCCCGCTCTTCATTGGATAGATTGCTAGCAGCGCAGCCAATGACGCGAGGGGCGGGGCTGAGTCCTGTAGCCAGTGCCTATGGATACTGGATACAGGATTTGGGAGCATGCCCGCAAAGTAACCCCCTTGGAAAAGCGCTTCCCAGGGGGGTTAGCTGATGCGGGGAGGAGCCGAGACAGCCGCCGAGAAACCCCAGACGACGTGGATCGGGGCCACTCTGTGAAAACCGGCTGCACAGTGGAGGTAAGTAAAATATGTTTGTTATTTAAAAATAAAAAAAAATTAACCCATACAACCCCTTTAATCTAGGAAAGTCTCAATCGGCGCACACCAGGCAAGCCTGTTCATCACAAAGGTCATAGCAGCCTTAGTCTAGCTTCGACCCACCCAAGGAGCTTGGACGAAACTCATCGGGGGTATGGCTTCATTGAAGCTAGACTAAAGCCTCGTACACGCGACCAAGAAACTCGACGGGCGAAACACATCGTTTTGCTCGTCGAGTTCCTTGTTAGGCTGTCGAGGAACTGGACAAGCCAATTTTCTCCATTCCCGTCAAGGAAATAGAGAACATGCTCTCTTTTTGGCTCGTCGAGTTTCTCGACAGTTTCCTAGACGAAAATGTACACACGACCGGTTTCCTCTGCAAAAAAATTTCTCCCAGCAAGTTTCTTGCTGGTTTTTGCCGAGAAACTCGGTCGTGTGTACGAGGTCTGAGGCTGCTATTACCTATGCGACAGACAGGCTTGCCTAGTGTGCGGCAGTTGGGACATTTCCTTTGCTTTCTTATGCCGCGTACACACGACCGTTTTTCATGACGAGAAAAATGCCATTTTTTTTAATTGGTCATTAAAGACGATCGTGTGTAGACTCCAGAGCATTTTTCTCAATGTGAAAAATGGACATTAAAAATTTAGAACATGCTCTATTTTTTCTCGTCGTTTTTCATGTCGTCGTTTTGTAGGATTTAACGACAGGGGAAAAAAACGTGCATGCTCAGAAGCAAGTTAGGAGAAGGGAAATTTGCATAATCAGCCCAAAGGGTGGCGCCAATCGAATGGAACTTCCCCTTTATAGTGCCGTTGTACGTGTTGTACGTCACCGCGCTTTGCTCAAGCATTTTTTTATCACGATCGTGTGTATGCAAGGCAGGCTTGACAAGAATCACGTCGAGAAAAACGTTTTTTTTTTCATGACATTAAAAACGGTCGTGTGTACGCGGCATTAGAGTTGGCCTTTAATATTTGGGGCACCAAGAGTGACACCTTCATTATGGCATCAATGCAGAGCCATCATTGGCATCTTCAGGACACAGTGCATAGTCAGAAGGTTATCCAACAAACCCAAATATCAGATTCGTCTCTCTGCAACCGTTTCTGTAATGCAGATTCAAAGCCTCCTCTTACAATATATCATGATAAATCTCAGAGTTTGATGCCTCTCCTCTTCGTCTTCGGCAAGAAAAGAGTGAACAGTCAAAGCCTCAGCAGCCACAGTCATAAAAAAGGCGCTTCTGCTACCAGCTTCCTTTGAAGGAGCAGAAACTTGTCATCTCCGCCGCTGTGATAGAGAAATAAACATGAACGGGAAAAAATAGCCATGGATCCACGGTGGAAAGTGGCTGTGAGATTGGATGTCTTCGACCAAAGGTCAGATGGGGATAAAGCATTCTTCTCATAGCAGGGTGGTACTGAAAAACATCTTTTATTCCCCACACTAATTGCCCCTTGGGCTCTGATGGCCCGGCTCGAACAAAAGGCAACCAAAGACACATTTTTTACTCCTTTTTCTACTGTCTTCCAGCCTTCAAGACTCTTGTTGTGTCCTATCTGTTGGTTGGCAGGGTAGTTTAGCATTCTGCTTAATGTATAATTTAGTTGCACCTCCAACCTCAATGAAATTCCACTAGCTAAAAATCTATGTTTGTATATGGCAAGAACAGGATGCCAGGCAATGATATTTATTTAAAAGTAATTTCTCAGAAGTTCTAGCTTAAAGCTCCACTCTGGGCTAGATTTGTAGTTCTTGAAATAGCTCCCCCTTGCAGTGTTAAAAAAAATTTCTCCTGCAGTACCTTTTCTTTGCCAAAGATGTCCTCAGTTGCCCAGCATCATTTAACAAAGAAGCTTGACCATTCAATGTGAATGCAGGGCTTCGTGGCCCCACCCATGAGGGGATATCATCATGGCACTTTTCATTCACAGCGTACTGTTTCAGAGGGTATCGCTGACATCATCATAGCACCGCTATTCTCTGCATTTGTGACTGTCCAGCCTGAATTAGAGGTGAAGAAAATCTTCACCAGTAGCGACTGGTGCTCTATTTTTGAGGAGGGGCGGCAAACAAACCACACGACACCCCCCCTGATGGTCAGTCAGTCAGTTAAACCCCCCTGTTCAGTTGGTCGATTGGCAAACACTTGCCCCATCTAGAATGCGGGCCTGTGTCTCCTCCTCGGTGTCTCCTGTTTGGCGTCTCTACCTTGGTGTCTCCTGCTTGGCGTCTCCCCCTCTGTGTCTCCTGCTTGGCGTCTCCCCCTCTGTGTCTCCTGCTCGACGTCTCCTCCTCGGTGGCAAACCCTGTATCTCCTCCTCAGTGGCCAATACAATTGCTTCTGCAGTTACACATTGGGCCCTGATGCCGCTCTTTAGTCAAGTCTTCATCTTGAACTTACGTGTTCTTGCTCCACCTAGGTCTACTTGAAACAGGAACAATTTTTCCTTACTGTGACACCACCGACACATGAATTTTTTCCTTCCAGTGACACCACCGACCTGGGGGATGGGAGAGGAGGAATCAATTTGGCGTCTTCACCAGTGGCGGTTGGTGCTCCATTTTTTAGGAGGTGCGGCAAACAAACCGCACGACACCTCCCTGGTGGTCAGTCAGTCAAACCCCCCTGTTCGGTTGGTCGATCAGCAAACACTTACCCCATCTCGGTCGCGGGCCTGGGTCTCCTCCTCAGTGTCTCCTGCTTGGTGTCTCCTGCTCGATGTCTCCTCCTCTGTGTCTCCTGCTCGATATATCCTCCTCTGTGTCTCCTGCTCGGCGTCTCCTGCTCTGTGTCTCCTGCTTAACGACTCCTCCTCGGTGTCTCCTGCTCGACGTCTCCTCCTCGGTGTCTCCTGCTCAGCGTCTCCGGCTCTACGTCTCCTCCTCGGTGTCTCCTGCTCTGCGTCTCCTGCTTGGCATCTCCTGCTTGATGTCTCCTCCTCGGTGGCTTCCCCTGCATCTCCTCCTCTGCAACCAATTTGATTGATTCTCACTCTCGGCCAACAGGGTCTCAGGACCCGCTTCCTGTTTGGCCAGGAGGAGAATTAGGAAGACAATAGTGAATAATTTGCTATTGTCACACAACTGGGTGTGCTCAGGGCGCAGTGCTCTGCGCCCCAGGCCCACCCTTATTTGAAGCCAATTAGAGCCTCTGGTTTTAATCATGTGCTTAAAAAAAACAAATCAATGCGTCAGGTGCCCTGCATGTAGATTAGGGGCCGGGCGCATGAATTAGGGGGGCGGCGCCCTTGTGCCCCGTATGGATGGGCCACCACTGATCTTCACCCTGGGAACAGAATGATCTTGTCCTGGCACTGCATGTGAGATAGAGATCTTAGATTGTAAGCTCCTTGGGGGCAGGGACTGATGTGAACACACAATATGTAAATTGTCGGTGCTATATACCTGAAATAAATATTTTATGTTGTGTTGTGTTATTATTAACTAGCGCCAAATCGAGAGGCTGAAATGAAGTCTGGATTATTTTTTGACTATTGGGTGGAAAGACGTAGCCTGGCTATTTATAAACCTCCACCCACCCAATGTGTCTAGATCATCACTTAGTTTTGATATGTCAGCTAACGTTCCATCACCTAAAAAAAACCAAAAAAAAAACATTTATTTTATCCTCGTTAATCCCGGATTACCACTTGAACATGAAGCCGAGAGGCTTGCAATCACCACGAGAGCTCTTTTTAATTAAGTGCTTCCTTTCCTTTGCGCTTTTTCACCCGCCCGCCGCTGGAAGGCTTCCAGCGCCGGAGCAGGGAGAGGCTTCAGGCGTAGGAGAGGTTAGTCTAACAGAGCCCTATTACAGGGATAAGTAACATATTGCTCATTAAAGATTTAAAAAAAACAACAGTTGCTCGCCGATTCTGCCAATATTTTGAGACTGTCAGTTTTTTCCTTTTTTTTTTTACCGCTCTGCTCCCGTCTGCAGCACGCCATGCTTTATTCATGATGTTCCCAGGCAAACGCACAGGGGCCCCACGCTGGGCCAAAACAGACACGCGGCCTCCCTTGGAAAACGCTCACTCTCGCACGCTTAGCGCGGTTGTTTACGCCAGCTAATTAGGGCTGCAGAAAAAAAAAAAAACGGTGTTCTCCTCAGTCTTCCGTAGGTGTATTTCCACCATTCCAGTACCGCTCTTTCATCGTAGGAAAAAGATCGGCTGGTTCGGGAACGGAAGGACAAGGTGTGTGACCTAAACGTCATCACGCAGGTGGCCCATTATGATACAAGATTGAAAAAATAAAAATCATATCCCAAATTTTGTATAAATTGTCTGAATATATTTCCTAGCGTTCAATAAAAAATTATTAAATATATAAGTAACCACTTCCCATCTGGCCCAATTCTGATACTTGGCTCCTACATCCCCTTTTTTTTTCTCGAAAATTACTTCGAACCTCCCAAACATTATGGGCTAGATTCAGATAGCCCGGCGTAATTTTCTGCGGGCGTAGCGTATCTCAGATACGTTACGCCGCCGTAACTTAGGGCGCAAGTTCCGTATTCATAAAGAACTTGCGCCCTAAGTTACGGCGGTGTAGCGTATGTGGTCCGGTGTAAGCCCGCCTAATTCAAATGTGGATGATGTGGGCGTGTTTTATTTAAATTGAATGTGACCCCACGCATTTGACATTTTTTACGAACGGCGCATGCGCCGTTCGTGAAAGAATCCCAGTGCGCATGCTCGAAATTACGCCGCAAATCGTCAATGCTTTAGACGTGAACGTAACTTACGTACAGCCCTATTCGCTAACGACTTACGCAAACGACGTAAAATTTTCAAAATTCGACGCGGGAACGACGTCCATACTTAACATAGGATACGCCTCATACAGCAGGGGTAACTTTACGCCGGAAAAAGCCTAACGTAAACGAAGTAAAAAAATGCGCCGGGCGGACGTACGTTTCTGAATCGGCGTATCTACCTAATTAGCATATTCCTTGCGTCAATCGACGGAAGCGCCACCTAGCGGCCAGCGTAAATATGCAGCCTAAGATACGACGGTGTAAGAGACTTACGCCAGTCGGATCTTAGCCTAATTTTGGCGTATCTTGCTTTCTGAATACAGAAAGATACGCCGGCGCAGCTTTGAATTTACGCGGCGTATCAATAGATACGCCGACGTAAATTCTTTCTGAATCTAGCCCTATATGTTTTTTAAGCAGAGGCCCTAGAGAATAAAATGGCGGTCATTGCAATTTTTTTATGTCACATAGTATGTGCGCAGCATTTTTTTTCAAATGCAATATTTTGGGGGGAAAAAACAACACTTTCATGAATTAAAAAAACAAAAACACTAAAGTTGGCCCAATTTTTTTGTATGTGAAAGATGATGTTACACCGAGTAAAAAGATACCCAACATGTCACGCTTTTTTAAATTGGTGGCAAACTACGATCAGACTTTAGAAGGGCCCCGCAAATTAGAGACTGATGGGCAAAGCCTGGAGTCTCCCATTCTTCTCTGGAGTTTGGTGATGGAGGAAAGTTTCTCTCTCAATCCCCGAGGGCCGCCGTTAGAAACGATGGGGTCAGGCTGTTTTATGAACAAGTTTTGGAAGAGAAGCATGTTAAAAATTGCAGGTCAATAGATAATCTCCTGTTCAGACTCTATCCCTGTGTGCGTCCAATAAAATCCAGCGAAATAAACAAACATTCGCCATGTTCTATGTGTCAGGGTGATTGTTGGCCCCAGATCAATGCTTCTATCTGTTATTGATGAAAGTGTTTCTTTTGCAGTGGGCAGTAGGATAATCTTCTTATGTCTTAGATGCATGCTACAAATTGTTATTGATTCCTCGCCCTGACAGCATCTAGTTACCTAGCTCTGCAGACATTTGCCTCTGTAGATAAATAGGGATAAGGGATATTAGGCTCTGGGGTTTTCTGAATGGCGACTATTAACTGGACAGTATTATGGCTGCACACTGAAGATAGGGATGGCTGGATCCCATAATACTCATTAAGGGATCTGACGGAATACAACTGGGATATCCGACCTTAAAATTGGATGGGGATTTGTACATGTAATGGAGGGGGGGGGGTCAGATGAAGGACTACTCCAGGAAAAATAGATAAATACCCAGTAAAGTATTTAGTCATTATTGGGGTAGATTCAGTAACATCTGCGCTTTTTTTACGTAGGCGCAGGGCACCGTTTTTGCCCTGCGCCCCCGCAAATTTTCTGCGCTACCCGCGATTCACGGAGCAGTAGCTCCGTAAATTGCGTGTGCGCTCCGGCAAAATGCCCGGCGTAAGCGCGCGCAATTTAAATGATCCCGTAGGGGGCGGGAATCATTTAAATTAGGCGCGTTCCCGCGCCGATCGTAGAGCGCATGCTCCGTCGGGAAACTTTCCCGACGTGCATTGCAGTAAATGACGTCGCAAGGACGTCATTTGCTTCAAAGTGAACGTGAATGGCGTCCAGTGCCATTCACGATTCACTTACGCAAACTACGTAAATGTTAAATTTCGCGACGCGGGAACGACGGGTATACGTAACATTGGCTGCCCCTGCCAATAGCAGGGGCAGCCTTACGCAAAAACCGCCGTACGCAAACAACGCAAACTGCGTACGCAGGGCTCGCATAACGTTGTGAATCGGCGTTAGTATGCAATTTGCATACTATACGCTGAGCACAACGGGAACGCCACCTAGCGGCCATCGCAAGAATGCAGCCTAAGATATGCGGGCATAAGAGCCTTATGCCACGCATATCTTAGGCTGCAGTCGGCATAACAAGGTTCCTGAATCAGGAGCATTCGTTACGCCGGCGCAAGTAAGCAATTGCGCTGCGTAACTATGGTTACGCAGGCGCAATTGCTCTTTGAATCCGGGCCACTGTTGACTTGTTCTGTAATGTTGAAGACATTTAAGAACTTATCCATGAAGCTTCTTCAGTTCTTATGAGTGGAATGCTAAAAATTCTAGATATGTTCCTGATTATTAGAACCAAGGTGTAACGGTCACCACTGTTTACGATATTCCATTCCATCGCCCCACGACAGCTTATCCGACACTCCAACCATCCAACAGACATTAGACACGGTCCATCCCATTTCCCAGAATAACCAGACTTCCACACAGCTCTGTTACTGGTTCCAAAATGTATTAATGAACTTTAATGGTACACCCTCAGCTTTTTATGCAGTTACAGGCATGTTACAGTAATCAAAGGAACAAAGACACACTCCACCCACACATCACACGATGGGGCTTCAATCACATTCTTTTAGTTAATGACATTCAGAGGAGTTAATTATCCCCCAGACGTTCGGTCTCCGACAATAAGTGATTCACCTGCATAATACACATTCCTATGTCAGACGTTTCGGCACCGGTCTGACATAATTAACATGACCTAATTACTACACCTGGGAAGTCAGACGTTATGACTTTCACCTGCTATTCACATCACATATTATCATCAATAGTATCAATAGTGTCATTAGCATCCCACAATGGAATGTCTTTCAGGAGCCAGCCTCAATCAACACCTCAAAGCCAGACATCTGACCTTTACAGACTTAATTAGTACAATAGACACAAACAGAATTAGCATCACACAATGGACAATAGAATGTAATCACCGCAAGCCCCATCACTACAGCCAGGTAAGGTAGCTGGAGGTGATGTAACATCAATTAACATCTTTCAATTAACCTGTTGAGTTCAGAATTATTACTTGTAACATTACTTGTAATATTTCAAGATCTCCTGCAATACATGAATTATCATTTATCAGTCACCCTATGCCCAAAAGAGGCACAGGGAGACATTAGACCCAAGAGTCATTAGTGACGCTGGCACAGGAGAAACCCCCATCCTTCAAAAGCCTCAGGGGTCATTCTGTTACACAAGGAACCTTCTTTGATGAGAGCGAAAACATCTTCATCATTACAGAAGTCCAGTTGAATGTGGCCAACAACTACTAGCTTTACCATCACTTGGAACCTTCACATACATAGCTAAAAAGGCAAATAAAAACCTGGCTTTGACGTAAAACACCATATTTTAATGAAAGCCTTCACAGACATATTTGTAAAGTAGTCTTCTTCTTGTGAAAACCATGACCTTATGTAAGCAATGTCTAATGCCGCGTACAGACGATCGGAAATTCCGACATAAAACCGTGGATTTCTTTCCGGCAGACGTTGGCCCAAACTTGTCTTGCATACACACGGTCACACAAATGTTGTCAGAAATTCCGAACGCCAAGAATGCGGTGACGTACAAGACGTACGACGGCACTATTAAACAGAAGTTCAATAACAGTCATGTTAGTAGAAGTTTGGTGATAGACGATTCACACTTTTCAGCCTTGTGCTTTTCAGTCCGTTACAACGTGACGAATGTGCTATCTCCATTATGAACGCTAGTTTTGCCAGACCAAACGCTTCCGTATCATACTTAATTCAGAGCATGCGTGGAATTTTGTATGTCAGAATTGTTTATGAGAACGGATTTTGTTGTTGGAAAATTTGAGAACCAGCTCTCAAATTTTTGTTGTTGGAAATTCCGACAGCAATTGTCTGATGGAGCCTACGCACGGGTGGAGTTTCCGACAAAAAGCTCCCATCTAACATTTGTTGTCGGAAATTCAGAACGTGTGTGCACGGCATTAGAGTCTGGGTCTAGCTAGTTGTAGTTGACCACATTCAACTGGACTTGTCCCGTAATGTAACGACTTATCCAAGAAGCTTCCTCAGTTCTAATGAGTAAAATGCTAAAAATGCTGGATATGTTTATGATACTCATTAGAACCAAAGAACCATCTTTGATGAGTAGGAAAATGTTTTCATCATTACAGAGGTCCAGTTGAATATGCCCAACAACTACTAGGAATACCATGACCCGGGACCTTCACAGATATATTAGTAAATGAGTCTTATTCTAGTGAAAACCACCACCTTAAGTAAACTTGTTTAAGAGTCTGGATCTAGCTAGTTGTAGTTGACCACATTCAACTCGACTCGTGCTATAATTTAACAATGTATGCAAGAAGCTTCCTCAAATCTAATGAGTAAAATGCTAAAAAATGCTGGATATGTTCCTGATGCTCATTAGAACCAAGGAACTATCTTTGATAAATAGGAAAATATCTTGATCATTACAGAGGTCCAGTTGAATATGCCCAACAACTACTGGGAATACCATGACCCCGAGCCTTCACAAATATATTAGTAAACTGGTGAAAACCACAACCTTAAGAGTCTGGATCGAACTAGTTGTAGTTGACTACATTCAACTGGACTTGTTCTGTTATTTTGAGGACATTTATCAATTTATTCAAGAAGCTTCCTCAGTTCTAATGGGTGGAATGGTAAAAAAGCTGAATATGTTTCTAACGCTCATTAAAACCAAGGAACCATCTTCGATGAGTAGGAAAACATCTTCACGATTCCAGAAGTCCAGTTTAACATTTCCAATAACTACCAGCTATAACATATCCTGGATAAATGAGAACCTTCAAAGACATATTTGTAGGTCAGTGCCTACAAAATGCCATTTGTATTGTGTATTAAAGAGTTATTGTTGAGCAGTTCTGGGGTTAACATGATGTGACATGCCTACCATTTGGGTTGTGGTGCTTCCCGTAAAAGGGTATATTTAAGCAGGAAGGGGTCATGGGAATTGGAGGACCATACACAGGAAAATGTAGCGTTGCATCTATGTGGGGATACCTCTTGGCAAGCCTGTTAACCAAGCCATATTACCAGCAGGTGGTTATTATTGCAAGCTAAAGGTATGAGCCTAGTCCTTGTCCAGCCTACTATTTAATAAGGAACACGATCATGACTGTTAACCTGTTGCATTGCCCATGTAATTGATGGAAAAACTGTAAGGCCTCGTAAACACGATAGGTTAACCAGAGGACAACGGTCTGAAGGACCGTTTTCATCGGTCCAAACCGATCATGTGTGGGCCCCATAGGTTGTTTAACCTTAGGTTAAAAAAATGGCAACTTGCTTTAAAATGTAACCGATGGATTGCTAACTGATAGGTCAAAACCCCTCATTAGTACGCACAACCATCGGTTAAAAATCCACGCATGCTCAGAATCAAGTCAACGCATGCTTGGAAGCATTGAACTTCGTTTTTTTTCAGCACGTCGTTGTGTTTTACGTCACCGCGTTCTGACACGATCGGTTTTTTAACTGATGGTGTGTAGGCACGACGGACCATCAGTCAGCTTCATAGGTTAACCTAGGACAGCGGTCCTTCAGACTGTTGTCCTCTGGTTAACCTATCGTGTGTACGAGGCTTAAAAGGTACATTTATCATCGTTCATCTGGTCTGATTACTGTGAACACAGAGTGAGAGTGAATTGCTACAGTGAATGGAAATGGAAAACAACGTGTAAATCTTTTCGTTATCCTTCAGGGTGATGGAGGGTACAAAAGCAAAAGGAAGGAGGAGAAGCCAGTTCGGGAGAGTAGGCAGTGATTACTGATGATGGAGGTTCTGTCATGGGGGTAGATTGGTGGCTGAGTGGTCTACTCTTCCAAATGGCAGCGACCCTGTTTTATGGCCCACTGCATAGAAGATCCCTCATAGGGACTAGGCCTGGGCCACACATCGAGGACATACCAACAGTATAAATAAGGTTCAGTTATTTTTGTCCTTAGTTCAAATCAGAACTTCACCCAAAATTAGACGTTCTGCTTTTCTAACACCCCCCCCCCCCCTTCAACTTTTGACGCTTTATGTTTTTTTGGGGAGCAGGTATCTGGTTTTGACAGGTACCCACCACTTCCACTTCTGCCCGGGTTATCTAGGCTAAGTTCGCCCCCCATTTGCCTGTGGCCTTCGGAGGCATGCCACAGGTCCCCGAAAACTGCAGGACCATCCACAAAGCTCAGCACAGCTTACGCATACGTAGTAGAAAACAGCCTGTGAAGTTGCAAGGACACACAGGCGGCTTACCACACTAAACATGCCAAAACCAGGGACCCCGAGACCGGCAAAGAACCGACCCCTGGACAGATAAGTGTCCCTTTTTTGAAGTGTCTCAATTTTATTGGTCTAATAGACCCCAGATCTCTGCATAAAGAGTACCTGTCACCGCTTGTGACAGAGGCTTTTGGAGAGGACTGAATGCAAGCCTTTTGCCTTTCCGATTATGGGCCAGGGCCTCAAAACAGAAAGGCGGATGGGTTATCCCGGCAGACAGACCTGGAACCTTAAGACTACTTTTCCAACATCCTCCACTGTGGCTGTTGGACTGTTTCTCAGGGGGGAGTATTGTCATGGACCTTGGAATGCTGAAGTGTTTGAATCTGTTACACAGTGGGGGGTCTTCTGCCCTGTCTTAAGGCTAAACCCCCCCTCCAGACGGCTCCATGGTCTGGAAGAAAAGCATTGTACTGTGTTTGGCTGTTTGTGCACTTTGATTGCCCCCTGGGACTTCTGTCTCATTACACATAGCAGTCTTCCTATTCAAGCTATCGGACCAATCCCTGCTGACCCTGTTTTAAGTCCTCATTTTCATGGCTAAGAGGACCTAATTGAGAACTACAATGTACTTTACAATTGACCAATAGGAAAGCGGTTGTTGGGGGCGGGGTGTTCAAACTGCTGTATAAAAGTGTGTTGTGTGCATCCAATAAAAGAGTTTCCTGTTTGAACTTACATACAGCCTGCCTGGTGTTTGTTCTGATGGATTTTGAACGGCACATAGCTGTAGTTCGAATCCCGGAGCCTTGGATGACCAAACCATCAGACGTTGCGATCTGCAATCTGATTCAATAGCAGCAGAGGAGTGTCGGGAGAGTGGAATCGAGCGAGCAAGGGTCTCGTTACATTGGTTGGCAGCGGTGGGATTTGCTCTCCAGTTACTGGGACACTCCAAACCACCACAGTGAATGACCAGCTATGCAGCATGCAGGAGAGCCATGCTGAAAGACTTGAGAGCCGTGGAGGGACCGGTGGGACAAAGAACAGTGAGCTAGCCGAGATGGATCAGAGGGGTGGTGATGCAGGACCCCGGTCAGTTGAAGACTTGTTTGAAAATCACTACTAGCCTAGTCAATTTACGGTGGTGTAGCCTAAACAGGCTAAGCTAGGCTGTCCTAAAGTTAGGCCAATGTGTGTGAATCTACCTATGTGTATTACCCCCCCCCCCCCATTTTTTTAAAAAAAATGCTGTCCAAATACCACATGACATAAAAAATTGCAACACCCACCAATTTATTCTCTAGAGCCTCTGCTTTCCAAAAAAAAATACATAATGTTTGTGGGTTCCAAGTCCCCCTCCCCACAAAAAATAGGCATCTGGTTTGTGTTTTTAATGCAATTTGTGTCAATTGTGAATGGGTAATTTGGGGAGCGTTTTTGACGCCAAACAATGCGCTTTGACGATAGAGGCGCACTTATTCAGCGTCAGTATTTTGAGCAAGCGTAAAAAGGGCCCAAAAGAAAAAGGAAACACTTTGACCCAGATTCACATACATTGGCGCATATTTATGCCAGCGTAGCGTATGTAATATACGCTACGCCGACGTAGTGCAGAGAGGCAAGCACCAAATTCACAAAGCACTTGCCTCCCAAACTGCGCTGGGTTCCCTCAGCGTAAGCCGTCATAGGTGAAGTGGGCGTGAGCCATGCTAATGAGGCGTGACCCCATGCAAATGATGGGCCGTGTGCCATACCATACCTCCCAACTTTCTGAGATGGGAATGAGGGACACCTATCAGTAAAAGTATGCAGGCATAGGACACACCCCTTGCCACGCCCCCTTAAAGGAGAATTGTACAAAAAAATAAGATTGGTTAAACCCACAAGTGCTTTTTTTACCACTACTATTTCTTTATATTGGCTTTTGGAATTTACAAATGCAGCAATTTAGAAATCGGATGAAAGGTTTAGCACTGGGAAACACTTTTTGATAGATAAAAAGTGCATTTTATATACATCTGTATAGATCAGACCAAAATGAGGGACAAATGAGGAGAATGAGGGACAGAGGGACATTGCTCCAAATCAGGGACAGTCCCTCAAAATCAGGGACAGTTGGGAGGTATGCCATACAAGTACTTAAAACGAACGGCGCATGCGCCGTCCCGTGGACGTATTCCAGTGCGCATGCTCAGAATCACGTTGGAACTACTCCCTAAGATACGACGGATCACTGCCTACGACATGAACGTAACCTACGCCCAGCCCTATTCACGTACTACGTAAATGACGTAAAATACGACGGCTGTGTTCCTTGGTCCATACCTTAGCATGAGTTGCGCCTCATATATGGGGAATAACTTTACGCCGGACGTAGGACTTATGCAAACTGCGTATATTATGTGCCGGGCGCAAGTACGTTCGTGAATCGACGTATCTCCCTAATTTCCATATTTGAATAGGAAATCAATGGGAGCGCCACTTGCGGCCAGCGTAAATATGCTCCCACGATACGCCGGCGTAGGAATGTTACGTCGGTCGGATGAAGCCTATTTTCAGGCGTATCTCAGTTTATGAGCACGGCGCATAGATACGACGGCGCATATTTACACTTATGCAGCGTATCTCGAGATATGTTGGCGTAAGTGCTTTGTGAATCCGGGCCTTTGCACGCTCGCACTTACGCTTTTAATTCCATCCCTATCTTTCGTAGCAGGGATCTACAAGTCCTTGAGTGGGAAGACTTTGATAAATGATCCGCGAAAGGCTTCCATTTTTAAATCAATAACAACAAATCAATAACTTTAATGGAAAAGAAAAAAAATAAAAGTTTGTGTAATGGGCAAAAAAAAAAAAAGAGATCAAAAACGTCGGGCCGTTTGTACACGAGGGGGGTTGAGGAGTATTAGGAACTTAACTTAACACTACTTAAAAAAAAGTTTTGGCCGGAGGTTCTTCTCTGGCCGCCGTCGAGGGAAAAGGGAGCCGTCTAAATTGGGAAGTGTGTTCTGCAGAGATAGAATTTTTATCAGCCGGAGCGGCTGTGGAATGGCACCCGGCTCGGGAACATGTGCAGTGGCAAGGCTTTTTTTTTTTTTTTTTGTGTTTCCCTTTTCGCAAGCTGTTTTGCATTAATGATTGATTTGGCAGAGGGGCGACGTGAAGACGCGTGCCTCTGCAGATTGCCATGTTTGGGTTGGAGTCGAGCTTTGCCGCTTGCGAAACGTTTTGAAAACATTGCTTAGGAGAATTGAATATAAACAGAATTCTTATAAAAGGGCACGCCGGTCAGTTGCCTCCCGGTGGTGGGAAATATAAATGTGATAGAAATAAAAAGTGGCGATATAAATACAGTATATATGTATTTTTAGTCGTTTTTGTCATAGAAACAGAATTCAGGTTACCTTTGAGTGGCTACTTCTCAAGCAAATGTCACTGGATACAATGGTTACTTAGATATCATTGTTGTATTTCAGTTGACAGTTTGATCAGCCTATTGTTCTGTAACCCTGGTCAACAATAGCTTGACAACCTGACACATATGACCTAAGGCACCATAGTGCCACCGTGAGGTTGAATTGGAGAATGTTTCTCCTTTAGCACACTGAAGTAAAACACAGTTTTGCGAAAGGAGCCACACCCTGTGGGGATGGTGAATGGGGTTGCCACCTTTTCTTCACACCAAACTCGAACACTTCAAGGGGGGATGCTGTGGACTCTGGTATAAAGGGAAACTCTGATGTATGGGGGGTCTCTGCTCACCAAACCTCCCACTTACATCAGAGTCCCCAGCATTCCCCCTTAAATTAGGGTTCCCAAAGCACATTGAAGTCCACAGGGCACCCCTTACATCTGAGTCCCCCTTACTTTAGTGTACTCACTCACTTGGAGGCAGGAGAGAGAAGGGAGGGAGAGGTGAGACTTCAGGCAGAGACATTGGATGGTGAACTCCCTCACACGGGAATGGAGCAGTGGCGGCTGGTGACGTTTTAGGATGGGGGCACAAGACCCCACCCTTTCTATTTGGCCCCTACCACTTCTAATAAGCCCCACCCTTTTAGAATCCACCCACTTTGTTCCCTGTATTCCACCCATAGTGTCAGGAGTATACAGCCCAGCATCACATATAGGGTATACAGCCAAGAATCACAGATAGGGTATACACCCCAGCATCACAGATATGGTAAACAGCCCAGCATCACCGATAGGGTATACACCCCAGCATCACAGATATGGTAAACAGCCCAGCATCACAGATAGGGTATACAGCCTAGCATCACAGATATGGTATACAGCCCAGCATCACAGATATGGTATACAGCCCAGCATCACATATATGGTATGCAGCCCAGCATCACAGATAGGGTATACAGCAGCACCCTCTCAGAACCAACCAATCCGGCCGAGAGATGAAAGAAAGTCCCTCTCGGGCCGTGTTTTCCATCCACGGAGCTGCTGCGTCACTTCCGGTTTACCACTGCCACAGAGAAACCGGAAGTGACGCCATGGCTCAGAGGAAAGCACCGCCCATGGCCTACGGCTGTGCTACAGCACCCTGCCAGCCCCCACCCCCACCCAACATGAGCAGCCTGCATTGCAAAGGAAATCAGAAAAATACTGCATTATGGCCACTAGTTTGAGATTATTTACTAAAGTGGTCAATAGGAAGAATGCTCCTTACATTGGTGATCAGTGGGAAGAATGCTCCTGACATTGGTGATCAGTGAGAAGAATGTTTCTTACATTGGTGATCAGTGGGAAGAATTCTCCTAACATACTGGTGGCCAGTGGGAAGAATGTCCTTTACATTGGTGGTCAATGGGAAGAATGCACATGACATTGGTGATCAGTGGGAAGAATGCTCCTTTCATTGGTGCTCAGTGGGAATAATGCACCTTACATTGGTGATCAGTGGGAATAATGCCCCTTACATTGGTGGTCAGTGGGAAGAACGTTCCTTACATTGGTGATCAGTGGGAAGAATGTTCCTTACATTGGTGATCAGTGAGAAGAATGTTCCTTACATTGGTGATCAGTGGGAAGAATGCTCCTGACATTGGTGATCAGTGAGAAGAATGTTTCTTACATTGGTGATCAGTGGGAAGAATTCTCCTAACATACTGGTGGCCAGTGGGAAGAATGTCCTTTACATTGGTGGTCAATGGGAAGAATGCACATGACATTGGTGATCAGTGGGAAGAATGCTCCTTTCATTGGTGCTCAGTGGGAATAATGCCCCTTACATTGGTGATCAGTGGGAATAATGCCCCTTACATTGGTGGTCAGTGGGAAGAACGTTCCTTTCATTGATGGTCAGTGGGAAGAATGATCCTCACATTGGTGGTCAGTGGGAAGAATGCTCCTTACATTTGTGGTCAGTAAGAAGAATGTTCCTTACATTGGTGATCAGTGAGAAGAATGCCCCTTACATTGGTGGTCAGTGGGAAGAATGTTCCTTACATTTGTGGTCAGTGGTAAGAATGCTCCCTACATTGGTGGTCAGTGGGAAGAATGTCCCTTACATTGGTGATCAGTGGGAAGAATGCTCCTTACATTGGTGGTCAGTGTGAAGAATGCTCCTTACATTGGTGATCATTGAGAAGAATGCTCCTTACATTGGTGATCAGTGGGAAGAATGTCCCTTACATTGGTGGTCAGTTGGAAGAATGCACCTTTCATTGGTGCTCAGTGGGAAGAATGTTCCTTTCATTGATGGTCAGTGGGAAGAACGTTCCTTTCATTGATGGTCAGTGGGAAGAATGATCCTCACATTGGTGGTCAGTGGGAAGAATGCTCCTTACATTTGTGGTCAGTAAGAAGAATGTTCCTTACATTGGTGATCAGTGAGAAGAATGCCCCTTACATTGGTGGTCAGTGGGAAGAACGTTCCTTTCATTGATGGTCAGTGAGAAGAATGTTCCTTACATTGGTGATCGGTGGGAAGAATGTTCCTTACATTGGTGGTCAGTGGGAAGAATGCTCCTTACATTTGTGGTCAGTGAGAAGAATGTTCCTTACATTGGTGATCAGTGAGAAGAATGTTCCTTACATTGGTGATCAGTGAGAAGAATGTTCCTTACATTGGTGATCAGTGGGAAGAATGATCCTCACATTGGTGGTCAGTGGGAAGAATGCTCCTTACATTGGTGGTCAGTGGGACAAATGCCCCTCTTACACACTGCAAACAATAAATAATTGATGGTTGCTGTCCATGGCTACATATATGAGAGAGTTGGAAACTGATTATTGCTCAAAGAACCCCTAGCAACCTCTGAATTAAGCCTAGGGCAGTTTAAGAAAGACTGGCTTAGAGTTTCACTTTAATAATTTCCTGCCTTTTACACAGGTTTTATATGTGAAGTCATATCAAGGCTGAAGAAGATTTAATTCACTGTCAGGCGGGAGAAGGGGCATCAGAAACACGACTTGATTAAAATGCTGATAGCCATTTGAGAAAGGTGAAACATTTTCTAGAGAGAATGGAAAAACTGGTGTTTAATCTGCAGATGGAGAGATTAATTCGATCAGAATGGTGGTGAATGACAGGCCAGGATTACGTTGGAGATCTAGAATTTCTGCCCTACGTGAGTTTCGCTATTCGCGTTGCTAATATTATGTATGTCTACATTTCATGTAGAATGATAGAAGTATCACAACGTGGCAATCATTGTATTATCTATATACACGGTGCTCGGAGTGAGTCACATTTCATGGCTGTTTGCAAGATCTTGTCAATGAAAACGTGATTGGTGGCAAAGTTTTGCTAGCTGAGGAACAGCAACCTGTGAGCCCAGCTTGTGTGTTTCAGGAGGGAAGGTTTTTTGTTTAACCGCTTAAGGACCACCGCATTCAGATTTACGTAGACAGAATGGCACAGACAGGCAAATGGGTGTACAGGTACATCCCCTTTAATTTGCCGCCATGTGGTCGCGCGTGCGCGCACGCCACCGCGCTTGCGACCCTGTCGCAAGCTCCGTGACCATGCCCGCGGGACCCGAGGACTCGATGTTCGCTGGTGTCCCGCGTTTGTGTCACGGAGCTGAAGAACGGGGAGATGTCAGTGTAAACACAACATTTCCCCGCTCTTCCTAGTGACATGTTTTATAGTTTTATATGTTTTATATGTTTTTAAACTGATGTTGCTTTGTGGACACCTGACCTGACCTTCACACCTGTACAAGCTTGTGGAACGTCCCATTCCAAAATCATGGACATTAGAGTGTAGAGTTGGCTGCCCTTAAAACCCTCCATTCTTCTAGGAAGGCTTTCCACAAGATTTTGGGGTAGGTCTGTGGAAATGTGTGCCTTTTCAGTGAAAAGCAGTGAAAAGAGCATTTGAGAGGTGACATTGGAGGAAAAGACCCACTAGCTGCCTATTTACACTGGCCGCTAGGGGCGTGTACGCTGATTTACGCCTAGAATATGTAAATCAGCGAGATACGCCTATTCACGAATGTACGCATGGCCGTCGCAGTAAAGATACGCCGTTTACGTAAGGCGTTTTCAGGCATAAAGATAAACCACCAAAAAGATGGCGCAGCCAATGTTAAGTATGGAATGTCGGAACCGCGTCGAATTTTTCACGTTTTACGTCGTTTGCGTAAGTCGTCTGTGAATGGGGCTGGGCGTAATTTACGTTCACGTCGAAACCAATGAGTCTTTGCGGCGTAAATTGGAGCATGCGCACTGGAAAACGTCCACGAACGGCGCATGCGCCGTTAGTAAAAAATTTCATTTACATGGGGTCACAATGAATTTACATACAACACGCCCACATCTTCCACATTTGAATTAGGCGGGCTTACGACGGCCCAGTTACACTACACCGCCGTAAGTTAGAGCACAACTTCTTTGTGAATACAGGACCTGCTGCTCTAACTTACGGCAGGGTAGTGTATCTGAGATACGCTACGCCTGCCTAAATCTCTCTGAAGGTGTTTTGTAGCTTCTCAGAGAAACATCTTCAGTTCTAACTTGAATACATTTCATAGCGTCTCATACTTGACGTGATTGTAGCGTATTAGTGCAATTGTGACAGAGAGAATTGAGTACTGTTCGTGATACTTTTTTCATTTGCACTAACATACAATCTTTCAGGACAAGCTTTCGGGGTCTGTCCCCTTCTTCAAGGTCCGTACTGCTTGGACATTGAAGAAGGGGACATACCCTGAAAGCGTGTCCTGAAAGATTGTATCTTAGTGCAAATAAAAAAAGCATCACGGACAGTGCCCAATAGCTTCTCATAGCAACTTCTTCAGTTCGAACTTCAAGATTTACATAGTGGCTCTGAGACACTTCTACAGCTCCAAAGTCAAGATGTTTCATAGCTTCTCAGAGCCACTTCTTTAGTTCCAACTTGAAGATCTTTCATAGCCTCTCAGAGCCACTTGTTCAGTTCCAACTTGAATAAGTCTTGTAGCTTCTCAACGCAATTTCTTCAGTTCCAACTTAGGCCCCGTACACACGACAGAGGAACTCGACGTGCTTGGCACGTCGAGTTCCTCGTCGAGTTTTGGGATGAAGCCGCCGAGGAGCTCGGCGGGCCGGCTTCTCCCATAGAAGAACGAGGACAACGAGAAAATAGAGAACATGTTCTCTATTTTCTCGTCGAGTTCCTCGGCGGCTCCATCGAGCCAAAACTGTACAGACGACAGAGTTTCTCGGCAGAATCCGGGTTTTGACCGAGTTTCTCGGTGAATTCTGCCGAGAAACTCTGTCGTGTGTACGAGGCCTCAAAGATGTCTCATAGCTTCTCTGAGCCACTTCTTCAATTTCAAATTAAAGATGTTTAGTATCTTCTAAGACCACTTTTTCAGTTCCATCTTGAAGAAGTTTTACAGCTTCTCTGAATCATATTTTCAGTTGCAACTTAGAGACGTTCCATAGATTCTCAGAGCCACTTCTTCAGTGTTCCAGCTTGAAAAGGTTTCATAGCTTCTCTGAGCCACTTCCTAAATTCTGACTTGAAGAAGTTTCGTAGCTTCTCAGAGCCTTTTCTTTGGTGTTCCAACTTGAAGAAGTTTCGTAGCTTCTCAGAATCACGTCCTAAATTCTGACTTGAAGACATTTCGAAGCTTCTCAGAGCAACTTCTTCAGTTCCAACTTGAAGAAGTTGTGTAACTTCTTAGAGCAGCCTCTTCATTTTCAACTTAAAGAAGTTTTGTAACTTCTCAGAGCAACCTTTTCATTTCCAACTTGAAGAAGTTACGGGCAGCTTCTCTGAGCCACTTCTTCGGTTCCAAATTTAAGATGTTTTGTAGATTCTCAGAGCCACCCCTTCAGTGTTACAACTTGAAGAATTTTCATAGCTTTCCAAAGCCACTTCTTCAGTGTTTCAACTTAAAGATATTTCATAGCTTCTCTGAGCCAATTTTTAAATTCCAGCCTGAAGAAGTTTTGTAGTTTTTATGAGCTACTTCTTCAGTTCCAACTTGAAGATGTTTCATAGCTTGTCAGAGCAACTTCTTCAGTTCCAACTTGAAGACCTTCATAGATTATCTGAGCCACTTCTACAGTTACAAATTAAAGATGCTTCGAGTTTCAGAGCAACACGTTTCATATCTTCTCAGAACCACTTCTTGTGTTCTAACTTGAAGAAGTTTCGTAGCTTCTCAGAGCAACTTCTTCAGTTCCAACTTGAAGAAGTTCCGTAGCTTCTCTGAACCACTTATTCAGTTCCAAATTTAAGATGTTTTGTAGATTCTAAGAGCCACTTCTTCAGTGTTCCAACTTGAAGAAGTTCCATAGTTTCTCAAAGCCACTTCTTTGGTGTTTCAACTTGAAGATGTTTCATAGCTTCTCTGAGCCAATTCTTAAATTCAAGTTTGAAGACGTTTCATAGTTTTTCTGAGCTACTTTTTCAGTTCCAACTTGAAGATGTTTCATAGCTTGTCAGAGCAACTTCTTCAGTTCCAACTTGAAGACCTTCATAGATTCTCTGAGCCACTTCTACAGTTACAAATTAAAGATGCTTCGTAGTGTTTCAGAGAAACAAGTTTCATAGCTTCTCAGAGCCACTTCTTTGGTGTTCTAACTTGAAGAAGTTTCGTAGCTTCTCAGAGCAACTTCTTCAGTTCCAACTTGAAGAAGTTTCGTAGCTTCTCTGAGCCACTTCTTCAGTTCCAAATTTAAGATGTTTTATAGATTCTCAGAGCCACTTATTCAGTGTTCCAACTTGAAGAAGTTCCATAGCTTCTCAAAGCCACTTCTTCAGTGTTCCAACTTGAACATGTTTCATAGCTTCTCTGAGCCAATTCTTAAATTCAAGTTTGAAGACGTTTCATAGTTTTCTGAGCTACTTCTTCAGTTCCAACTTGAAGATGTTTCTTAGCTTGCCAGAGCAACTTATTCAGTTCCAACTTGAAGACGTTTATAGATTCTCTGAGCTACTTTTACAGTTACAAATTAAAGATGCTTCGTAGAGTTTCAGGGCAACTTCTTTGGATTCCAATTTGAAGATGTTTTGTATCTTCTTTGAGCCCCTTCTTCAGTTGAAACTGAAGAAGTGGCTTGGAGAAGCTATCAAATATCTTCAAAATTACAGAACAAGCCCAGTGTATTGTAACTAAGCTATGCCATGACCTGGATAAATGAGAACCTACACATACATAGTTTGTGTATCTTTAGTTTGGGTTAGGATTGAGAAGAGGAAGTCCAGTTGGCCCAGCGGGAGCTTACATAGGGCTAAGGAATGCTCTTATGAGACACCAATGGGCCAAATCACCACTCCTGTCACTAAAGCCTTGTACACACGATCGGATTTCTATTGGACAAATCCATGGATTTTTGTCCGAAGGGCGTTGGCCGTGAACTTGTTCTGCATACAGACGGCAGAACTTTTTCAGCCAACATTCACAAAACTACGTGGTTTTTCTGCTCTTTAGCGCCACCCTTTGGGCAACTTCTGCTAACGTTGACTCATGGTTAGCACTGGTTCGGAGCATGCGTGTTTGTACTTTGGAGTTTAGTTCGACGGACTTGTGTACACACGATAAGATAATCCGACAGGAACACATTTGTTGTCGGACAATTGGAGAGCATGGCCATCCAATATTTGTTGTCGGAAATTCAGACAACAATTGTCCGATGGAGCATACAGACGGTCAGATTATCCAACAAAACCTGTCCCTCACACAATTGTTGTCGGAATATCCGATTGTGTGGGATACGGGCCTTAAGAGTGACATGCTGCTCCATTCCCAGAAGTCCAGGGTATGGTCTTCCCTCCTGACGTCCAAGTGTCCAAGGTCAGCATGTCCTGCTGAGGAACTCTATATTAAAGAGAACCTGTTGCTTTTTCCTACGTGATCAAAGCACCGGTGAGTGCTTTAGGACTCTTGTTTCTTTTGTTGATGTCTCTATAGCCTAACTGCCATCGATGACAGATTCTCCTATTGATCAAAGGGTGGAGACGGCGAGGAAAAATCGCATCCGAGTCGACGTGAAAAATGGACTGTTACACCTGGAGGAACCAAAGATGAAACATTTCCATTTTTATCCTGACAGATCTCTATTTGATTCTTAGGAAGAAATGAACACGGCGCTCTTATGATGTGTAAATAAATAGCAACGGCTCGGGAAAAAAAATGTTTGTAAAATGTACAATCCGGCTCAATTATTAATGCGCCGTCTCTGATCGAGGGGCATTTCATCAGAAGTCTTTTGACAGTAACAGTTTTTTTTCCTTCTTTCATATATGAAATTAATGCAATCATTAGCATCACTTCCTCAAAAACTGATATGAAAAAAAGAAAGAAAGAAAATCTTTTAGCAAGAAAACTGTACAAGAGGCAGAGTGTGATTTATTAAACAGCAAATGAAAGCGATCATCGAGTGACTACTGCTATCCAGCAAAAACCGTGACTGTGCTAAAGTTTTAAGAATGTACTCAATTTACCTTAAAGTGGACCTAGCATCATTTTTATGTTAGTGGGGGGGGGGGGCAGGAGTCATATATCATGGGAGACTACATCCTTCCGGGAGACCAGTGAGCCCAGTAGGAAACTCTTGTGACCTTGGGATAAGATGAAAAGGCCAAGGGTTAGGGTTATCCAAGCTAAGCATTGAGAAGGAACTCAGATTTCTACCATCAGATTTGAGTGGACGCATTAAAACTTTTACAAATCTTTCCAACTTTTACAAAAAATTGCTAAGTAAATGGTCTTTTCTGAATATGAGAAAAACCTCTGCAAATGAAATATTTGAGGGTGAAAAGGCGCCGTCTACGTTGTGTGCTTTCTACGCGATGGGGTCAGAGAATTGCCGTGCCGAGTCCACATGCCTCTCTGTCCTCTCCACCCAAACCTGCCAATCAGGCGGAATTCTCTCCAGCCCAATTCCAAACCTTGACCTCTCCTCCGCTCCAGGCTTTTTAAGATATTTTTGCCAAACGTGCTGAAAGCTCTCCGACATGAAATTAAGGACAGTAAGAATTTGACACCTCAGTTAGGGTGCAGAATAATTATTAAAAGCAAATGTTGTATGCAAATAGATCGTAATTATAAATTGCCCTATCCAGTCACGCTCCTCACGTGCGACCGCTTCTCGGGAACACAAGGGCAAGAACACACCTGTACTACCTCCCGATTCCCTCAGACCTCACACCTGTACTACCTCCCGATTCCCTCAGATCTCACACCTGTACTACCTCCCGATTCCCTCAGACCTCACACCTGTACTACCTCCCGATTCCCTCAGATCTCACACCTGTACTACCTCCCGATTCCCTCAGATCTCACACCTGTACTACCTCCCGATTCCCTCAGATTTCACACCTGTACTACCTCCCGATTCCCTCAGATGTCACACCTGTACTACCTCCCGATTCCCTCAGATGTCACACCTGTACTACCTCCCGATTCCCTCAGATCTCACACCTGTACTTCCCCCCGATTCCCTCCGATCTCACATCTGTACTACCTCCCGATTCCCTCAGATCTCACACCTGTACTACCTCCCGATTCCCTCAGATCTCACACCTGTACTACCTCCCGATTCCCTCAGATCTCACACCTGTACTACCTCCCGATTCCCTCAGATCTCACACCTGTACTACCTCCCGATTCCCTCAGATTTCACACCTGTACTACCTCCCGATTCCCTCAGATGTCACACCTGTACTACCTCCCGATTCCCTCAGACCTCACACCTGTACTTCCCCCCGATTCCCTCCGATCTCACATCTGTACTACCTCCCGATTCCCTCAGATCTCACACCTGTACTACCTCCCGATTCCCTCAGATCTCACACCTGTACTACCTCCCGATTCCCTCAGATCTCACACCTGTACTACCTCCCGATTCCCTCAGATTTCACACCTGTACTACCTCCCGATTCCCTCAGATGTCACACCTGTACTACCTCCCGATTCCCTCAGATCTCACACCTGTACTTCCCCCCGATTCCCTCCGATCTCACATCTGTACTACCTCCCGATTCCCTCAGATCTCACACCTGTACTACCTCCCGATTCCCTCAGATCTCACACCTGTACTACCTCCCGATTCCCTCAGATCTCACACCTGTAATCCCTCCCTATTCCCTCAGATCTCACACCTGTACTACCTCCCGATTCCCTCAGATCTCACACCTGTACTACCCCCCGATTCCCTCAGATCTCACACCTGTACTACCTCCCGATTCCCTCAGATCTCACACCTGTACTACCTCCCGATTCCCTCAGATCTCACACCTGTACTACCTCCCGATTCCCTCAGATCTCACACCTGTACTACTTCCCGATTCCCTCAGATCTCACACCTGTAATCCCTCCCGACTCCCTCAGATCTCACACCTGTACTACCTCCCGATTCCCTCAGATCTCACACCTGTACTACCTCCCGATTCCCTCAGATCTCACACCTGTAATCCCTCCCTATTCCCTCAGATCTCACACCTGTACTACCTCCCGATTCCCCAGATCTAACACCTGTACTACCCCCCGATTCCCTCAGATCTCACACCTGTACTACCTCCCGATTCCCTCAGATCTCACACCTGTACTACCTCCCGATTCCCTCAGATCTCACACCTGTACTACCTCCCGATTCCCTCAGATCTCACACCTGTACTACCTCCCGATTCCCTCAGATCTGACACCTGTACTACCTCCCGATTCCCTCAGATCTCACACCTGTAATCCCTCCCGACTCCCTCAGATCTCACACCTGTACTACCTCCCGATTCCCTCAGATCTCACACCTGTACTACCTCCCGATTCCCTCAGATCTCACACCTGTACTACCTCCCGATTCCCTCAGACCTCACACCTGTACTACCTCCCGATTCCCTCAGATCTCACAACTGTACTACCTCCCGATTCCCTCAGATCTCACACCTGTACTACTTCCCGATTCCCTCAGATCTCACACCTGTAATCCCTCCCGATTCCCTCAGATCTCACACCTGTACTACCTCCCGATTCCCTCAGATCTCACACCTGTACTACCTCCCGATTCCCTCAGATCTCACACCTGTACTACCTCCCGATTCCCTCAGACCTCACACCTGTACTACCTCCCGATTCCCTCAGATCTCACACCTGTACTACCTCCCGATTCCCTCAGATCTCACACCTGTACTACCTCCCGATTCCCTCAGATCTCACATCTGTACTACCTCCCGATTCCCTCAGATCTCACACCTGTACTACCTCCCGATTCCCTCAGATCTCACAACTGTACTACCTCCCGATTCCCTCAGATCTCACACCTGTACTACCTTCCGATTCTCTCAGATCTCACACCTGTACTACCTCCCGATTCCCACAGATCTCACACCTGTACTACCTCCCGATTCTCTCAGATCTAACACCTGTACTACCCCCCGATTCCCTCAGATCTCACACCTGTACTACCTCCCGATTCCCTCAGATCTCACACCTGTACTACCTCCCGATTCCCTCAGATCTCACACCTGTACTACCTCCCGATTCCCTCAGATCTCACACCTGTACTACCTCCCGATTCCCTCAGATCTGACACCTGTACTACCTCCCGATTCCCTCAGATCTCACACCTGTAATCCCTCCCGACTCCCTCAGATCTCACACCTGTACTACCTCCCGATTCCCTCAGATCTCACACCTGTACTACCTCCCGATTCCCTCAGATCTCACACCTGTACTACCTCCCGATTCCCTCAGACCTCACACCTGTACTACCTCCCGATTCCCTCAGATCTCACAACTGTACTACCTCCCGATTCCCTCAGATCTCACACCTGTACTACTTCCCGATTCCCTCAGATCTCACAACTGTACTACCTCCCGATTCCCTCAGATCTCACACCTGTACTACCTTCCGATTCTCTCAGATCTCACACCTGTACTACCTCCCGATTCCCACAGATCTCACACCTGTACTACCTCCCGATTCTCTCAGATCTCACACCTGTACTACCTCCCGATTGCCTCAGATCTCACACCTGTACTACCTCCCGATTCCCTCAGATCTCACACCTGTACTACCTCCCGATTCCCTCAGATCTCACACCTGTACTACCTCCCGATTCCCTCAGATCTCACACCTGTACTACCTCCCGATTCCCTCAGATCTCACACCTGTACTACCTCCCGATTCCCTCAGATCTGACACCTGTACTACCTCCCGATTCCCTCAGATCTCACACCTGTACTACCTCCTGATTCCCTCAGATCTCACACCTGTACTACCTCCCGATTCCCTCAGATCTCACACCTGTACTACCTCCTGATTCCCTCAGATCTCACACCTGTACTACCCCCCGATTCCCTCAGATCTCACACCTGCACTACCCCCCGATTACCTCAGATCTCACACCTGTACTACCTCCCGATTCCCTCAGATCTCACACCTGTACTACCGATTCCCTCAGATCTCACACCTGTACTACCTCCCGATTCCCTCAGATCTCACACCTGTACTACCTCCCGATTCCCTCAGATCTCACACCTGTACTACCTCCCGATTCCCTCAGATCTCACATCTGTACTACCTCCCGATTCCCTCAGATCTCACACCTGTACTACCTCCCGATTCCCTCAGATCTCACACCTGTACTACCTCCCGATTCCCTCAGATCTCACACCTGTACTACCTCCCGATTCCCTCAGATCTCACACCTGTACTACCTCCCGATTCCCTCAGATCTCACACCTGTACTACCTCCCGATTCCCTCAGATCTCACACCTGTACTACCTCCCGATTCCCTCAGATCTCACACCTGTACTACCTCCCGATTCCCTCAGATCTCACATCTGTACTACCTCCCGATTCCCTCAGATCTCACACCTGTACTACCTCCCGATTCCCTCAGATCTCACAACTGTACTACCTCCCGATTCCCTCAGATCTCACACCTGTACTACCTTCCGATTCTCTCAGATCTCACACCTGTACTACCTCCCGATTCCCACAGATCTCACACCTGTACTACCTCCCGATTCTCTCAGATCTAACACCTGTACTACCCCCCGATTCCCTCAGATCTCACACCTGTACTACCTCCCGATTCCCTCAGATCTCACACCTGTACTACCTCCCGATTCCCTCAGATCTCACACCTGTACTACCTCCCGATTCCCTCAGATCTCACACCTGTACTACCTCCCGATTCCCTCAGATCTGACACCTGTACTACCTCCCGATTCCCTCAGATCTCACACCTGTAATCCCTCCCGACTCCCTCAGATCTCACACCTGTACTACCTCCCGATTCCCTCAGATCTCACACCTGTACTACCTCCCGATTCCCTCAGATCTCACACCTGTACTACCTCCCGATTCCCTCAGACCTCACACCTGTACTACCTCCCGATTCCCTCAGATCTCACAACTGTACTACCTCCCGATTCCCTCAGATCTCACACCTGTACTACTTCCCGATTCCCTCAGATCTCACAACTGTACTACCTCCCGATTCCCTCAGATCTCACACCTGTACTACCTTCCGATTCTCTCAGATCTCACACCTGTACTACCTCCCGATTCCCACAGATCTCACACCTGTACTACCTCCCGATTCTCTCAGATCTCACACCTGTACTACCTCCCGATTCCCTCAGATCTCACACCTGTACTACCTCCCGATTCCCTCAGATCTCACACCTGTACTACCTCCCGATTCCCCAGATCTAACACCTGTACTACCTCCCGATTCCCTCAGATCTCACACCTGTACTACCTCCCGATTGCCTCAGATCTCACACCTGTACTACCTCCCGATTCCCTCAGATCTCACACCTGTACTACCTCCCGATTCCCTCAGATCTCACACCTGTACTACCTCCCGATTCCCTCAGATCTCACACCTGTACTACCTCCCGATTCCCTCAGATCTCACACCTGTACTACCTCCCGATTCCCTCAGATCTGACACCTGTACTACCTCCCGATTCCCTCAGATCTCACACCTGTACTACCTCCTGATTCCCTCAGATCTCACACCTGTACTACCTCCCGATTCCCTCAGATCTCACACCTGTACTACCTCCTGATTCCCTCAGATCTCACACCTGTACTACCCCCCGATTCCCTCAGATCTCACACCTGCACTACCCCCCGATTACCTCAGATCTCACACCTGTACTACCTCCCGATTCCCTCAGATCTCACACCTGTACTACCGATTCCCTCAGATCTCACACCTGTACTACCTCCCGATTCCCTCAGATCTCACACCTGTACTACCTCCCGATTCCCTCAGATCTCACACCTGTACTACCTCCCGATTCCCTCAGATCTCACACCTGTACTACCTCCCGATTCCCTCAGATCTCACACCTGTACTACCTCCCGATTCCCTCAGATCTCACACCTGTACTACCTCCCGATTCCCTCAGATCTCACACCTGTACTACCTCCCGATTCCCTCAGATCTCACACCTGTACTACCTCCCGATTCCCTCAGATCTCACACCTGTACTACCTCCCGATTCCCTCAGATCTCACACCTGTACTACCTCCCGATTCCCTCAGATCTCACACCTGTACTACCTCCCGATTCCCTCAGATCTCACACCTGTAATCCCTCCCGATTCCCTCAGATCTCACACCTGTACTACCTCCCGATTCCCTCAGATCTCACACCTGTACTACCTCCCGATTCCCTCAGATCTCACACCTGTACTACCGATTCCCTCAGATCTCACACCTGTACTACCCCCCGATTCCCTCAGATCTCACACCTGTATTCCCCCCCAGATTCCCTCAGATCTCACACCTGTACTACCTCCCGATTCCCTCAGATCTCACACCTGTACTACCTCCCGATTCCCTCAGATCTCACACCTGTACTACCTCCCGATTCCATTAGATCTCACACCTGTACTACCTCCCGATTCCCTCAGATCTCACACCTGTACTACCTCCCGATTCCCTCAGATCTCACACCTGTACTACCTCCCGATTCCCTCAGATCTCACACCTGTACTACCTCCCGATTCCCTCAGATCTCACACCTGTAATCCCTACCGATTCCCTCAGATCTCACACCTGTACTACCTCCCGATTCCCTCAGATCTCACACCTGTACTACCTCCCGATTCCCTCAGATCTCACACCTGTACTACCTCCCGATTCCCTCAGATCTCACACCTGTACTACCTCCTGATTCCCTCAGATCTCACAACTGTACTACCTCCCGATTCCCTCAGATCTCACACCTGTACTACCTCCCGATTCCCTCAGATCTCACACCTGTAATCCCTACCGATTCCCTCAGATCTCACACCTGTACTACCTCCCGATTCCCTCAGATCTCACACCTGTACTACCTCCGATTCCCTCAGATCTCACACCTGTACTGCCCTCGATTCCCTCAGATCTCACACCTGTACTACCTCCCGATTCCCTCAGGTCTCACACCTGTACTACCTCCCGATTCCCTCAGGTCTCACAACTGTACTACCTCCTGATTCCCTCAGATCTCACAAATGTTCTACCTCCCAATTCCCTCAGATCTCTTACCTGTACTACCCCCGATTCCATTAGATCTCACACCTGTACTACCTCCCGATTCCCTCAGATCAGGGAGGGGGGATCGCCACCTTCCCATCCATCTCCTGCATGGGGGTGGGGATTTGCTGCCTTCCCGTCCATCTTACGCACGTGGTGGGGAAATCGCAGCCTTCCTGTCTGCCTCCCACCGGGGGGGGGGGGTTAGTGCTGGTTTGCCGCCACGATCCACGATCGATCACGGCACCACAGTGAAGAACGGGGAAGCTGTGTTTACACACGGCTCTCCCGTTCTTCAGCTCCGGGGACCGATCGCGGGACTCCAGTGGCGATCGGGTCCCGCGGTCACGGAGCTTCGGACTGGGTCGCGGGAGCGCGCCCACGACCCACGGATGGGCACTTAAAGAGGACGTACCTGTACGTGCTTGTGCCCAGCTGTGCCATTCTGCCGACGTAAATGTGCAGGAGGCGGTCCTTAAGTGTTAAAAAAAAAAACATTGAACTAAAGGGTGTAATGTAACAAAATAGGTAAAAATCCAAGGGGGTGAATACTTTTGCAAGGCACTGGCCCAGATTCAGGTAGAATCGCGCACTATTTGCGTGGGCAAAGAGCAAAAATTTTTCTCTGCGCCCACGCAAATATTGCGCTTTGCCCGCGATTCACGGAGCAGTTGCTCCGTAAATTGCGCGGGCGATATGCAAAATAGCCCTGCGTAAGGGCGCCTAATGTAAATGATCCCGCCGGGGGCGGGAATCATTTAAATTAGGCGCGCTCCCGCACCGAGCGAACAGCGCATGCTCCGTCGGGAAACTTTCCCGACGTGCATTGCGGCAAATGACGTCGCAAGGACGTCATTTGCTTCTAAGTGAACGTGAATGGCGTCCAGCACCATTCACGGTTCACTTACGTAAACGACGTTAAATTTGAACGTCGCGAGCGGGAAGCGCAGCTATACTTTAGCATTGGCTGCGCCTGCTATTAGCAGGAGCAGCCTTATGCTAAAGTGGCCGTACGGAAACTCCATACCTTGCGTGCGCAGGGCCAGCGCAACTTTTGTGAATCGGTGTTAGTATGCAATTTGCATACTATACACAGATCACAATGGCCGCGCCCCCTAGCGGCCAACGCAAGAATGCAGCCTGGGATGTGAAGGCATAAGGAGGCTTATGTTTGTCATATCCTAGGCTGCAGTCGGTGTAACGAGGTTCCTGAATCAGGAGCACTCGTTACACCGGAGCAAGTAAGCCCTTGCGCCGCGCAACCTATGGTTGCGCGGGTGCAAGTGCTTCTTGAATCTGGGCCACTGTATTTTGCCCAGACACTGTAAGTGACTCTTTCCAAAACCTCATCATCGCTGAATCTTCCAGTACAGCCGCTCAGAGCATCTGAGGGTACAACTATCTCCCGACAGACAAATTGCTACGTGAATAGGTTCCAAAAAAATGTCAGCCATACAGAAATCCTGAATTTGCATCCTACCCATGAATAGGACATGAAGACAAGACACGGAGCCGCGCCGACAGAAATTTGTATTCGCTCTCCGGGAAAAAAAAAAAAAAGCGCAGGCATCCCCACTTTCTGATATAATATAAATTCATAATGCCCAGACACATGCAATGTTTTGATTCATGATGAAAGCCCCATATGGTAAAATGTCGTCCCTGTTTGAGCGTTAATAAATTATTAATGGCGATCTTTTTTTTTTTTTTGAAACGCTGAGATAAAGGGAGAAATCTGAATTACAAGCGCAAGGGCCTTAATTAAGCTGAGTTTGCTTGATGCTCCAGTCTGTCTGTAGCGGGACAAGAGCGCATGAGGACGAGTGACAGAACTTGGAGAAAAGAATATATATATATATATATATATATATATACACACACACTGTATATATCTACACTACATTGCCAAAAGTATTGGGACGCCTGCCTTTACACGCACATAGGGCCAGATTCACAGAAAAAGTACGCCGGAGTATCTGCTGATACTCCGGCGTACTTTCAAATTTGCCGCGTCGTATCTTTATTTTGTATTCACAAACAAGATACGACGGCATTTGGCTAAGATCCGACAGGCGTACGGCTTCGTACGCCTTTGGATCTTAGGATGCAATACTTCGGCGCCCGCTGGGTGGAGTTTGCGTCGTTTTTCGTGTCGGGTATGCTAATTAGCTGTTTACGGCGATCCACGAAGGTACGCGCGTTCGTCGCATTCATTTACGTCGTCGCTAGTCGGCTTTTCCCGTCGTAAAGTTGCGATTGCTATTTAGGTGGTGTAATATTAGACAGCCCATGTTAAAGTATGGCCGTCGTTCCCGCGTCGAATTTTAGATTTTTTTTTTTTGCATAAGTCGTCCGGGAATACGAAAGGACGTAACGCACGTCGCCGTTCAAAACATAACGTCAGGGCGACGTCATTTCACGCAAAGCACGGCGGGAAATTTCAAAACGGAGCATGCGCAGTACGTCCGGCGCAGGAACGCGCCTAATTTAAATGGTACACACCCCATTTGAATTAGGCGGGCTTGCGCCGGACAGCTTTACGCTACGCCGCCGCAAGTTTACAGGCAAGTGCTTTGTGAATCAGGCACTTACACTGAAAACTTGCGGCGGTGTAACGTAAACGGGATACGTTACGCCGCCGTAATTCTACATGAATCTGGCCCATAAAGTTTAATGGCATCCCAGTCTTACTCCGTAGGGTTCAATATTGTGTTGGCCCCACTCTTTGCAGCTAAAACAGCTTCACCTCTTCTGGGAAGGCCGTCCACAAGGTTTAGGAGGGTGTCTATGGGAATGTTTGACCGTTCTTCCAGAAGAGCATTTGTGAGGTTGGACGAGAAGGCCTGGCTCATGTGCAGGACTCAAGTTCCTACTCCTGAAACTTGCTCATTCATGTCTTTATGGACCTTGCTTTGTGCATCATTGGTATCAGTGAGAGGAATAGTGTCCCATCATTGGTGTCAGTGGGAGGAATAGTGTCCCATCATTAGTGTCAGTGGGAGGAATAGTGTCCCATCATTGGTGTCAGTGGGAGGAATAGTGCCCTATCATTGGTGTCAGTGGGAGGAATAGTGTCCCATCATTGGTGTCAGTGGGAGGAATAGTGTCCCATCAGTGGTGTCAGTGGAAAGAATTGTGCCCCATCACTGGTGTCAGTGGGAAGAATAGTGTCCCATCATTGGTGTCAGTGAGAGGAATAGTGTCCCATCATTGGTGTCAGTGGGAGGAATAGTGTCCCATCATTGGTATCAGTGGGAAGAATAGTGTCCCATCATTGGTGTCAGTGAGAGGAATAGTGTCCCATCATTGGTGTCAGTGGAAAGAATAGTGTCCCATCACTGGTGTCAGTGGGAAGAATAGTGTCCCATCATTGGTGTCAGTGAGAGGAATAGTGTCCCATCACTGGTGTCAGTGGGAGGAATAGTGTCCCATCATTGGTGTCAGTGAGAGGAATAGTGTCCCATCACTGGTGTCAGTGGGAGGAATAGTGTCCCATCATTGGTGTCAGTGGGAGGAATAGTGCCCCATCATTGGTGTCAGTGGGAGGAATAGTGCACCATCATTGATATCAGTGGGAGGAATAGTGACCAATCATTGGTGTCAGTAGGAGGAATAGTGTCCCATCTTTGGTGTCAGTGGGAGAAAAATTATCCCATCATTGGTGTCAGTGGAAGGAATAGTGTCCCATCATTGGTGTCAGTGGAAGGAATAGTGTCCCATCATTGATGTCAGTGGAGGAATTGTGTCCCATCATTGATGTCAGTGGGAATAGTATTGTATTGGTAATGCCAGTGGGGGGAATAGCGCCCCAAGGGCCGAATAAAGGCAAGCAAAGGGCTGCATCCGTGCCCCGGGCCACAGTTTGGAGATTCCTGACCTACTGTAGATGATACAAAGAAGAAAAAAGAGCCTATCTCAAGAAGTAGCAATAATGTAACGGGCTAGTATACTATTTTTCTATTTATTTTGGGGGATTATTGTAGAAGATACACCGGTTTCTCTGAAGCGCAGTAGGCGTGTTCTCACCAGTGTACTTGCCAGTCATTGGCCACATTGTCTGTAATAGATCCCTTTACCTTGATATGATAATGATTAGCATGTTAGCTAACTGTTTTGCCAGGAAGAAAAGTACTGACCCCCACAAGGGACATTATCGGCATGCAAATTCTCCTGTTTCCTTATGGGTCCCCTCAAAGTCTCTTACCAAGAACATTTCGGTAGGTCAGTTGACTTGCAGTTAAACTAAACCTAATGCGTCAGTATGACTCTGGAAAATTAGATTGTAAGCTCCTTTGGCAGCAGAGACTGATGTGAATAGTTCTCCAAAGAGATAGATATATAGATAGACAGATAGATAGATAGATAGATAGATAGATAGATAGATAGATAGATAGATAGATAGATAGATAGATAGATAGATAGATAGATAGATAGATAGAGAGAGATATAGAGAGTTAGAGAGAGAGATAGAGAGAGATCGAGAGAGAGGGATAGTTAGATAGATAGAGAGAGAGATAGATAGAGAGAGAGTTAGATAGAGAAAGTTAGATAGAGAGAGAGAGAGAGAGAGATAGAGAGAAAGAGAGAGAGAGAGATATAGAGAGAGATTGAGAGATAGATAGATAGTTAGAGAGAGTTAGTTAGAGAGAGTTAGAGAGAGAGGTAGATAGTTAGAGAGAGATAGATAGATAGATAGATAGATAGATAGATAGATAGATAGATAGATAGATAGATAGATAGATAGAGAGGGAGATATAGAGAGTTAGATAGAGAGAGTTAGATAGAGAGAGTTAGATAGAGAGAGAGATAGTTAGAGAGAGATAGTTAGATAGAGAGAGATATAGAGAGAGATGGAGAGATAGATAGATAGATAGATAGATAGATAGATAGATAGATAGATAGATAGATAGATAGATAGATAGAGAGAGAGAGAGAGAGAGAGAGAGAGAGAGAGAGAGAGAGAGAGAGAGAGATAGTTAGAGAGAGAGAGAGAGAGAGAGAGTTAGATAGAGATAGAGAGAGATATAGAGAGAGACGGAGAGATAGATAGAGAGAGTTAGAAAGAGAGATAGATAGTTAGAGAGAGAGAGAGTTAGATAGAGAGATAGATAGATAGATAGATAGATAGATAGATAGATAGATAGATAGATAGATAGATAGATAGATAGATAGATAGGTGAATCAGGTGAGTTAATGGCGCATGCATTGGTAGCAGGGAGCGGCGAGGTGGCGAATTCGGAGATGTGAGGGTGACGCAAAGCAAAGGACCATGGAGAATTGGAAGAAAGACTGGCGTGTCCCATTGTTAATATGGAAATGATATTTTCTCCCTCAGCAGGCAGTTAGTGTGCAATCAGCGCGCTGGAGAGAATAGACGCCGCTATCTGTGGGTTATATAATGGGGTGCTTGAGGGAATTCCATTTTCTTCCTCACCAGAATTATGAAAAGTGGATGGTAATTGCATAGGCCTAACATACGCTCAGAATATGAAATTCAGCTCAGCCGGATCCTCTCCTACCCACCAGTATCCAGAGAAATGCTCTCTCCCTCCACTCTACAATGCTGTGCTTGTGAATATGTTAGAGCCATTCAAGTGAGACTGTGACATTTATTATCTGTATCCCTATGAAAAAAGTAACTATCAGTGACATCATTGAGAATGCAGCCTATCCATTCACTAGAGAGCGGTGACATCACTGAGAATGCAGCCTATCCATTCACTAGAGAGCGGTGACATCACTGAGAATGCAGCCTATCCATTCACTAGAGAGCAGTGACATCACTGAGAATGCAGCCTATCCATTCACTAGAGAGCGGTGACATCACTAGAAATACAGCCTATCCATTCACTAGAGAGCGGTGACATCACTGAGAATGCAGCCTATCCATTCACTAGAGAGCGGTGACATCACTGAGAATGCAGCCTATCCATTCACTAGAGAGCGGTGACATCACTGAGAATGCAGCCTATCCATTCACTAGAGAGCGGTGACATCACTGAGAATGTAGCCTATCCATTCACTAGTGGCCAGTGACATCTCTGAGACTACAGCCTATCCGTTCACTAGAGAGCGGTGACATCACTGAGAATGCAGCCTATCCATTCACTAGAGAGCGGTGACATCACTGAGAATGCAGCCTATCCGTTCACTAGAGAGCGGTGACATCTCTGAGAATGTAGCCTATCCAATCACTAGAGACAGATGACATCACTGAGAATGCAGCCTATCCATTCACTAGAGACCGGTGACATCACTGAGAATGCAGCCTATCCATTCACTAGAGACCGGTGACATCACTGAGAATGCAGCCTATCCATTGACTAGAGAGCAGTGACATCACTGAGAATGCAGCCTATTCATTCACTAGAGACCGGTGACATCACTGAGAATGTAGCCTATCCATTCACTAGAGACCGGTGACATCACTGAGAATGCAGCCTATCCATTCACTAGAGAGCGGTGACATCACTGAGAATGCAGCCTATCCCTTCACTAGAGACCGGTGACATCACTGAGAATGTAGCCTATCCATTCACTAGAGACCGGTGACATCACTGAGAATGCAGCCTATCCATTCACTAGAGACCGGTGACATCACTGACAATGCAGCCTATCCATTCACTAGAGACCAGTGACATCACTGAGAATGCAGCCTATCCATTCACTAGAGACCGCTGACATCACTAAGAATGCAGCCTATCCATTCACTAGAGACCGGTGACATCACTGAGAATGCAGCCTATCCATTCACTAGAGAGCGGTGACATCTCTGAGAATGCAGCCTATCCATTCACTAGAGACCGGTGACATCACTGAGAATGTAGCCTATCCATTCCCTAGAGACCGGTGACATCACTGAGAATGCAGCCTATCCATTCACTAGAGACCAGTGACATCACTGAGAATGCAGCCTATCCATTCACTAGAGACCGCTGACATCACTAAGAATGCAGCCTATCCATTCACTAGAGAGCGGTGACATCACAGAGAATGCAGCCTATCCATTCACTAGAGACCGGTGACATCACTGAGAATGCAGCCTATCCATTCACTAGAGACCAGTCACATCACTAAGAATGCAGCCTATCCATTCACTAGAGACCGGTGACATCACTGACAATGCAGCCTATCCATTCACTAGAGACTGGTGACATCACAGAGAATGCAGCCTATCCATTCACTAGAGACCGGTGACATCACTGAGAATGCAGCCTATCCATTCACTAGAAACCGGTGACATCACTGAGAATGCAGCCTATCCATTCACTAGAGACCGATGACATCACTAAGAATGCAGCCTATCCATTCACTAGAGACCAGTGACATCACTGACAATGCAGCCTATCCATTCACTAGAGACCAGTGACATCACTGAGAATGCAGCCTATCCATTCACTAGAGACCGCTGACATCACTAAGAATGCAGCCTATCCATTCACTAGAGACCGGTGACATCACTGACAATGCAGCCTATCCATTCACTAGAGACCAGTGACATCACTGAGAATGCAGCCTATCCATTCACTAGAGACCGCTGACATCACTAAGAATGCAGCCTATCCATTCACTAGAGACCGGTGACATCACTGAGAATGCAGCCTATCCATTCACTAGAGAGCGGTGACATCTCTGAGAATGCAGCCTATCCATTCACTAGAGACCGGTGACATCACTGAGAATGCAGCCTATCCATTCACTAGAGACCGCTGACATCACTGACAATGCAGCCTATCCATTCACTAGAGACCGGTGACATCACTGACAATGCAGCCTATCCATTCACTAGAGACCAGTGACATCACTGAGAATGCAGCCTATCCATTCACTAGAGACCGCTGACATCACTAAGAATGCAGCCTATCCATTCACTAGAGACCGGTGACATCACTGAGAATGCAGCCTATCCATTCACTAGAGACCAGTGACATCACTGAGAATGCAGCCAATCCATTCACTAGAGACTGGTGACATCACAGAGAATGCAGCCTATCCATTCACTAGAGACCGGTGACATCACTGAGAATGCAGCCTATCCATTCACTAGAGACCGGTGACATCACTGAGAATGCAGCCTATCCATTCACTAGAGACCGATGACATCACTGAGAATGCAGCCTATCCATTCACTAGAGACCGATGACATCACTAAGAATGCAGCCTATCCATTCACTAGAGACCAGTCACATCACTGAGAATGCAGCCTATCCATTCACTAGAGACCAGTGACATCACTGAGAATGCAGCCTATCCATTCACTAGAGACCGCTGACATCACTAAGAATGCAGCCTATCCATTCACTAGAGACCGGTGACATCACTGAGAATGCAGCCTATCCATTCACTAGAGACCAGTCACATCACTAAGAATGCAGCCTATCCATTCACTAGAGACCGGTGACATCACTGAGAATGCAGCCTATCCATTCACTAGAGACCGGTGACATCACTGAGAATACAGCCTATCCATTCACTAGATGTTCCCTCTCATCGGGAACAGCGATCAGTGATGTGTCACAGCAAGCCACGCCCCCTAACAGTTAGAATCACTCCCTAGGACACACTTAACCCCTTCCTCGCCCCCTAGTGGTTAACCCCCTTCTCTGCCAGTCACATTTACACAGTAATCAGTGCATTTTTATAGCACTGATGGCATCAAAAGTGTCCAATGTGTCCGCCATAATGTCGCAGTCACGTTAAAAAATTTGCTGATCGCCGCCATTACTAGTAAAAAAATATATATATATTAATAAAAATGCCATAAAACTACCCCCTATTTTGTAGATGCCATAACTTTTGCGCAAACCAATCAATATACGCTTATTATGTTTTTTTTACCAAAAATATGTAGAAGAATACGTATCGGCCTAAACTGAGGACATTTTTTTTTTTTTTAATATATATATCCCGTTGGGATTCCGATGTGATTTGGCCGGGCAAAAGCCTGATCATGTGTATGCGGCATTAATGTTAACCCCTTCCCTGCCAGTGACATTTATACAGTAATCAGTGAATTTTTTATAGCTCTGATCGCTGTATAAATGACAATGGTCCCAAGAATGTGTCAAAAGTGTCTGATCTGACCACTGCAATGTCGCAGTCCCGCAAAAAATCGTAGATCGCCGCCATTACTAGTAAAAAAAAAAATAATAATAAAAATGCCATAAATCTATCCCCTATTTTGCAGACGCTATAACTTTTGCGCAAACCAATCAATATACGCTTATTGCTTTTTTGTTGTTGTTGCAAAAATATGTAGAAGAATATCTAAACTGATGAAGACATTTTTTTATTTTAATTACATTTTTTTGGAGATATTTATTATAGCAAAAAGCAAAAAATATATATATATATTTTTTAAATTGGCGTTCTTTTATTGTCTATAGAACCGCATATAAAAACCGCCTTGGTGATCAAATACCACCAAAAGAAATCTCTATTTGTGGGGGAAAAAAGGACGCCGATTTTGTTTGGGTACAGCGTCGCACGACCACCCAATTGTCAGTTAAAGTGACGCAAAAGGCTGTAAGATGCATGGAAATGTAGGCTGTGAGTATCTGGGATGTAAAGAGTGAGGAGAAGTGAGACCCGCTGGATCTTCATTTTATCGCAGAGACCAGAGTCAGATGTAATGCCAGCAGACAATGCAATGTGACATCACAGGAGGGTGCAGAGCACAATATCCTATCAAAGAGGAACATGAAGAAGCAGCAGGGGATGCGGGTCAATCGCTTTGTAGATTTTCCTCCAGTCCTCCTGAGCTCTCATTTACCAATAATCTGATCCATGTTCACCGACACGCATCCCGTGTAATACTCTGTATGTGTCATAGACTGAGAGAGGCAACAATCTGTGCTTCTTCACCCCATCACTCCCATTCATCTGACACCGTCTCCTTCCCTCTCTCCAACACTCTCTTCCTCTATCTTCCTCTCCTTCTCTCTCTCTCTCCACTTCTTTTTCCTCTTGTCTTTTGTCTCTCCCTCTCTCCTCTCCTCTCTCTCCTTACCTCTATTGCTCTCTCCACTTCTTTCTCTCTATAGCCATTGCTTTCTCTGTCTATATTGCACTCTCTCCACTCACTCTCTACTTCAATCTCTAGCTCTCCTTCTCTCTCGCTCTCTCTCTCTCTCTCTCTCTATCCCTCTCTCTCTCTCTCTCTCTCTCTCTCTCTCTCCACTTCTTATTTCTCTTGTCTTTTGTCTCTCCACCTCTCCTCTCCTCTCCTCTCTCTCCCTACCTCTATTGCTCTCTCCACTTCTTTCTCTCTATAGCCATTGCTTTCTCTGTCTATATTGCACTCTCTCCACTCACTCTCTGCTTCAATTTCTAGCTCTCCTTCTCTCTCTCTCTCTCTCTCTCCCTCTCTCTCTCTCTCTCTCTCTCTCTCTCTCTCTCTCCCTCTCTCTCTCTCTCTCTCTCTCTCTCTCTCTCTCTCTCTCTCTCTCTCCCTATATTGATTGCTCTCTTTCTCCTCTCCATCTCTCCCTCTCTCTCTCTCTCCCTATACCTCCATTGCTGTCTCTCCTTCTCTCTCTCCCCATCATTATTTCCATTGCTTTTTCTCTATCCCTTTACCTCCTTAACTCCATTGCTCTCTCTCTCCTCTCTCTCTCTCTCTCTCTCTCAACCCCTATCTTCATTTCTCTTGCTCTTCTTCTCTCCATCTCTCTCTCCCCCTTACCTCCATTCTCTCTCTCTCTCTCTCTCTCTCTCCTTATCTACCTCCATTGCTCTCTCTATATCCTTTCCATTTCTTTCTCCATCCATTGCTCTCTCCATCACTCTCATACCTCCATTGCTTTCTCTCTCCTTCTCTCTACCTCTCTCTCCCTCCCTACCTCAATTGCTCTCTCTCCTCCCCATCTTTTCCTCTCTACCTCCATCTCTCTCTCTCTCTCTCTCTCTCTCCTTCTCTCTCTCACACTCCCTACCTTATTTGCTCTCTCTCTCTCCCTCCATTGTCTCCTCTCTCCATCTCTCTCGCTCCCTCCATTGCCCTCTCTCTCATTCTCTCCATCTCTCCCCCCTCCATTGCCCACTCTCTCCTTTTCTCCATATCTCTCTCCCTCCATCGCCCTCTCTCTCCTTCTCTCCCTCTGTTGCCCTCTCTCTCCTTCTCTCCATCTCACTCCCTCCATTGTCCTATCTCTTCTCTCCATCTCTCTCCCTCCATTTCCCTCTTTCCCATTCTCTCCATCTCTCTCTCCCTTCATTGCCCTCTCTCTCCTTCTCTCCATCTCTCTCTCCCTTTATTGCCCTCTCTCTCTCCTTCTCTCCATATCTCTTTCCCTCCATTGCCCTCTTTCTCCTTCTTTCCATCTATCTCTCTCTCAATTGCCCTCTCCCTCCTTCTCTCCATCTCTCACTCCCCCTCCATTGCCCTCTCTCCTTCTCTCGATCTCTCTCTCCCTCCATTGCCCTCTCTCTCTTTCTCTACATCTCTCGCTTTCTCCATTGCCCTCTCTCTCCTTCTTGCCATTTCTCTCTCCCTCCATTGCCCTCCCTCTCCTTCTCTCCATCTCTCTTCCTCCATTGCTCTCTCTCTCTCTCTCTCTCTCTCTCTCTCTGCTTCTCTCCATCTCTCTCTCTCTCCCTTCACTGCCATCTCTCTCCTTTTCTACATCTCTCTTCCTCCATTGCTCTCTCTCTCATTCTCCCCATCTCTCTCCCCCTCCATTGCCCTCTCTCTCCTTCCCTCCATTGCCCTCTCTCTCCTCTTCATCTCTCTCCCTCCATTGCTCTCTCTCTCCTTCTCCCCATCTCTCTCCCTCCAGTGCCCTCTCTCTCCATCTCTCTCCCTCTTGTTCTGTCTCTCTCCTTCTCTACATCTCTTCCTCCCTCCATTGCTCTTTCTCTCTCCTTCCCCCCATCTCTCTCCCTCCATTGCCATCTCTCTCCATCTCTCTTCCTCCATTGCCCTCTCTCTTCTTCTCTCCATCTCTCTCCATCTCTCTCTCTCTCTCTCTCTCCCTTCATTGCCATCTCTCTCCTTCTCCCCATCTCTCTCCCACTCCATTGCCCTCTCTCTCCTTCCCTCCACTGCCCTCTCTCTCCTCTTCATCTCTCTCCCTCCATTGCTCTCTCTCTCTCTCCTTCTCCCCATCTCTCTCCCTCCATTGCCCTCTCTCTCCATCTCTCTCCCTCTTGTTCTGTCTCTCCTTCTCTCCATCTCTCCCTCCCTCCATTGCTCTTTCTCTCTCCTTCCCCCCATCTCTCTCCCTCCATTGCCATCTCTCTTCATCTCTCTTCCTCCATTGCCCTCTCTCTTCTTCTCTCCATCTCTCTCTCCCTTCATTGCCATCTCTCTCCTTCTCTCCATTTCTCCCCCCCCCTCCATTGCCCTCTCTCTCTCTTTCCCTCCATTGCCCTCTCTCTCCTCTTCGTCTCTCTCCCTCCATTGCTCTCTCTCTCCTTCTCCCCATCTCTCTCCCTCCATTGCCCCCTCTCTCTATCTCTCTCCCTCTTTTTCTCTCTCCCTCCTTCTCTCCATCTCTCCCTCCCTCCATTGCTCTTTCTCTCTCCTTCCCCACATCTCTCTCCCTCCATTTCCATCTCTCTCCATCTCTCTCCATCTCTCTTCCTCCATTGCCCTCTCTCTTCTTCTCTCCATCTCTCTCTCCCTCCATTGCCCTCTCTCTCCATCTCTCTCCCTCTTTCTTTCTTTCTCTCTCTCTCTCTCCATCTCTCCCTCCCTCCATTGCTCTTCCTCTCTCCTTCCCCCCATCTCTCTCCCTCCATTGCCATCTCTCTCCATCTCTCTTCCTCCATCACCCTCTCTCTCCTTCTCTCCATCTCTCTCTCCCTCCATTGCCATCTCTCTCCATCTCTCTCCCTCTTTTTTTCTCTCCCTCCTTCTCTCCATCTCTCCCTCCCTCCATTGCTCTTCCTCTCTCCTTCCCCCCATCTCTCTCCCTCCATTGCCATCTCTCTCCATCTCTCTTCCTCCATCACCCTCTCTCTCCTTCTCTCCATCTCTCTCTCCCTCCATTGCCATCTCTCTCCATCTCTCTCCCTCTTTTTTTCTCTCTCTCTCCTTCTCTCCATCTCTCTCTCTCCCTCCATTGCCCTCTCTCTCCTTCTCTCCCTCTCTTTCCATCCCTCTTTCCCTGCCTCCCCTCCCTCCCTCTCACAGCAGATGCTGAACCAGCAGAAAACATCATTTTATATATTTGCATAGTCTTTGCATGCGAAGGCACCTTGCAGCGCTGCCTCCGATTCAGTCAAGCAATTCTTTTCTCCAGTGAAGCAATACATTCCAGCTCAGCTTGGCAGTCTCCGAATAAAAGATATTTGTGTTATTCCGCTCTCCCCTCGCCCTCCTCGCCATCCTCTACACTATATCTTTTCTCTTTTTTAATTATAGAGTATGAGATAATCCCCGTTCTTGGTTTTCTTACATTCTCTGGCCAGCTCTCTCCGGATCCAATCTACATTCCGCCTATCAACTGCCAATCCTGAATAAAGCGGCTCCCCCCCCCAGGACCTCTTATGGGTCCCATGTCCATTTTTTTGCACCTCTTAAAGGTGTTGCTTGTTTCTACTAAAATTGTCTTGAGATGTAACACCCTCTTGGACTTCTTCATAAGATAAAGGTGCTAAAACCCGCAGGATTCTTTTTTTCATGCAATTAAATACAAAGAGAAAAGTTTTTCTGGCAAAAGATTTGTATTAATATCCATCCAGTCCTGAGATTTAACCCGCTCTGCGGCACACGGCACAGCCCTGTATGGCAAGGCAGGGGACCTTCTTTCCTCTGCTGTAGTTGAGTAACACTCACCCTACGTTCTCGCCTGTGTGCGTTTTTTGTGTGTGCTACGCAGTCCATTTTAACCACTTCAGCCCCGGAAGAATTGGCTGCCCAATGACCGGGCCATTTTTTGGTGATTTGGCACTGCGTCGCTTTAACTGACAAGTGCGACGTGGCACCCAAACAAAATTGACGTCCTTATTTTTCAGAATGCGGATCCATCAGTTTACATTGACAGATCCCCGTTCTGGCTCTCTGTGGTGCTGTCGTGGGTGGCAGGCAGACATCGCAGCAGCCGCTGACCATGTGCACCGGCTCTGGCGTCCTGCAGTGAGTGCGCCCCCATTGCTCTTAACCACTTAAGCCCCGGAAGAATTGGCTGCTCAATGACCGGGCTATTTTTGCGATTCGGCACTGAATCACTTTAACTGACAATTGCGCGGTCGTGCGACGTGGCTCCCAAACAAAATTGGCGTCCTTTTTTTCCCACAAATAGAGCTTTCCTTTGGTGGTATTTGATCACCTCTGTGGTTTTTAGTTTTTGCGCTATAAACAAAAATAGAGCGACAATTTTGAAAAAAAAAAATATTTTTTACTTTTTGCTATAATAAATATCCCCCAAAAATATATAAAAATTGTTTTTTCCCCTCAGTTTAGGCCGATACGTATTCGTCTACATATTTTTCGTAAAAATAAATCGCAATAAGCGTTTATTGATTGGTTTGCGCAAAAGTTATAGCATTTACAAAATAGGGGGTATTTTTATGGCATTTTTCTTAATATTTTTTTTTTACTAGTAATGGCGGCGATCACCGATTTTTTTCGGTACTGCGACATTATGGCGGACACTTCGGACACTTTTGACACATTTTTGGGACCATTGGCATTTTTATAGCGATCAGTACTATAAAAATGCATTGGATTACTATAAAAATGCCACTGGCAGTGAAGGGGGTTAACACTAGGGGGCGGGGAAGGGGTCAAGTATGTTCCCTGGGTGTGTTCTAACTGTAGGGGGGTGGCCTCACTAGGGGAAATGACTGATCTTCTGTTCATACATTGTATGAACAGAAGATCAGCATTTCTCTCCCTGACAGGACCGGGAGCTGTGTGTTTACACACACAGCTGCCAGTCCCCGCTCTGTAACGAGCGATCGCGGGTGCCCGGCGGTGATCGCGACCGCCGGCATGCGAGCGGGAGTAAGGAGCAAGCGGGGGGCGCGTGCGCGCCCCTAGTGGCCGCTAGGAGAGCCGACGTTATATTACATGCTCTCGCGCAGGAGAGCCGACCTGCCGCCGTAAAACGACGGCGGCTGGTCGGCAAGTGGTTAACTGACAATTGCGCGGTCGTGCAACGTTGCTCCCAAACAAAATTGACGTCCTTTTTTTCAGAAAGGGGGTCCATTTGTTTACATCGACAGATCCCCGTTCTGGCTCTCTGTGGTGCTGTCGTGGGTGGCCGGCAGACATTGCAGCAGCCGGTGACCACGCGCACCGGCTCTGGCGTCGTGCAGCGGGTGCGCCCCCATCTCTCTTAACCACTTAAGCCCCGGAAGAATTGGCTGCTCAATGACCGGGCTATTTTTGCGATTCGGCACTGCGTCACTTTAACTGACAATTGCGCGGTCATGGGACGTGGCACCAAAACAAAATTTATGTCCCTTTTCCCCCACAAGTAGAGCTTTCTTTTGGTGGTATTTGATCACCTATGCGGATTTTATTTTTTACACTATTAACAAAAATAGAGCGACAATTTTGAAAAAAATTCAATATTTTTTACTTTTTGCTATAATAAATATCCCCCAAAAATATCTAAAATAAATATTTTTTTCCTCAGTTTAGGCCGATACGTATTCTTCTACCTATTTTTGGTAAAAAAAAATGAAATAAGCGTTTGCGCAAAATTTATAGCGTTTACAAAATAGGGGATAGTTTTATTGCATTTTTATTTATTTATTTATTTTTTACTACTAATGGCGGCTATCAGCGTTTTTTTTCGTGACCGCGACATTATGGCGGACACTTCGGAAAATGTTGACACATTTTTGAGACCATTGTCATTTTCACAGCAAAAAAAATGCATTAAAAATGCATTGTTTACTGTGAAAATGACAATTGCAGTTTGGGAGTTAACCACTATGGGGCGCTGAAGGGGTTAAGTGTGACCTCATATGTGTTTCTAACTGTAGGGGGTGTGGCTGTAGGTGTGACATCATTGATTGTGTTTCCTTATAAAAGGGAACACACGATCAATGACGGCGCCACGGCTACACACAGCTCTCCCCGTTCTTCAGCTCCGGGGACCGATCGCGGGACTCCATCGGCGATCGGGTCCGCGGGTCCCGCGGTCACGGAGCTTCGGACCGGGGCACTTAAAGAGGACGTACATGTACATGCTTGTGCCCAGCCGTGCCATTATGCCGACGTATATGTGCAGGAGGCGGTCCTTAAGTGGTTAAAGAAAAAAAGTAAAGTCGTAGCTTTGTGAAGAGGTGTAGAAGAACTAAAAGTTACTTTTCTATCCTCCCCGCTGGGATGAGAGAAGAGAGGTAGATGGGGCAGTGGGAGTCCGGTAGATAATTCCGGTAGAAGATAACATTATCTCCGTAGTGTAGGGGAGAAAAGGCAGGACTGAATGATTATTCGGAGAGCAGAGAAATGTTTTCTGTGTACCTTCCACTCAAACTGCATCCTGATTGATGGAGGCTCTTGCCTGCTTTTAGTGTATATTATTAAACCGTCTGAGGAAAGCAATCTCGCCGGCAGAAGGCTAGGAGAGGAAGCCATTAGGTTCACAAGGGCTCTCCGTCTGCTCGTCATTAGCAGTGCTTCGCCCGGGGCTGCCGGGGAGGAAGGAGCAGAGCCGTGATTGCTCCGGTGCTGCGCAGTGTCTTCCATCAGGATATTTTCACCTTCCATTTAACAAGAATAAAATAAATCAGTGCAGAGAGGAGGCGAAGGATTGTTCAGCTATTGTTCATCCTCTCCCTTATTTAACCCTGACTTCTGTGCGGCACGAAAAAAAAAAAGTGAAATATGAACTTAACCAAAGAGTTTTTTGGTGGTTGGAATAAGACAGAAGGAAAAGGCTTATTGGAACAGATGATGGGATCGGCAGATCTGGTCTTCGATGATGTGCCCCGTAGTCCTATCGGTGAGACCTGAGGGTAAGCCGTGGTCTTCCAAAAACCAAGCCATCTGGAAGTAATGGAATCAAACTTCAAACCTTACTCAACCAGAAAATCAACCTAAATATAGCCATAGATGGATAGAATTTTAAATGGAAACTTTGTATAAAAATTCTAAGAACATTCAAATGCCTTTCAAAAGTGTCAGGTCACCCGTGGCCAGGTGACAAGTGCACCCCGTTGGGGTCAGGGATGCACCACAGGGTAGTGAACCCTATAGCCGACTGCTGCTATCAGAGAGGAAGCGTGAACACAAGATCACCCAGGGCGCGGAGTCTAAGAACCAGCTTTGTGTTCACCAGAGCCTCTAGGGGTGAGGATGGCCTTGGCCGCAGCTGGATCCAGGTCGCGACCCCGAGATCCCCTAAGTCACACTCCGCAGGGAGAGAGGGGAAGCAGCTAGCAGGACAAAGGGTAGTGATGGGTAGGCCGAGGTCAGGGCAACAGGCAGACAAGGGTAACCGTGGGACAGGCGAATGGTCAGGGTCACAGGCAAACAGGAGAAGTCAGGGACAAGCCAAAAACGGTACACAGGAAGATGATCGTAGCACACTGCAGACAGGAGCTTAGCAAACTACAATGTTGAACAGCACTGCAGACCTGCAGTGCAACAGTTAATATAGACTTCCTGGGATGGCCTGGGTGGGGCCATACAGGAAGAGGAAGTGATAAAAAAGGGAACCAGAACAGGGTCAGGCGTCTAATGAACAGATGGAAAAACAGGTAAGCTGCCAGACTATTGCATATCCATGACAAAAAGATTTTGTTTGACCAGCCTAAATTAACTCAGGAACCTTTATACATCTAGTAGGCCTTACCCAACCACACAATCAATCTAAAGCTGGCCTTAGATGGATAGAATTTTGAATGAAAATTCTTAAGAAAATTTGTGAGAAAATTCTCAGAACTTTTGAATGCCTTGCAAAAGATTTTGTATGGCCAGTCTGAAAATGCCTACAGGGAACAGTTGCCCAACAGGTCAGTTTCCTACATCTTGTAGGCCTTACTCAACCACAAAATTCTTAAGAAAATCAGTCTAAAAATGCCCAATATGGTCAATTAACTCAGGAACATTCCTACATCTTGTAGGCCTTACGCAACCACAAAATCAACCTAAAGCTGGCCTTAGATGGATAGAATTTTGAATGAAAATTCTTAAGAAAATTTGTGCCCAAATTCTAATTCAAATTATAATGCCGCGTACACACGGTCGTTTTTCGGCATGAAAAAACCCAACGTTTTTCAGCATGTCCAAAAAACGAAGTTTTTCCAACTTCATCATTAAAAACGATGTTGCCCACACACCATCGTTTTTAAAAAACGATGAACAAAGCGCGGTGACGTACAACACGTACAACGGCACTCTGAAGGGGAAGTTCTATTCGCCTTTGGGCTGCTTTTAGCGGATTCCTTGTTAGTAAAAGACGATTCGCGCTTTTTTGTCTGTTACAGCGTGATGAATGTGCTTACTCCATTATGAACGGTAGTTTTACCAGAACGAGCGCTCCCTTCTCATAACTCGCTTCTGGTCATGCGCGGGTTTAAAACGTCGTTTTAGCCCACACACGATAATTTTTTACAACCCGAAAAACAACGTTAAAAAATGCAGCATGTCCTTTTTTTTTTTTTTTTGGGGCGTTTTTCAGAAGCCGAAAAACGATGTGAAGCTCACACACGATGATTTTAAATTACGTTTTTAAAAACGTTGTTTTTTCTCATCCCGAAAAACGACCGTGTGTACGCGGCATAAGACATTTGAATGCCTTTTAAAAGATTTTGTATTGTCAGTCTAAAAATGCCTACAGAGAACAGTTGCCCAATATGGTCAATTAACTCAGGAACATTCTTACATCTTTTAGGCCTTACTCAACCACAAAATCAACCTAAAGCTGGCTGTAGATGGATAGAATTTTAAATAAAAATTTGTAGGAAAAATTGTACGAAAATCTTTAGAACATTCAAATGTCTTTCAAAAGATTTTTTTGGGCCAACCTAAAAATGCCTACAGAGAACAGTTGCCCAATACGGTCAGTTAACTCAGGAACATTCTTATATATTGTAGGCCTTACTCAAAACACAAAATCAACTAAAGCTGGCCACTGAAAGATAGAATTTTGAATGCAAATTCTTAAGAAAATTAGTGTGGAAGAGATTTTGTTTAGCCAGTCCATGCCTACAGAGAACAATTGCCCAATATGGTCAATTAACTCAGGAACCTTTATACATCATGTATGCCTCACTCAACTACAAAATCAATCTAAAGCTGGCCATAGAAAGATAGCATTTTGAATGAAAATCCTTAGAAAATGTGTGCAGAAATTCTCAGAATATTTGAATGCCTTTCAAAATATTATGAATGGCCAGTCAGTCAGTCTAAACATGCCTTCAAAGAACAGTTGCCCAATATGGTAAATTGACTCAGGAACATTCTTACATCTTATAGGCCTTACTGAACTACAACATCAACTAAAGCTGGCCATAGAAAGATAGAATTTTGAATGAAAAGTCTTAAGAAAATTTGTGCGAAAATTCTCAGAATATTTGAATGCCTTTCAAAAGATTTTATATGGCCAGTCTAAAAATGCCTACAGTTCATTTTGGTCAATTTAACTCAGGAATATTCATACATCTTGTAGGCTTTACTCAACCAAATAATCAACCTAAAGCTGGCCATAGATGGATCGAATTTTGAATACAAATTCTTAAGAAAATTTGTGCAAAAATTCTCAGAACTTTTGAATGCCTTTCAAAATATTTTGCATGGAAAGTCTAAAAATGCCTATAGAGAACAGTTGCCCAATATGGTCAATTAACTTGGGAACATTCTTAAATATTGTAGGCCTTACTTAACCACAAAATCAACTAAAGCTGGCTATTGAAGGGTAAAATTGTACGAAAATTCTCAGCACATTCAAATGTCTTTCGAAAGATTTGGTTTGGTTAATTAACTCAAGAACCTTCATACATCTTGTAGGCCTTGCTCAACCACACAATGGCTCAATGGCCATTGAACGATAGAATTCCGAACATAAAGCCTTAGGAAAAGTCTTGAGAAAATCTGTACAAAAATTCTCAGAACATGCAAATGCCTTTCAAAAAAATGTCATATGCTTCTAACATTTGATTTTGGAATGAATGGACTTTACTCTGTTTCTCTTTTTATTATTATTATTATTATTATTATTATTATTAATAAACAAGTGTGATTTAACTGTACTTCTGTCTTGGTCTGATTCATGGTTTCTGACAACTGTATTGTCTCCCTTTTATATTGTAAAGCGCTGCGTAAACTGTTGGCGCTATACAAATTCTGTATTATAATAATAATAATAATAATTAGCCTTTCACGCTTCACTGTACTATAGACCACTGTTATCCTACCATGTTTTAAATATTGGGGGAGGAGTCGTTTAGTCAAGTTTCATGGAGGTGGAGGGAAGCACAGTGGCTTAGGTGTTGGTACAAAAAAGCTCATGACTCCTGCTGATTGGAGAGCTCTAGCTCTGATTTTGCAACCTGGGTTTGTTGGACCACTGCAGAGAAACCACTGCTTCCACTTAAGCCCTGTACACACGGCTGATTTTCCCCTCGGAAAAAAAAACTTTGGTTTTCGCGACGGGATTCCTGCCAGGCTTGATGGGATTCCTGCCAAGCTTGTCTTGCGTACAGACTTGCATACAAAATCCCACCAGTCCAAAGCGCGGTGATGTACAACACGTACAACACAGCACTATAAAGGGGAAGTTCCATTCCAATGGCGCCACCCTTTGGGCTGCTGTTGCTGATCTTGTGTCATCGTGTGTTAGTAAAAGTTTGGTGAGAGACGATTTGCGCCTAATAATAATTTGCAGCGTGAGGAATGTGCTATCTCCATTACGAACGCTTGTTTTAGCGCTCCCGTCCCATACTTGATTCTGAGCAAGCACGTTTTTTCCCTCGGAAAAGCATACACACGACCGGTTTTCTCGACGGGAAAAAGTCAGACGGGAAAATAGAGAGCAGGTTCTCTATTTTTTCCCGGCAGTTTTCCTGTCGGGAAAACTGCCATGAAGCATACACACGACCGGTTTTACCAGCCAAACACTCTGCCGGGAACACCGGTCGTGTGTACAAGGCTTCAGGGAGCAAGGTCCTTTTCTGCAGCATGCTGGCAGGTTTTTCTACTTGGGCTGTGGCTGTTTTCCAAAGACTTTGAACAGACTAAACTTTGCTTTTTTTTTTTTTTTTGCTGGACTAAACTTTTTCGGGAAAGAACGCTAGTTATATATTTCCATCCCTTATACAAGATGCAGTGAATATCCCTTAAAATACAAAAGCCGATTTTTTAACCTAAGTGTAAGATTATAATATCACAGCTTCCTGACTGTGCCCACGAGCCCGAGACAAATTTGTACTTAAGTTAGCTGACTTTAAAAACCAAATCATTCCAGCCTTTCAGCATCTTATTTTCCAATAATAAATCTCTCGTTTACGAAGCCGGGGCTTAAAAATGGAACAGACAGGATGTAAGTTGGTGACTTAGCAAAACAACTGGTATTTATCTTATTAAGTATACTACATTAACCTTGCAAGTATGCTAATGAATTAATTCTGCTGCTTCGAGAAGTATGAAATGAATAACATTTGCATTTTTTTGCAAATGCTGCGGATGACGGGGAGCCGGAGAGGAAAGAGGGAAAAAGTAAGTAATTCCTTTGTTCAAACTCCAGGCGGAAAAAAAATATATATATACATATCTACTTTTTTTACTCATCTTTTTCATGCTGAAGCATCCGCTATAATACTTTACCGGGAAGACCGAACCAATAATATCAGTTTTTGCACTAGAGGAGTTTCCTGCTACCTCCTTCACACTTCTCTCCTGTACTTACTGCCCACTGTTATACCCTAAACCCTCCTCTCCCGAGCACACTGCCCTCTGTAATATACTCTATATTCCTGTCCTGCACATACTGCCCACTGTTATACCCTACACCCTCCTCTCCCAAGCACACTGCCCTCTGTAATATACTCTATATTCCTGTCCTGCACATACTGCCCACTGTTATACCCTACACCCTCCTCTCCCAAGCACACTGCCCTCTGTAATATACTCTACATTCCTCTCCTGCACATACTGCCCACTGTATACCCTACACCCTCCTCTCCCGAGCACACTGCCCTCTGTAATGTCCTCTACATTCCTGTCCTGCACATACTGCCCACTGGTATACCCTACACCCTCCTCTCCCGAGCACACTGCCCTCTGTAATATACTCTACATTCCTCTCCTGCACATACTGCCCACTGGTATACCCTAAACCCTCCTCTTCCGAGGCAGTACCTGCAGACTGCAGCACTCCCTCCCAGAGAGCATGTCACTGAACTGGAGAAGAGGAGGAGGTGGGTGGAGCTAAACACTCATTGCGGAGGAGGAGGAAGTAAAATCCTTTGCTGTGAATGCTGGGGCAGCCTCTGCCTCCTCCTGTGTCTGTGTGCCTGGTGCCACTGGTTGCCAGATGCCAGGCGGCAGGCAGCTAGCAACCAGTTCAGTCAGGGGAAGATGTGGGGCTGCGAGCACCCGCTACACAAAAAAAAGGCATTTTAATTGGGGGCACAGTAAAATTTGTTGGTGGGGCCATGGCCCCCTCTGACCCCACACTAGTGAAATCACTGTTCTGAGCACACTGCCCTCTGTAATGTCCTCTACATTCCTGTCCCGCGCATACTTCCCTCTGTTATACCCTATGCCCTCCTCTCCTGAGCACACTGCCCTCTGTAATGCCCTCTACATTCCTCTCCTGCACATACTGCCCACTGTTATACCCTATGCCCTCCTCTCCTGAGCACACTGCCCTCCACACTCCTCTCCTGCACATACTGCCCACTGGTATATCCTACGCCCTGTTCTCCTGAGCACATTGCCCACTCTAAAGCTTACTACACTCCTCTCCTGCAGATTCTGCCCACTGTTATACCCTACACTCTCCTCTACTGAGCACTGTGTCCTTTGTAATACCTTCTACACTCCTCTCCTGCACATATTGCTCACTGTTATACCCTATGCCCTACTCTCTTGTGCACGCTGCTCTCTGTAATGCCCGCTACACTCCCCTTCTGCACATACTGCTCACTGGTATACCCTATGCCCTCCTCTCCTGAGCACACTGCCCTCTGTAATGTCCTCTACACTCCTCTCCTGCACATACTGCCCACTGTTATGGCCTATGCCATCTTCTGTTGGGCACACTGCCCTCTCTAATGCCCATTTTATTTTTTGTTTTCTTGATTTTTAAGGAGCCCCGTTAAGGGGGCTTTGGTAAATTATCAGGGGTCCAAACGGGGAATTTGCACTACATGGGTTGTTTCGTGTGTGCCCAGGCACACTTTGCACACCCTGTGCGCATGTCTATGGTTTATAACCACTTTAATATCTGCAATGTAAAAGCAAGACTCCTATATTTCAGAGCCAAAGGTGGGCACAGCCTACTGCATTAGGGTGTTTACCCCCAAAGCTTAAACACACAAGGGTAGTAATACAGTGGATGATTTCAGTAGAGCAGAGATTGGTGACAGTCATTTTTTATTTTTATTATTTATTTTATTATTTTTTATACGTTTCTTTTTTTCAATTTGTTGAGAGTCCCATTGGGAGCTTTGGTGAAATAGCAGAGGAAGGGACTGAGGACAGAGATTGCCCAGTCTCTTTTCTCTATAGCCTCAGCTCCCACGTGGAGGGTGTTCAGCAGGGGGAATGTGCGTCCCACAGGGTGATTAGGGTGTGCCCATGGGCGTCCGCTGAAACTTTTTCAGGGGGGGGGGGGCTCTTCGGGATCGGCGATACACAGTCGCATTTAACACGGCCAGCTGGCAGTGTGAAATAGCTCTTGAGATAATTCAGCTTCACTCCATGTCCATATAAATATAGCCTAGAGAATGTACAGACCCACCTTCAGCACAGATGGACCCCCCCCCTTCAGCACAGACCCCTCCATTCAGCACAGATGGACCCCCCTTCAGCAGAAACCCCCTCATTCTGCACAGACCCCTCCATTCAGCACAGACGGACCCCCCCTTCAGCACAGACCCCCCCATTCAACACAGGCCCCTTCATTCAGCACAGACCCCCCCTTCAGCACAGATGAACCCCCTGTAAGCACAGACCCCCCTTTCAGCACAGATGGACTCCCTTTTCAGCACATTCCCCCCTTCAGACAGCCCACGGCCGCGAGACTCTTCAACACCTTCTCGATTTTCATGGGGGGTCAATTGCCCCCCCTTGCCCTATGGAGCGGACACCCATGGGTGTGCCGAGGCACACCTGACACATCCCATGCACACGCCTATGTTTAGAGATATCTCAGCTTTGGGCCTCTTTTTGTGTTTTTAAATGACCCAAATATAAGTTTTGGCGCCATACCATTCCCGCTTCTCCGGGAAGTAGTTTGTTTACTAGAAGCCTTTGTTCTGCCTTGATTTGTAGCAAAGCTGACAGTGCAAATTGAATTCTCTCTTCCACCTACAAATGATAAATTGGGCACTTGACAAGTTCACAGCACAGCTCGGCGTTACAGTATATCTCAGCAGGGACTCTCAAGAGTTCAGTCCGTACAGAACTGCAAGTACGAGATGACTTCCCGGTCCGGGGACTCGCGACGGACGCTCGGTTAAGTCTTGTGCGTTGTGACAACATGCCTTAAAGTGTGCATTTTAGCAATGTTACAATTTTTACAATTATATTCAATGTATGACATCACTGTCCTCATAAGGAAATATTACATGTCACTATTTGGATTTGGTTTAATATGAACAGTGCCTTGAAAAAGTATTCATACCCCTTGAAATTTTCCACATTTTGTCATGTAACCGCCCCCTTTACTCTGATACGCCTAACTAAAATCTAGTGGAGCCAATTGCCTTCAGAAGTCACCTAATTAGGAAATAGAGTCCACCTGTGTGTAATTTAATCTCAGTATAAATACAGCTGTTCTGTGAAGCCCTCAGAGGTTTGTTGGAGAATCTTAGTGAACAAACAACAGCATGAAGGCCAAGAAACACACCGGACAGGTCAGGGATAAAGTTGTGGAGAAGTGTAAAGCAGTGTTAGATTATAAAAAAATCTCCCAAGCTTCGCAGAGTTCTGTTCAATCCATCATCCGAAAATGGAAAGAGTATGACACAACTGCAAACCTACCAAGACATGGTCGTCCACTTAAACTGACCGGGCCGGGCAAGGAGAGCATTCATCAGAGAAGCAGCCAAGAGGCCCATGGTAACTCTGGAGGAGCTGCAGAGATCCACAGCTCAGGGGCGAGAATCTGTCAACAGGACAATTATTAGTCGTGCTCTCCACAAATCTGCCGCCAGGCACGGGCATTGGGTCCCCAGTGACGCGGCGGGCGCACACCCCCTAGTGGCTTGAGAAGGCGCAACGTCATATGACGTCCGCCCAGAATAAGATAGTCTTCCTCCCGCCATCATTTGACAGTGGGCCGTGGACAGGAGGTTAATGTGTAAGGTCTATTGCTGTCACACATAATTCCTGTAACAAGTCTAATATGTTTATTTCATGAAATCGCTAGCTCCATCTAGTGGCTATAATGTGGTGTTTTCCTGAAATATCTCAACCACGGAAATACTGCATTACGATCACTAGATGGAGCTGACAATCATAGGAAATAAATATATATTAGACACAACATAGGGATCATTCAGTATGGCTATCTGAATGCTAAGACATTGCACAGCAAATCTTTTATAACTAGACTACCCTGTTCCCTCATTTTCAGTTCACTATATTTGTAAATATAGGTTGAGCCTATATGGGTTGAGCCTTTCCCTCTGCGGGTCGATAACTTGCACCCCGCCACACTATGACCTCCAAATGCTCATGTGTTGCAGCACACCACACCAGATGGTAAAGCTTTGCAGCGCACTCAGGGCCGTCTTAATAGCATCACGGGCCCCTGGGCAAAGTAATGCTCTGGGGCCCCTACAATGATGACAGTGGGGTAGATTCAGCAAGCAATTACGCCTGCGTATCCATAGATACGCAGCGTAATTGCTAAGTAGCGCCGGCGTATCAACTTTCTGTATTCAGAAAGCTCGATACGCCGACTGTAGCCTAAGATACGACTGGCATAAGGCTCTTATGCCGTCGTATCTTAGGCTGCATTCTGACGCTGGCCGCTAGGTGGCGTTCCCATAGTTGTGAGCGTAGAGTATGCAAATTGCATACTCACGCCGATTCACAAACATACGCGCGCCCGGCGGTCGTGTTTTACGTCGTTTGCGTTCGGCGCTTTCGTCGTAAGGCTGCTCCTGCTATTAGGAGGCGCAGCCAATGGTAAGTATAGACGTCGTTCCCGCGTCGCGATTTTCGAAATTTACGTCGTTTGCCTAAGTGGATCGTGAATGGCGCTGGACGCCATTTACGTTCACGTCGAAGCAAATGACGTCCTTGCGACGTCCTTTACCGCAATGCACGTCGGGAAATTTTCCCAACGGAGCATGCGCAGTACGTTCGGCGCGGGAACGCGCCTAATTTAAACGATCCACGCCCCCTACGGGATCATTTAAATTACGCGCGCTTACGCTGGCCCCTTTTTACGAAACGCCGCCGCAAATTACGGAGCAAAAGCTTCGTGAATGAAGCGTAGCTCCAGTAATTTACGGAGGCGTAGCGTAAAAACGGTACGCTGCGCCGCCGTAGCAGTGCGCGCTCCTACCTGAATCTACCCCAGTGAAGGTAAACAGACATCAAGTAGGTAGAAGGCAGACTGCCTCCCCTGTGTATCTATCACTCTCAGTGCCATCATGGGGCCCCCAATTTCGGGGCAACGTGGGCTCAAGGATCAGCTGCTTTCGGAAAAGTGCAGGGGGCCCCCTGGGCAGTGCCCAGATGTGCCCTCTCATTAAGACCGCCCTGGGCGCACGGCGTTGACAAAAATGGCGCACGCCTATTTTTATTTGTTGGAAGTTCAGGTGCATGGCCAGCTCATTCATTTGTAAAGGCTGCTATAAAGAAATGCGCATTATCGTGCATGCGTTTAATGCAAGGCACAGAACTGGGAAAGCGGGAAGCCAGTTCAGGTTCTTCCAGTTCCTCGTTGTTTTTTGGCTTCGGAAAGAATTGATCGGCAAAATTAGTATGTTGCTCAGACAGTTGGCTGGAGACGTACGCCGCGTGTTCATGTACAAGAGACCTATTATGTTCTGAGTGTTGGAGCAGAAGAGGCCTACTGGGCAAATCTCATGTCTTGGCAGCGTTATAACTCCAAGAGTACAATCGTACAATCGCAGTGGCTTTTTATTCAAATTTTTTAACAATAAATTGGGCATTCTATGGGGGTGCATTTATAAAACAATTTCCATAGCAATTCCCCCAGCGAAGGTGCATGTACATTTGTTTTGTATAATTGGGGGGAAAAAAAATGTTATTAGGCTATGTCCTGTGCTGGTCGAATTAATTTTATTCATGTTAAAAAGAAAATACCGTAATTGGGCACTAGATGGTGCTAAGTACAATCACAGTTTCCTATGATAGCACCATCTAGTGGCAAAATGTTCATTGATTTAAAATGTAAAAATACTACATTTGGCCACTAGATGGTGTTAAGTGTCATAGGCTATTGCTATGATACTTAGCACCACCTAGTGACCAAATGCAGTATTTTCCATTTTAAATCGAAGAGAAGCATTCGATCAGCACAGGAAATTGCCTGATAACATTTGTTTTTTTATTTAAAAATATTTAAAATTATATGATTTTTTTTTGAAAATGAAAATATCATGGTAAAGCTTCTAGAAGAGTTTAGAAATTGGGTTCCTATAGACTTTAGGCGGCAAGGTCTTTGCCTTCACGGCAGTGTAGCTCGTCAGATACGGCATCTGTGCCTAGAAATGAGAAGCGCTCTTCCTGGGCAAGGCACAGATGATGAGATCTGGAGGGGAGAAAGGAATGATCTTGTAGCTACATTGTATCTTTTAACAGGAAAGCTTCTCGGAGAACATGTAGCCTCTTTCCACTCCTAATTATTCTGTCTCGATGCATGTTTATCGCAGCGCGCTCGTGTCTATTCCTCCAGGTATACAGGAGACACACCAACAGACAAGAACAATGCAGACAAACAGATTGCACTCACTATTCTAACAAAGACAGGCACACAATGGATGATGGAGGGGGGGGCACGGGGTACTCCATGCAAAATGTGAACCGGCAGATCGTCCCATTGTCAGACTGTTTAAAGGAAAAAACAGGGCGAGAAAATAGTCGCCAGAGAAACTCATTATTATTGTGTTAGCAGAATGGAGGCTTCCTGAAGGGTTGCTTGTATAGGAGGCGCTGTCACTGGCGGCTAAGTAGCCTCGGCTTACCTTAGTAAATCCACAAACCATTTAATGACCAGAAGATTCTACAGGAGCCAGAGAGGCAGATTATTGCAAACACCCATCCTTCCATCCTTCCTTCCCTCCCTCCTTCCTGTCTCCCTTCACTCCTTCCTTCCTTCCTCCCATCCTTCCTACATTTACTCCTTCCTTCCTTCCCTCTTTCATGCATCCCTTCACTCCTTCCTTCTATCCTACCATCACTTCTTCCTTCTTTTCTTTCCACCGTCACTTCTTCCTTCTTTTCTTCCCACCGTCACTTCTTCCTTTTTCCTTCCTTCGTTCCTTCCTCCCTTCCCCCCTTCCTGCCTCCCTTCACTCCTCCCTTCCATCCTTCCTACCGTCACTTCTTCCTTTTTCCTTCCTTCTTTTCTTCCTTCCCTCCTTCCTGCCTCCCTCCACTCCTTCCTTACTCTCTTTCTTCCCTCCTTCATTCCTACCTTCACTCCTTCCTTCCTTCCTTAATTTCTTCCTCTTCCTTCAGTCCTTCCCTCCCCTCTTTTTTCTTTCCTTCCTTCCTTTAATCCTTCACTCCTTCCTTCCTACTGTCACTTCTTCCTTCCTTTTTTCCTTCCTCCCTTCCTTCCCTCCTTCCTGTCTCCCTTCACTCCTTCCTCCCATCCTTCCTACCTTTACTCCTTCCCTCCTTCCCTCTTTCCTGCATCCCTTCACTCCTTCCTTCCGTCACTTCTTCCTTTTTTCTTCCCACCGTCACTTCTTCCTTTTTCCTTCCTTCTTTCCTTCCTCCCTTCCCTCCTTCCTGCCACCCTTCACTCCTCCCTTCCATCCTTCCTACTGTCACTTCTTCCTTCTTCCTTCCTTCTCTTCCTCCCTCCACTCCTTCCTTACTCCCTTTCTTCCCTCCTTCATTCCTACCTTCACTCCTTCCTTCCTCCCTTAATTTCTTCCTCTTCCTTGCTTCCTTCCTTCAGTCCTTCCCTCCTCTCTTTCTTCTTTCCTTCCTTCCTTTAATCCTTCACTCCCTCCTTCCTTCCTTCCTACTGTCACTTCTTCCTTCCTTTTTTCCTTCCTCCCTCCTTCCTCCCTTCACTCCTCCCTTCCTACAGTCACTTCTTCCTTCCTTCCTTCCTTTCTTCCTTCCTCCCTTTTTTCCTTCCCTCCTTCTTGCCTCCCTCCACTCCTTCCTCCCTTTCTTCCTTTCTTCCCCCCTTAATTTCTTCCTCTTCCTTCTTTCCTTCAGTCCTTCCCTCCTCTATTTCTTCTTTACGTCCTTCCCTTTTCCTTCCTTCCTTTAATCTTTCACTCATTCCTTCCTACCATCACTTCTCCCTTTTTTCTTTCCTTTCTTCCTTTCTACCGTTACTTCTTCCTTTTTCCTTTCTATCCTTCCTTCCTTCCTTACTTGGTTCCTTCCTTCCTTTCCTCCTTCCTGCCTACCTCCACTCCTTCCTTCCTCCCTTAATTTCTTACTCTTCCTTCCTTCAGTCCTTCCCTCCTCCCTCCCTTCCTTCCTTCTTTCCTTCCTTTCGTTTTTCCTACCTTTCTTCCTTTTTCCTTCCTTCCTTTAATCCTTCCTTCCTGCCTTCACTCCTTCCGTCCTTGATCCATCCCTTCCTTTTTCCTTCCTTCTTTCCTTTAATCCTTCACTCATTTATTCCTCCACTCCTTCCTCCCTTCCTCCATTTCCTTCCTTCACTTCTTCCATCCTTCCTTCCTCCCTCCTTTCCTTCCTTCCATCCAATGGACAATATAGGTAGTTCCAGCAATATCCTTGGGATTGGTTTCCTTTGTCTAGATCTTTGCCTTGTAAACGCCGATAAAAACACGGCTTGTATTCGCCCTGTGCAGGCCAAACATTGGTTAACATGGACGGTGGCGGTGGAGCGGGATTGTGAAATATAGAATGGAGATTGATCCAGACAGGGAGAAATGAATGATCTTATCCCGCGGGAGATGGAAGTGCAGTTTTACTAACGTAGATCAGATTGCTGAGCTACAATAACACTTTAGTTTTATCTCCCTCTGTTTATTTTCCTCATCCATCCAGGATAATATGTATATCACACAAGGATTGATAAAACCTGTATTTATTTCACATTTTCTTTTCCTAAAGGGAAAATCCTTTATTCCACCGCCAGAAAATCCTCTGAATTTGTTTCTGCTGTGGGCTCCTACATTGTATGCATGGGTGCCCCGGCTTTTTTAATGGGTCTTTCCACCTAATATTGAATTTTAGGTGGAACCTGCTGGTTATAGTCCGACCCTGGTTTCTTATATCTCTCTATAGGTGGAGCCTACTTGGTAAAGTCCGACCCAGGTTTCTTATATGTCTCATAGGTGGAGCCTGCTTGGTAAAGTCCGACCCTGGTTTCTTATATGTTTCATAGGTGGAGCCTGCTTGGTAAAGTCCGACCCTGGTTTCTTATATGTCTCATAGGTGGATCCTGCTTGGTAAAGTCCGACCCTGGTTTCTTATATCTCTCTATAGGTGGAGCCTACTTGGTAAAGTCCGACCTTGGTTTCTTATATGTCTCATAGGTGGATCCTGCTGGTAAAGTCCAACCCTGGTTTCTTATATGTTTCATAGATGGAGCCTGCTTGGTAAAGTCCGACCCTGGTTTCTTATATGTTTCATAGGTGGAGCCTGCTTGGTAAAGTCCGACCCTGGTTTCTTATATGTTTCATAGGTGGAGCCTGCTTGGTAAAGTCTGACCCTGGTTTCTTATATCTCTCTATAGGTCGAGCCTACTTGGTAAAGTCCGACCCTGGTTTCTTATATGTCTCATTATAGGTGGAGCCTACTTGGTAAAGTCCGACCCTGGTTTCTTATATGTCTCATAGGTGGATCCTGCTTGGTAGAGTCCAACCCTGGTTTCTTATATGTTTCATAGGTGGAGCCTGCTTGGTAAAGTCCAACCCTGGTTTCCTATATGTCTCATAGGTGGAGCCCGCTTGGTAAAGTCCAACCCTGGTTTCTTACATGTCTCACTATAGGTGGAGCCTGCTTGGTAAAGTCCGACCTTCCTCCCTTCCTTTCTTTCCATGCTTCACTCCTTCCTTGGTTCCTCACTTCCTTCTCTTCTTCCTTCCTACCTGCCTTCATCTCATCCTTTCTTCCTTTTTCCTTCTCTCCTTCCTTTAATCCTTCACTCCTTCCTTCCTCCCTTCACTCCTTTCTTCCTTCCTTCCTTCCTCCCTTCCTTTAGTCCTTCACTCCTTCCTTGGTTCCTTCCTTCACTCCTTCCTTGCTTCCTCCCTTCCTTCCTGCCTCCCTTCACTCCTTCCTTCCCCCCCTTAAGTTCTTCCTTTTCCTTCCTTCCTTGCTTCATTCCTTTCTACCTTCACTACTTCCTTCCTTCCTCCCTTTCTTCCTTCCTTTAATCTTTTACTCCTTCCTTCCATCCTTCCTCCCTTCAATCCTCCCTTGGTTCCTCCCTTCCCTCCTACTTACCTACCTTCCTTCATCCCTTCCTTACTTCCTTCCCTTTTCCTTCTCACTATCCTTTTATCCTTCACTCCTTCCTTCCTTCCTCCCTACCTTCCTTCCTTCCTCCTTCTCTCATTTCCTTTCTTTCTTCACTCCTTCCATCCTTCCTCCCTCCCTCCCTTCTCTCATTTCCTTCCTTTCTTCACTCCTTCCATCCTTCCTTCCTCCCTCCCTTGCTTCTTATATCTGTCTCATTATAGGTGGAGCCTGCTTGGTAAATGGGGAAAAAAATAAAGAAAAACATTTTTCTTTTAGTTATACTTTATAACGTTTCCATCTAAGATTAGGGGGGGGGGGGGTGTACAGTTGTACAATCAACACCTGTAATATAGAGCTTTTAACCACTTACGGAGCACCTGCCCGCTTTGACAGAATCGCGTGACAGAATCCTCGCTGCAATCGCACGCACAAAATCAGCGGGAACATGAATGTGAATATGGCCTTAATTTAAATAAAAAGAAGATACAAAGATCTGCCCTATTTTTAAAATATAGCCAGCTTACATTTCTCTCCTCATTAATCACTACGCAACGTAGTAGCCTTGAAACGCCCTTCTGCCGCGCCTCCGTCCATTTTTTTGTATAATTATTAGCGGCCGCAGATATTCTCTGTTAGCGTTTCTATTAATTGTCACTGTTCCGGCGTTCTGATGCAGGTAATTTCTATTTTTTTGGGGGAGGAGGCAGTTTCGGCGTATGCGCGGAGCTGTCGGCGCTCGGCTCTGCAATCCTCGCCGGAGATAAAGTTCAGCGTTTTTGTGAGTGACGCTCGCTGCCTACAAATGCAAATCTCTCATCCGTAATTGGTTATTTTCTTGTATACTCATGCATGCATTACCTCCTGCAAATTCCCCCCCCCCCCCCCCCCTCCTCGCAGCTTTATTAACGGGATGTGTTATCTATGGATATTTAATCCATCTGTATGCTAATTCCGTCACTCACCGGGATGCGCGGGAATGGTAAACAATATTCACAAACTCTAGACCTTGAAAAGTGAATTTCTAGGTTATTTTTTGATGATTTTCGGAAACATAGCGGGAAAAGAATTCTGACGACAATTTGCAGCAAGAATCAATTTGTTCAAAACGTTTCAAAAGGTAAAAAGAAATTGTTACAGTTTTTGTGCTGTCCTGTGACCTCATTGGGCCTGTCCGTGACCTCATTGTGACCTCTCTATTAGTACCAGTGACCATTGTTACCAAGATAGAAAATGGTGGGACATCCAAAATGTCACCATAACTAGAGGTGAGGGCAAACCATCCGATGGGGACAAATGTTCTGCTGACAACTGTCTAAGATGGGCATTACCCTCACTTCAAATTTCCTGTTGTGGCTCTTGGATGGGAAGTGAAGGAAATTCTCCCATTGGACAGCAAAAAATCACCTAATAGGTTTTTAGCCCTTCCGTACTCTAAGGCCTCGTACACACGACCGAGGAACTCGTCGTAAATGAAACATCGTTTTCCTTGACGAGTTCCTTGTTAGGCTTGTCGAGAAACTCAACAAGCTTTCTTTGCGTACACACTGTCAAGACCAAATCTCGTTGTTCTCAAACGCGGTGACGTACAACACATACGACGGCACTATAAAGGGGAAGTTCCATTCCACTGGCGCCACCCTTGGGGCTGCTTTTGCTAATCTCATGTTACTGCGTGTTACGTAAAAGTTTGGTAGGAGACGATTTGCACTTTTCAGTCTGTTACAGGGTGACAAATGTGTTATCTCCATTACAAACGCTACTTTTACCGTCTCATACTTTATTCTTAGCATGCACGGGTTTCTTAGTATACACACGCTCGCGTTTCTCATCGAAAACCAGCCCAACGAGGAACACAACGAGGAAATTGAGACTCCCGTCGAGGAAAAAGAGAACTTGTTCTCTTTTTTCCTCGTCGAGTTCCTCGACAGTTTTCTCGATGAAAAGCATACACACGGTCGTTTTCCTCGTCAAAAAAGCTCTGCCACCAAGTTTCTTGATGGATTCTGTTGAGGAAAACGGTCGTGTGTATGAGGCCTAAGTGGTTTAAATTGTGGTTGGTGGGGCTACTTGTGATGAGCCAAACCTGCTGGAAGCTGTCACATGATATCAAGCCCCTGTCCCCAATAAATTGCACCCAGGAAATGTATGAATGTACACCAGAGGGTGCTAATCTGAGTGTAGTAATGCACAAAACCTTTAATAGATAAAAGCAAAGTGACTGCTCACATAGGGCGATAAATTGAGAGGCCATCCATGATTAAGAACTCTGCGACAAAGGAGCTGACCAGCTCCAAAACACGTAGCTATGCCCCTTCCGGCTTCCTGGCGGGGTACTGGTTATTTTGTCTGTTCCCCAGGGGAGGAACAATGTTCAGGCAGAGGCACCACTTCTGGCCGGATTGGTTGGGGGGCATCAAATAACCAAGAAACAAAAAGTGGAACAGGCGGTGGAACGTAGAGCAGAGTCAACGGAAAGTTACATCTGTGCTGGAGGGACCGTGGCTATGACTTTCAGAGCTGCCCAGCTTATTTGTCAAGCTTGAGGGAATAGACTTGACAAAGGAGCTGGTCAGCTCCGAAACGCGTAGCTATGAACCTTCCTGGTGGGGCATTGGTTATCTTGTCTGTTCCTCAGATGTTCAGCAGGAGGTACCAATGCTGGCCATATTGGTTGAGGGGCATCAAACTACCAAAAAACAGGAAGTGGACCGGGGCTGTAAAAAGCAGAGCAGAGCCGACCGGAAGTGATATCAGAGGAGGAAGGGGTGTGGCTATGTGTTTCAGAGTCATGCTTGATAAAAGGAGCTTGGCAGCTCCAAAATGCTTAGCTACACCCTTTTCGGCTTACTGGTGGGGCACTGGTTGTTTTGACTGTTCTTTAGGGGAGAAACAATGTTCAGGCAAAGGCATTACTGCTGACCAGATGGTCGAGGGGCATCAAACAACCAGGAAGTGGACTAGGATGCAGAATGCAGAACATAGCTGACAGGAAGTGACATCAGGGCCAGAAGGGGTGTGGCTATGTGTTTCAGAGCTGCCCAGCTTATTTGTCATGATTGACAAAGTAGGCTGGACAAAGGAGCTGGGCATTTTCAAATTGCGTAGCTTCACCCCTTCCGGCTTCCTGGCCGGGCAGTGCTTATTTTGTCTATTCCTCAGGGGAGTAACAATGTTAAGGCAGAGCTGCTGATTAGCTGTCTTGGTCTGATTAGTAGTCCCTTATTTTATTAGCCTGTATGAGATATCTGTAATAGGTGGCAGTTGTCTGAGTGGGTCAGACCTAGCCACCACTGAGGATAGCAGAATTTTTTGCAAATGTGACCAACTGAAAACAAGAGGGGCCAGATTCAGAAAGATGCACGTATCTTTAGGCGGGCGTAGCACATCTCATATGCGCTACGCCGCTGTAACTTAGTCAGGCGAGTAGTGTATTCAGAAAGAAGTTGCGCCCGAAGTTACGGCGGCGTAGTGTATATGGGCCGGTGTAAGCCCGCCTAATTCAAAGTAGGCTGGTAGGGGGCGTGTTGTATTTTAATGAATCGTGACCCCACGTAAATGACGCACCTAACGAACGGCGCATGCGCACGCATGCTCAGTATAACGTCGAATTTTCTCAGTAAATTACGCCGGCTCAATGTTTAGTCGATGTGAGCGTAACCTAAGCCCATCCCCATTCACGGACGACTTACGCAAACGACGTAAAACATGACGCTGTTCCGACGTTTCCGACGTCCATACCTAACATGACTTACCTCTGCTTTATGAGGGGTAAAGTTACGCCGGACCGACGCCTTACGTAAACGGCGTATATAGATGCGCCGGACGGAACTACGTTTGTGAATCGGCGTATCTAGGTCATTTGCATATTCGACGCGTAAATCAACGGATGCGCCACCTAGCGGCCAGCGTAAATATGCACCCCAACGCCGCTCATATCTTGGCAACGGTGAGGCGTATCTGATTCTATGAATCAGGCACGAAGATACGACGGCCCACATTCGGACTTACGATGGCGTACGTGGAGATACGCCGTCGTAAGTCCTTTGTGAATCCGGGCCCAGAAGTGCAGGCCAGAACCAAATCTTCAAATGGTGAGCGTCACGGCCCGGCAGATCAATACTAGAGAACAAAACTTTCGGTCAAGTCCATCCTACTGTCACCCAGCATGTTGTGTTCGGAGCTGAGAGCCACAGGAAACAGCTGCTGGCCTTTAAAAAAAATGACTGTGCCATAGAATACGCCGGCACGAACAGATGGGCTCCTATTAGGCGAGGTCTGTATTTCACAAACGTGGCCAGGGTGAAGAATTAAAACTGCTGACATGTTTACTGGTGACGAGGCAAGAACTTGGGAAATGTGGGTGATTGTGGCAGTTAAAGTCTGCTCGCTAATTCCGCGTCGCCCCAGAATAATCCTGATGACGGCTGGGAACGGTCCTGCGGGGAACAAAGTCCGCTGTGCAGAAAGATGTCAGGAGACGAGGGGGTTATGTGCTCCGTGTCGCTGAGACAAAACACGAGTCAGCATTTAAAGGATGACTCCAATCAGGACAAAAAAAAACAACTTTAAGCTTTCATACTGATGGCTTAGAAACAATAATGGGCTCTGGTCAATTTTTTAGGGCCCATTGAAATCAGCCACAACGCAGGTGAAATCACTCTTTTGTAGGCTGCCGCTGTAATGTGGCCGAGCTCCTCTTCCTCCTGTCAGTCCGGTGTTCAATCATTATGGGTCCCCAGTCCCCTATCAGATAGTGCCAGGGCCGGGTACCGTGCGGTACAGGAGATTCAGTTTCATGTGTTCCCGACCGGACTGAAAGGAAGTGCGCACATCCTGTCAGTCCGGGCCAGGAACAGAAAACGGAATCTCCTGTACCGTGCGCGGTACCCGGTCGAACTGACAGGACTCCAGGAGGCAGGGAGAGGAGCTCGGCCACGCTACAGCCTGGGAAGGGGATGTTGGGGGCCCCAGGCCAGCTCGGGGCCCCAAGCAATTGTTTGTTTTGCCTGTCCTGTAGCGACAGGCCTGAATGCAGTGCTACGTACAGAAAAGCTCTAATGGTGCGGTGCCCAAAATGGCACATGTGTCATATTTGGTTGCAGCCCATTCAGTTCGCACCTCGACACCTGGCATAACGCGCCTCAACCCAACCCGAACCCGGTCAACCCAAGGGTAGCTTTGGATTCGCTGGATTCTGTCCCCTTTAACAAGCTAACCAGTCAACATTTCCTGGGTGGAATTTTATATTTTTCAAATCTCTAAATAAATTCCTAGCTTCCTTCCCCCAACAGGTAAATGTCATTCCTCTCCCAAGTGCTGACTATTAATTTCATTGTCCCCCTGATATTGGTACCCAATGCCGAAACAGCGCGGCGTCACATCACAGGGAAAAATACGTTTCGCATGCATTGTTTTCTGAAACAAATCTCCGCGCACAATGGCCGCAGTTCAACTCCATCAGATGCCTCTTTGTTCGATGTTTCAGCGCTAATCTATTTTAGGAGAAAGTAAGCTTCAAGGACTTTTTTTTTCTGAACGCCCATTGTTGTGCTTTGTCTGATGAACACCTTTACCGTGGAGCTGTTTAAACTGCGCGTTCTTTTTTATCAGCGCCGTAAGAGCCGGTAATGAAGGAACTGTACATACTGATATCACAAAGCGTTTTGAAGGATGACCTCCGGGCTTCTATAGTAATGTGATGACAATACACAACGCATAACCAATCGCGGTGCGGAATCAACAGCAAACGCTCAAGGGTTTTCTTTTTCTAAAGGGGAACTCCAAATAAAACCTTTTATTTTACCTTTTCATTGGAACCAGTGGGTTTATTTCACCTGTTCTCGAGGGCTCAAATGAAAAGATACAAAATCTTACATTTACACCTCTTAAGGTCACGATGAAGGGTCTTTTGTGGTACTGCTGGGCTCCCTCAAGTATTTGTTTGCTCTATATATATCGGAGAATACAACAAGGGCCCCGGAATGGACAGCAGACGCTCTAGCCTTTTTGTGACGGAACCCACTGTCACTGGCCCGGATTCAGAGAGCAATTGCGCCTGCGTAACCATAGTTACGCAGCGCAATTGCTTACTTGCGCCGGCGTAACGAATGCTCCTGATTCAGGAACCTCGTTACGCCGACTGCAGCCTAAGATATGCGTGGCATAAGGCTCTTATGCCCGCATATCTTAGGCTGCATTCTTGCGATGGCCGCTAGGTGGCGTTCCCGTTGTGCTCAGCGTATAGTATGCAAATTGCATACTAACGCCGATTCACTACCCTACGCGAGCCCTGCGTACGCAGTTTACGTCGTTTGCGTACGTCGGTTTTTTGCGTAAGGCTGCCCCTTCTATAGCAGGGGCAGCCAATGCTAAAGTATACCCGTCGTTCCTGCGTCGCGAAATTTGAAATTTACGTTGTTTGCGTAAGTGAATCGTGAATGGCGCTGGCCGCCATTCACGTTCACTTTGAAGCAAATGACGTCCTTGCGACGTCATTTACCGCAATGCACGTCGGGAAAGTTTCCCGACAGAGCATGCGCACTACGCTCGGCGCGGGAACTCGCCTAATTTAAATGATTCCCGCCCAGTACGGGATCATTTAAATTGTGCACGCTTACGCCGGGCATTTTGCCGGAGCGCCCACGCAATTTACGGAGCTACTGCTCCGTGAATCACGGGTAGCGCAGAAAATTTGCGGGGGCGCAGGGCAAAAACGGTGCCCTGCGCCTACGTAAAAAAAGCACAAATGTTACTGAATCTACCCCACTGTGTGTTATGGAGGGAGCTGTGGGCTGGCCTCCTACACACAGACTTTGGCCCAGAAGAAACTAAAAGACTTGGGGACAAAATGGCATTGAGATAATGTAATGTAATTCTACATCCCTTCCATGGGCGTCCGCTGAAATATTTTCAGGGGAGGGCGCTTCGGCAGCGGCGATGCACAGTCGCATTTAACCCTTTCTTCAAACGCTAGCGGGGGTTAAAAGCGACCTGCTAGCGGCCGAATAGCGCAGCTAAAATTATGGTAAAGCGCCGCTTTTTAGCGGGCGCCTTACCGATGATGCGGCCAGCAGGCAGTGTGAAATAGCTCTTGAGATAATTTAGCTTCACTCCATGCCCATATAAATATAGCCTACAGAGTGTACAGACCCCCCTTAAGCACAGATGGACCCCCCCTTCAGCACAAACCCCCCCATTATGCACAGACCTCTCCATTCAGCACAGATGGACCCCCCTTTAGCACAGACCCCTCCATTCAGCACAGACCCCTCCATTCAGCACAGACCCCCCCTTCAGCAGAGATGGACCCCCATTCAGCACAAACCCCTCCTTTCAGCACAGACGGAACCCCCTCTCCCCATCCTATTCAGTACCTAAGGTCAGCCGTCAGCGTGGCACAGCACAACACTGGAGGGGGAGGCGGCTTCACTCTGCTTGCTGTGTGACATCCGGCCCGGGACCGCTCAGACAGCCCGCGGCCATGAGAGAAGGGGATGGTTGGTCAGGTGCAGTGGTGTCACCCCGCACAAGACCACCCCTTGCAGCACCACGGCCAACAGCTCGCCTCTCTCTCCCTGTTCTCACCTGCCTGTCACCGCGGCGCTGTCACTGCTTCAGTCGCGGAGGGGTGACTTCAATCTTCAACACTTTCTTGATTTTCCAGGGGGGGGTCAATTGCCCCTTGCCTTATGGAGCGGACGCCCATGATCCTTTCTCCCCATCCCCCCCGACCCTTTTTTGCTGTGTTTAATTGTGTTGGGTCATGGCACATAGACAGGGGTGGACTGACCATTTGGGCTCTCGGGCACTGCCCGAGGGCCCCATGCCACTAGGGGGCCCCATCGGGGTTGCCAGCCTTAGTAAAACCAGGATCCTGTGCCTCTGTGCGCCCCCACCTCCCGCGCAGCGGGCCCGTGACGGCCGGTAATTATAAAGCCGCGGCCTCAATTGCCAGCGGCGTGGGCACCAGGTCACAATTGCGACCGGGCGCCCGGTTATTGTCGAGCCCTGGATTAGGGCGTGCCCAGGCAATACCTGGCACCCCCTCTTGCGCACACCTATGTTATACGCCAGTAAATACAGTAGTCCACCAGGCTGACTCTTGCTGTTTAGTAGGGCATATAATATCTCCGGACTGGATCAACACAAAAACAAAGACAGATCCAATATTCGTATATGGCAAAGAGATCCGGGTCGCTATGGTCTCCAAGAAGTCAGCAAGGTTACTCAGCCCTCCCGGTCTCCACCTCCAACTGAAATATCACTTTCATATCGCTATTTCAGCTATGCATGCCCAGCAGTTTAGGACACAATCATGCTCCAGCTAATGGGCTAAACGCTTCCAGAAAAATAACACGAGGGGGGGGGGGGGGAGCCCACAGATTATTAACAAATTCAGCGATCTGGCAAATTAGACTTCATTTAAGTCTCAAGGCTCATGCAGCATCGAAGGACTTGAGAGGACGGCGGGATTCTCAAAGCGTGAATACTCCAAATAGCCAAACTAGCGTGACAGGACGACAGGAGCGCCGAGCATGGAGAACAGCGCAGGGATAAAATATTAATTGTGCAGACTTGATGTGGAAACATGCAAAGGAGAGCCGGGTGCTTAACTGGTTTAAAGGGTCAGTCCTTTCTAAACTTTAGAAGTTCAGTGTATGTTGGATGCTGGAGTTTTTTTTATCGTGACTGCGACATTATGGCGGACACATCAGACACTTTTGACGCTATTTTGGGACCATTCACATTTATACAGCGATCAGTCCTATAAAAATGCACTGATTACTGTGTAAATGACACTGGCAGGGAACGTGTTAACCACTAAGGGGCGAGAAAAGGGTTAAGTGTGTCCTAGGGATGTGTTCAACCTTTGGGGGGGCTGGGCTACGAGTGACACGACACTGATCACCGCTCCTGATGACAGGGAGCAGTAGATCCCTGTCCTGTTACTAGGCAGAACAGGTAAATGCTTTGTTTACACAGGCATCTCCCCGTTCTGCCGCTCTGTGACACGATCGCGGGACACCGGTGGACATTGAGTTCGCGGGTCCCGCGGGCTCGGTCACAGAGCTCGCGGCAGGGGCGCACAGCGTCAATTTTAAAGGGACGTACAGATCGCTGCCATTACAAGTAAAAAAAATAAAAATTATAATAAAAATGCCATAAAACTATCCCCTATTTTGTAGACGCTATAACTTTTGCGCAAACCAATCAATATACGCTTATGTAGAAGAATACATATCGGCCTAAACTGAGAAAAAAAAAATTATATATTTTTTGGGGATATTTATTATAGCAAAAAGTAAAAAATATTGCTTTTTTTTTCAAAATTGTCGCTCTTTTTTGTTTATAGCGCAAAAAAGAAAAAACGCAGAGGTGATCAAATACCACCAAAAGAAAGCTCTATTTGTGGGGAAAAAAGGACGCCAATTTTGTTTGGGAGCCACGTCGCACGACCGCGCAATTGTCAGTTAAAGCGACGCAGTGCCGAATCGCGAAAACTGTCCGGGTCCTTTAGCTGCCTAAAGGTCCGGGTCTTAAGTGGTTAATCTTGGGATTTTTTTTTAAAAACACAGATTTTTACATACTCTCTCTGGTTATACTGAGGCTGGCAACCCTGATGGGGCCCCCTAGTGGCATGGGGCCCTCGGGCAGAGTTTCCGAATGGTCAGTCCGCCCCTGTTACTTAAATTTTTAGTAATAAACTTCCCTTTTAGGACTATGCAGCAGCTAGTGTTGAACGTTCCTCCATTGTATTGACAACCCGTGTTTGCGTTTTTTGCTGAAGTAAACATTTAGGGTAGAGGAACCGTCTTCTGCGTGTGAAATATCACCTCGTGGCATATTCTATACAGTTTCGGCATAACAAACGGGCCCCGCAGTGTCACATATCCTCTCCGGGGCCCCCGAAGAGCTCTGCAGCTGTCAGTGTCAATGCGTTTTCCTGCTCGCTGCTCCTGAATAGCAGGACAGCCATGGGGGACAGAAGCTGCCGGACTCGCCGCGTCTCTCTCTCTACGCCAAAGTATACACGGCCTTGTGCCGACTCCCCGCCGAGAGGCTCCATCACTCTTGCAGCCTTCAGAAGGCGCTGTCAGCTCATTCTTGTGTGAACAGTCACCTATATATATATATATATATATTTCTACATCTCACGTTCCATTATCCCTTATCATTAGATTAGCAGTAACCTTACATTGTCGACACGCTACGCAGCGTCTCAGTGGACGTCTCTGTCCCCTTATACGTCATTCATATGCAACTGTAGGAAGAACGGCGCATATTTTATTTAATACCCAAGACATACACTGGTCCTGAGAGGGCCTAAGGAGAAAAACAAAAATTGTCTTCTGTCTTGGACACAGTGGCGGTGCGCACGACCTGTGACCGTCAGTCAAGTGTATTTGCAGCAGTGTCACACAGAGGTAAGGGGGCTGGAGTGTAATTTTCAATATCTCCAGGATATTGTGAAGGGGATAGTCAAGAGGCAGAACCATAATACCCTGGCCGGCGGGGTTGTGAATGAAGTACAGTATATGAGTCACCTAGGATTTTCATCTATACATGGGGTTGTGTCTATTACTGATATGTGTTGGTCCTGGAGCCTAGAGGTTTTGTAGAGCTTTGGATGAGATAAAGCCTCCATTCCTAGGTCCACATTGGTAGCCAGACCTCTCTAATTAGTCTCAGCTGTGCACAAGACTGATGCCCAGGCCTCTCTATCGACTTTATATTTAGGTGACCAGATTTTTAAAATGAAATCCGGGGACATTTTTTTTTTATTGGCAATCGGTAAACTATTTTATACGCATGTATTCCTAAAATTATATATGCAGCCAGTGGTGTAGTGTGGGTTGTCAGCGCCCGGGACAAGGCAAGAAATGTGCACCCCCCCCGCCAGACTTTTAGCACGCCGAGTCCCTTCCACTAGTACAATAGTACTGACCAACTTGATTCCTACACTGACCTACCTGACCACTGCACTAACCTACCTGATTCTTACACTGACTACTACACTGACCTACCTGGTTCCTACACTGACCACTACACTGACCTACCTGATTCCTACACTGACCTACCTGATACATATACTGACCACTACACTGACCTACATGATTCCTATACTGACCACTACACTGACCTACATGATTCCTATACTGACCACTACACTGACCTACATGATTCCTACACTGACCACTACACTGACCTACCTGATTCCTACACTGACCTACCTGATACATGTACTGACCACTACACTGACCTACCTGACCTACCTTTATTCCTACACTGACCTACCTGATTCCTACACTGACCACTACACTGACATACATGATTCCTATACTGACCACTACTCTGACCTACATGATTCCTACACTGACCACTACACTGACCTACCTGATTCCTACACTGACCTACCTGATACATGTACTGACCACTACACTGACCTACCTGACCTACCGTTATTCCTACACTGACCTACCTGATTCCTATACTGACCACTACACTGACCTACCTGATTCCTACACTGACCTACCTGATTCCTACACTGACCACTACACTGACCTACCTGATTCCTACACTGACCACTACACTGACCTACCTGGTTCCTACACTGACCACTACACTGACCTACCTGATTCCTACACTGACCTACCTGATACATGTACTGACCACTACACTGACCTACCTTTATTCCTACACTGACCTACCTGATTCCTATACTGACCACTACACTGACCTACCTGATTCCTACACTGACCTACCTGATTCCTACACTGACCTACCTGATTCCTACACTGACCACTACACTGACCTACCTGATTCCTACACTGACCTACCGGATTCTTACACTGACCACTACACTGACCTACCTGACCACTACACTGACCTACCTTATTCCTACACTGACCACTACACTGACCTACCTTATTCCTACACTGACCACTACACTGACCTACCTTATTCCTACACTGACCTACCTGACCACTACACTGACCTACCTTATTCCTACACTGACCTGCCTTATTCCTACACTGACCTACCTGACCACTACACTGACCTACCTTATTCCTACACTGACCTGCCTTATTCCTACACTGACCTACCTGACCACTACACTGACCTACCTTATTCCTACACTGACCTACCTTATTCCTACACTGACCTACCTGACCACTACACTGACCTACCTTATTCCTACACTGACCTGCTTTATTCCTACACTGACCTGCCTTATTCCTACACTGACCTACCTTATTCCTGCACTGACCTACCTTATTCCTGCACTGACCTACCTGATTCCTACACTGACCTACCTGATTCCTACACTGACCACTACACTGACCTACCTGATTTCTACTCTGACCACTTCACTGACCTACCTGACCACTACACTTACCTACCTGATTCCTATACTGACCACTACACTGACCTACCTGATTCCTGCACTACTCACACCCCCCCCCCCTACATGAACAGTGTAGATAGGTTGATTTTGCTCACCTCTCCGTGGCCTCCATGATAATCTATCGGAGCAGGGCTCTCCCCAACTACCGGTACTGTTCCCGACACCCAGCCCCTCCTCAGTATCCCCTGCCAAGAGTTTCTCCAATAGCCGCCATACACTTCACCGCCCCTCCCCTCCGCCGTTCTCACACACACATGGGCCGCCCGTACCAGAGGGATCATGATGGACAGACTGGACCACAGGAGTCTTTGGGTGTCATCGCAGCATACTTGGGGGGCACAGTAAGGATTTTGCACCCTTCCTTAGGCCTCGTACACACGACGGGATCCGCTGGGATCATTTGGTCTGATGGCTGTACACACCATCAGACCAAATTCCCCGTGGACAGGATACGCGGTGACCGTTTTTCACGTCATGGGAAAAAAACAACGTTTTTCTCGATGTGATTCCTCTCAAGCCTACCTTGCATACACACGATCGTGATAAAAAATGCTCGAGCAAAGCGCGGTGACGTACAACACGTACGACGGCACTATAATGGGGAAGTTCCATTCGAATGACGCCACTCTTTGGGCTGATTATGCACATTTCCCTTCTCATAACTTGCTCCCGAGCATGCACGTTTTTTCCCCCATTGTTAAAGCCTACACATGACCGTTTTTCGCGACGAGAAAAACAACGACGTGAAAAACGATGAGAAAAAAATAGAGCAGTTTCTAAATTTTTAACCACTTAAGGACCGCCTCCTGCACATTTATGTCGGCAGAATGGCACGGCTGGGCACAAGCACGTACCTGTACGTCCTCTTTAAGTGCCCAGCCGTGGGTCACGTGCGTGCGTCCGCGACCCGGTCCGAAGCTCCGTGACCCGCGGAGCCGCGGACCCAGAGTGGAAGAACGGGGAGAGCTGTGTGTAAACACAGCTTCCCCGTTCTGTGGCGCCGTCATCGATCGTGTGATCCCTTTTATAGGGAAACACAATCGATGACATCACACCTACAGCCACACCCCCTTACAGTTATAAACACAGAAGAGGTCACACTTAACCCCTTCAGCGCCCCCTTGTGGTTAACTCCTAAACTGCAATTGTAATTTTCACAGTAAACAATGCATTTTTAATGCATTTTTTGCTGTGAAAATTACAATGGTCCCAAAAATTTGTCAAAATTGTCCAAAGTGTCCGCCATAATGTCGCAGTCACGAAAAAAAATCGATGATCGCCGCCATTAGTAGTAAAAAAAAATATATATATATATAAAAATGCAATAATACTATCCCCTATTTTGTAAACGCTATAAACTTTGCGCAAACCAACCGATAAACGCTTATTACGATTTTTTTTACCAAAAATAGGTAGAAGAATACGTCTCGGCCTAAACTGAGGAAAAAATATGTTTTTTTATATATTTTTGGGGGATATTTATTATAGCAAAAAGTAAAAAATATTGCATTTTTTTCAAAATTGGCGCTCTATTTTTGTTTATAGCGCAAAAAATAAAAACCGCAGAGGTGATCAAATACCACCAAAAGAAAGCTGTATGTGTGGGGAAAAAAGGATGGCAATTTTGTTTGGGAGCCACGTCGCACGACCGCGCAATTGTCAGTTAAAGCGACGCAGTGCCGAATCGCAAAAACTGGCCAGGTCCTTTAGCTGCCTAAAGGTCCGGGTCTTAAGTGGTTAATGGCCATTTTTCACGTCGAGAAAAATGCTCTGGAGCCCACACACGATCGCTTTTAACGAGCAATTAAAAAAAATTACATTTTTCTCGTCATTAAAAAGGGTCGTGTATACGCAGCATCATATTTAGAATTATTTTTGGTCACCAAGAAATGTTCTACTTCCTCATCACCATTAGATGTGTGTATTTAATTGTGTGATCTGTAACATGCCCAAGAAAAAAAAAAGTTTCACATATTTAAAAAATATTTTTCTTTTTTTTTTTTTATAATTCGCAATAAACTGCTGCATCCCCCCCGCTGGATCCCCGTCCGTTTAAGCTCGATTCTCCGAGCTGCCGGCTTTTGTTTCATATTAAAATAGCACGTGAAGCGCCGTGCAGCGTTAGTTAATTAAGTTTTAATATAAGTGACATTTGTAGATGACAGGTGAACAGTATAATTTTTATTGCTGGAGGAAAAAGTTTCGAAATGTGAAACCTCGGTGGAAATGACGCCAATCAACTCAAAATTCATAATGTCGGATTTAAAAAAAAAAAAAGCGTACCTGTTTCTGCTCCGGAGTTAATATTTTATGGAAGTCAGTCTTGGGATGTAAAAACAGCCACGGAATGTAACATAATTATTATTTAAAATATGATCTACTTTTCCTTGAGAATGCTTCCCTCAGGAAAAGTTGAGAAATATAGGGGTAGATTCATAAAGAAGTTACGCTGGCGTATCTATTGATACGCCGCGTAACTTCTAGGTTGCTCCGGCGTATCTTTTTTCTGTATTCAGAAAACAAGATACGCCGGAATTTGGCTAAGATCCGACTGGCGTAAGTCTCTTACGCCGTCGTATCTTAGTTGCATATTTACGCTGGCCGCTAGGTGGCGCTTCTGTCGATTTACGCAAGGAATATGCAAATTCCGGCGTAAAGTTACCCCTGCTATATGAGGCGTATCCTATGTTAAGTATCGACGTCAGGCCAGCGTCGAATTTTCCGTCGATTACGTTGTTTGCGTAAGTCGTTCACGAATAGGGCTGTGCGTAATTTACGTTCACGTCAAAAGCATTGGCTTTTTGAGGGTTAATTTGGAGCATGCGCACTGGGTTACGTTTAGGGGTGCAACTGATCACAGTTGATCCGTGATCCTAACGGGTCACCCCCTTCGGATCGGAACACACTGTGATCCGCGGATTGCCGCGGCTCCAGGGCTAGGCTGAAGCCGCGGCCTTTCCTAATGTTATGTCCGCGGCTCTGGAGCTAGGCCGAAGCCGCGGTCTTTCCTAATGTTATGGCCGCGGCTTCGGCCTACCTCCGGAGCCGCGGCCATAACACTTGGAAAGGCCGCGGCTTCAGCCTAGCTCCGGAGCCGCAGGAATAACATTAGGAAAGGCCGCGGCTTCGGCCTAGCTCCGGAGCCGTGGCCATCTTGGTACACCCGGCGGCGGCCCTCCTCTGTTTACACCTACAGAGGAGGAGCCCGCACTCGTGGGGAAGAAGCACACGCTGGGAGTGTCTGTACTGCCCGAGGGGGGTCTCTTGCCCCGAGAGGAGGGGGGTCTCTTGCCCCGAGAGGAGGGGGGGTCTCTTGCCCCGAGAGGAGGGGGGGGTCTCTTGCCCCGAGAGGAGGGGGGGTCTCTTGTACTGAGAGGAGGGGGGGTCTCTTGTACTGAGAGGAGGGGGGTGTTTGCACCGAGGGGGTACTATAGTTGGTGGGGTGGGGCTGAACAGTGGGGGGGAGATGTGTATATTACAGTGGGGGGAGGGAGATGTGTATATTACAGTGGGGGAGAATTTTTTTTTATTTGCCGATCCGAAAAATGATCCGATTCGTGACTCCTGATCCGAGGAACGATCCGAACCGTGAGTTTTTTGATCCGTTGCACCCCTAGTTACGTTCACGGACGGCGCATGCGACGTTAGTCAAAAACGGCATTTACGTGGGGTCATGTTGTATTTACATAAAACACGCCCACCTCTTTACAATTTGAATTAGGCGCGCTTACGTCGGCAGATTTAAGCTACGCCGCCGTAACTTAGGGCGCAGGTTCTTGGTGAATACAAAACCTGCCTCACTAAGTTACGGTGGCGTAGCATATCTGAGATACGCTACGCCCGCAGAAATTTACGCCAATCTACCTGAATCTACCCCTTAATGTTTTTTATTTCTTTTTGCCCCTTTCTTAGGACTGAAGCAGATAGAGATGATCGACTTCTTTAATGCAAGCCTGCTCTCAGTATTTTTTTATGTATGGGGTTTGATTTGGAAAGGCCAAATAGGCTTTTCATATTGCAAGGGAATTGCAATTGGTTTGATGAGTTTGGTGTGGAGGAACCGGAGTGGTCTGTGCAGAGACTTGACCTTAACCCAACTGATCACCAACCACAAAGAGATGGTTTGATGAGTTTGACGTAGAGGAACATGAGTGTTCTGCACAGAGCCCTTACCTCAACCCTACTGATCACCATCCATAAAGACATGGTTTGATGAGTTTGGTGTGGAGGAACTTGAGTGGTCTGTGTAGAGACTTGACCTCAAACCTACGGCTCACCATCCATAAAGACATGGTTTGATGGGTTTGTTGTGGATAAACATGAGTGGCCTGTGTAGACCCCTGACCTCAACCCTACTGATCATCATTCATAAATACATGGATTTATGAGTTTGGTGTGAAGGAACTTGAATGGCCTGTACAAAGCCCTGACCTCAACCCTACTGATCATCACCCATAAAGACATGGATTCATCAGTTTGGTGTGAAAGAGCTTGAATGGCCTGTACAAAGCCCAGACCTCAACCCTAATGATCATCATGGATTTATTAGTTTGGTGTGGAGAAACTTGAATGACCTGTACAAAGCATAGACCTCAACCCTACTAATCATCATCCAGAAAGACATAGATTGATGAATTTGGTGTGGAGGAACATGAGTGTCCTGCACAGAGCCCTTACCTCAACCCTACTGATCACCATCCATAAAGACATGGTTTGATGAGTTTGGTGTTGAGAAACTTGAGTGGTCTGTGTAGAGACTTGACCTCAAACCTACGGATCACCATCCATAAAGACATGGCTTGATAGGTTTGTTGTGGAGAATCATGAGTGGCCTGTGTAGACCCCTGACCTCAACCCTACTGATCCCCATCCATAAAGACATGGATTTATGAGTTTGGTGTGAAGGAACTTGAATTGCCTGTACAAAGCATAGACCTCAACCCGACTAATCATCATCCAGAAAGACATAGATTGATGAGTTTGGTGTGAAGGAACTTGAATGGCCTGTACAAAGCCCAGACCTCAACCCTACGGATCATCATGGATTTATGAGTTTGGTGTGGAGAAACTTGAATGACCTGTACAAAGCATAGACCTCAACCCTACTAATCATCATCCAGAAAGACATAGATTGATGAGTTTGGTGTGGAGGAACATGAGTGTCCTGCACAGAGCCCTTACCTTAACCCCACTGATCATTAACAATAAAGACATAGTTTGATGAGTTTGGTGTGGAGGAACATGAGTGGCCTGCACACTTGACCCTAACCCAACTGAACACCTTGGGCATTGGAACACAGATTGGAGCTCTTCTCACAAATTACACTCCAATATCTTACCGAAAACCTCAGAAGAGTGCAGCATATTATAGCCCTGAAGGGGGACTAGATGCATTCTAATGTCCATGACTTTAAAATGGAATGTCCAACAAGCTCGTACGGGTATGACGGTTAAGTGTCCATAGGCTGGTAGTCATATAGTGTAAGAAAGCGTAGTTCTGCTAACTTGTTAGGCCTCGTACAGACGGACGGACTGTCCGCTGAAAACGGTCCGCCGATTGTACACACCATCAGACAGAAATCCGCGCGTACACCATACGCGGTGACGTGGCCGCGCCATCGCCGCAACGATGACGCGGCAATGTGCGCGGCCCTGGAAGTTCAATGCTTCCACGCATGCGTCGAATCACTTCGACGCATTCGAGGGATGGCGGCCGATCGGACATGTACGGTGAGTCTATACAGATGACCGAACATGTCCGACGGACAGGCTTCCAGCGGACATGTTTCTTAGCATGCTAAGAAACATTTGTCCGCCGGAAAACGGTCGGCTGGACAAATGTCCGCTGGGAACCTGTCCGGTCGGCCGTACACACAACCGAACATGTCTGCTGACATGTTGGGTCGTGTGTACGGGGCCCTAGAGTTGCTGAGTAAATTAAAAGAGCTATGGTATTTTAAAATTTCCCTTTTCCTTTAAGAATAGTCAATATCCCGATAATAAAAGCCGGAAAGGGAATGCTAATAACCAGAGTAAACAAACAGCCGTAATTAAAACACCATCCAAAAGGAGAAAGTTATTGTCTAATGTTTTTTTGTTGCAGCTTAGGTGCATTAATACCATAATTTCAAATTGGCAAACTTTATCGTTCCATTGCTCTTTAATTAAGCAGCTTTGATCTGAGCCGGGTCCAGGCAGTCAATATTAGGGAAATAGAATAACTTCAAAAGAAAAAAAAAAGAACATAAAGATTCTCAGCAGCACACATTGAGCAACAGGAGTGATAAATTCCAGTCCTGAAATTACCAATTAAAATGCCTTGATGTAAGTCAGTCTCTGCCTATCATTTCTCATGGTGAGAAATAGTTTAATTACCTGCAAAATGAAAAGGACAAAAGATTCCCGATTGAAGTTCGAAGCAGAAGCTCCTATGAAAGTGAGATTTGTCACTCCTACGGCTAATGTTCGACGCGCTTGGCCTGTGGATGAGACCGCGCTTTTGTACGCTCACAATGCTCTACGCGGGGCACGTGGCCTTACGGATCGCAGGGGTTCAAAAAAGCAACTCCACAGAAAACAATTACTCAGCATTGGATGGAGTATGACGGGACGTCGTCTTGACTTTCTCCCATCCCTTCAGGTTTAAATTAGAAGTACAACCAAATTACATTTTATTTCGCTATAGCAAACTAAAATGCCTATTTTAACAACTTCAATACCCCCCTTCCTGCCCAGGCCAGTTTTCAGCGCGGACGCACTTTCGGTGATAATTACGCGCTTGTGTAACGCTGCACCCATATGACATTTTATATAATTGTTTTGTAGACAGATAGGCCCGGATTTAGAAAGGACTTACGCCGACGTATCTTCTGATACGCCGCGTAAGTCCACGGATGTGCCATCGTATCTATGCGACGTATTCAGCAAACAAGATACACCTGAATTTTGGCTTCATACGACCGACGCAAGTCTCCTACGCCGTCGTATCTTGGGCGCATATTTACGCTGGCTGCAAGGGGCGCTTCCATTGATTTACGCATTGAATATGTAAATGACCTAGATACGCCGATTCACGACCGTACTTACGCCCGTCGCAGTAGTCTACGCCGTTTACGTAAGGGCGTACGTTGGCGTAAAGTTATTCCACCTAAAGCAGGGGTAAGTCATGTTAGGGTACGGACCAGGGAACAGCCGTCGTGTTTTACGTTGTTTACGTAAGTCGTACATGAATGGGGCTGGGCGTAGGTTACGTTCACGTCGTAGGCATTGAGCCGTCGTATCTTAGGGAGTATATGCGACGTGATCGTGAGCATGCGCGCGCATGCGCCGTTGGTTCGGCCCTTCATTTACATGGGGTCCTGCTTCATTGTAATAGATCACGCCCACTACCTTCCTACTTTGAATTAGGCGGGCCATTAGCCAATTTACGTTTCGCCGGCGCAAGTTTGGGAGCGAGTGCTTTGTGAATACAGTTCTTGCCTCACTGATTTACGTCGGCGTAGCGCATATGAGATGCGCTATGCCAGTCTAAAGACGTGAATCCGGGCCATAGAGCTTTCTATTAGTGGTATTTAATTACCATTGTTTTTTTTTTTTTTTGTTAAAAAATAAGAAAAAAGAACATTTGGAAAAAAAAAACGATTTTTTTTTAGTTTCTTTTCGAAAATGTTGTAAATAAGTAATTTTTCTCCTTCACTGATGTACGCTGATGAGGTGGTACTGATGAGCACTGATAAGATGGGGCTGAAGGGCACTGATTAGGGATGAGCCGAACACCCCCCGTTCGGTTCGCACCAGAACCTGCGAACAGACCAAAAGTTTGTGTGAACTTTTGAACCCCATTAAAGTCTATGGGACTCAAACGTTTGAAATCTAAAGTGCTCATTTTAAAGGCTAATTAATATCCAAGTTATTGTCCTAAAAAGGGGACCCGGGTCCTGCCCCTGGAGACATGTATCAATGCAAAAAAAAAGTTTTAAAAACTGCAGTTTTTTTGGGAGCAGTGATTTTAAATGACTTTTTATCCTTCAGAAATGACACTTTGTGCAGGGACAGTTCTAAGCACGGGAAACAAGCGCTACTTCACAGGCATACTATAGGAGGGGGCAGGCCCGTCGGAACTAGACAGGCAAACCAAGCAATTGCTTGGGGCCCCCGAGCTGGCCAGGGGCCCCCAAGCAGGGTCCGCGATCCGAACGGGTCGGCCTGTTCGGATCGGCACAGATTGCGATCCGCAGAGTGCACCGCCGCGGCCTTAGGAAAGGCCGCGGCTTTGGCCTAGCTCCGGAGCGGTCGGCCATCTTGGTACACCCGGCGGTGGTGCGCGCTGACGTCATCACCCCTCTGCTAGTGGATCTTCTATTCCTACGAGAGAGCGCAAAGCGATCTATTCTGCAACAAGTACAGTGAGTTGGATCATCATTTTTGGACTGGCTTTTATTATGCTAAAACTACTGGCTAATGGCTATTATTACTAATATGTGGGGGCAATGTTATACTAGTACTACTGGCTATTATTACTAATGTGGGGGCAATGTTATTTATACTAGTACTACTGGCTATTATTACTAATGTGGGGGCAATGTTAAACTACTGGCTATGGCTATTATTACTATTGTCATGTGGGGGCAATGTTATACTACTGGCTATTATTACTATGTGGGGGTAATGTTAAACTACTGGCTATTATTACTATGTGGGGGCAATGTTAAACTACTGGCTATTATTACTATGTGGGGGCAATGTTAAACTACTGGCTATTATTACTATGTGGGGGCAATGTTAAACTACTGGCTATTATTACTATGTGGGGGCAATGTTAAACTACTGGCTATTATTACTATGTGGGGGCAATGTTAAACTACTGGCTATTATTACTATGTGGGGGCAATGTTAAACTACTGGCTATTATTACTATGTGGGGGCAATGTTATACTACTGGCTATTATTACTATGTGGGGGCAATGTTAAACTACTGGCTATTATTACTAATGTGGGGGCAATGTTGCACTGGAACAGTGATGGTGATGACGAGTGGGGGCAATGGTGGACATTACGTGATAAGTGGGGGCAATGGTTGACATTACGTGATAAGTGGGGGCAATGGTGGACATTACGTGATGAGTGGGGGCAATGGTGGACATTACGTGATGAGTGGGGGCAATGGTGGACATTACGTGATGAGTGGGGGCAATGGTGGACATTACGTGATGAGTGGGGGACAATGGTGGACATTACGTGATGAGTGGGGGCAATGGTGGATGCAAGTATAAGTATTGCGGGATGCAGTAATTTCAACACAAAACTGAGCTTATTTGCTTAAATACAGTATTTGTAAATCCGACGGACTGTTTAAATGAAACTCAGAGGTGTTCTGTTGTGGGGGGCTCTGATGGGGGACACTAGCTGTGGGGGGCTCTGATGGGGGACACCTGCCGTGGGGAGCTCTGATGGGGGACACCTGTTGTGGGGTGACTCTGGTGGGGACACCTGCTGTGGGGTGAGAGAGGGAAGGGGGGAGTAAGAAGTATGTTGGATTTAGTTATTGTGCACATTTTTATTTATATTAATTGATTTTATGGTACAGGGGGGGAGGGTTGGGGGCCTCCATGTCCATTTTGCTTGGGGCCCCCAAATTTCTTCAAACGGCAGTGGGAGGAGGTGTCAATTTATGTTTACGCCCGGAGTCAGGTCATAAATGGATGTCCATCTTGAGACCCGAGGTAGATACAGTATAAAAGGAGAGGCGTAGGGTTTACATCACAGTATATTGGAATTGTATAATGCATACACACACAAGGTCATCTCGAAACCCCCCCCCGGAGATGTAAATACACTCAGAGGAAAAAAATGTTATTAGAAAAAGCAGTACAATAAATAAAAATCCAGAGAAAATGAATGCAGAAAAGGAGCGGATTTCATTTCCTTGGCTTCGTCATTCTTCACTGTGGAATAGGCAATGATCCAGAACAATGGACAGGAGGGGGAAATAAAAAGAAAAAAAAAGAAAAGAAAAGGAGGTTAAAATGTAATTTCTCCGGCCAAAGAAAAATGAAACAGGTTTTTTATTTTTCCGCAGCCTGCGACTGAGTCGCTCGCTATCTATCGCTTTCTTGAGGTCTAATAATTTAAGCGTAATTCTTCTGACCCTGCTGGAGTGTTGGTGGCGGTGTAGCCTAGCACATCATTATACCACTCAGCAAACAGCATTGTAGGAACAGCGGGAGGGCCTCTCTCTTTAATAATGTTGCAAAACGTGTTCCATTCAGGCTGACACAATGCATCCAGGAGGGATTCAACCGCAAATCTTTATTCTCTAATGGGGCAGGATATTATATTGTATTGTGGCTCTATGGACAGGTGCCTGGAAAACATCTGAGTTAATTCACATGCAACGGCTCCGACGGAGGCTGTGTGTTTGGACGCAACCTTTGTACTAAAACTCCAACAGCCAATCAAAGGAGGCTTTTATTGTCAGGCAAAGCTGGAGAGAGAGAGAGCGCGCGAGAGAGCGCTGCATGGACAATACAAATAAAAGAAAAAAAATAACTTGAGATTTCAAGAGCATTACATGAAAAAAATACCTATAAAAAAAAATAAAAACAGTAACAGTTATAAAATAATGAAAAGCTTGTAAGCTTTTCATTATCTTATAACTGTTACTGTTTTATATATATATATATATATATATATATATATATATATATATATATATATTTTTTATTATTATTTTTTTTTTTTAAAGCTAAAAGGATTATATTTTTCTATTCTTCTTCTGTAAAAAATATAATCCCTTTAGCTTTAAAGGGTCACTAAAGGAATTTTTTTTTTTTGCTAAATAGCTTCCTTTACCTTACTGCAGTCCTGGTTTCATGTCCTCATTGTTCGTTTTTGCTTTCATGTTGCTGTAAATCTCTCTCTGTTCTGGACACTTCCTGGTTGCCTGTTTCCTGATGACCACAGTACTGGGAGATTTCTCACTGTGGTCACTAATCAAGGAGCTGTGTGTAAAACGAAACTGGATTGGTGCTGAGGAGTTTTAGACAAAGTATCACTGCTCTCTATTGGCTGACTGCCCTCTAGTGGCTCTCTGTACATCAGAGAACCAGCAAACAACAGCAAAAACGAAACTACACTGCAGGCACATTATATGATTGTTTTTTTATCTATTTTTAATCATTTTTAAAAGGAATCAGTTAACTATTATGTCTCTATGTCCTGTAAACAGTCATTTCAGCTAAAAAAATGTTTTCCTTTAGTGACCCTTTAATTATTACTTTAACCACTTAAGCCCCGGACCTTTAGGCAGCTAAATGCCCAGGCCAGGTTTTGCGATTCGGCACTGCGTCGCTTTAACAGACAATTGCGCGGTCGTGCGACGTGGCTCCCAAACAAAATTGGCGTCCTTTTTTCCCCACAAATAGAGCTTTCTTTTGATGGTATTTGATCACCTCTGCGGTTTTTATTTTTTGCGCTATAAACAAAAATAGAGCGACAATTTTGAAAAAAAAAATCAATATTTTTTACTTTTTGCTATAATAAATTTCCCCAAAAATATATATATACATTTTTTTCCCTCAGTTTAGGCCGATACGTATTCTTCTACCTATTTTTGGTAAAAAAAATCACAATAAGCGTTTATCGATTGGTTTGCGCAAAATTTATAGCGTTTACAAAATAGGGGATAGTTTTATTGCATTTTTATAAAAAAAAAATTTTTACTACTAATGGCGGCGATCAGCGATTTTTTTCATGACTGCGACATTATGGCGGACACTTCGGACAATTTTGATACATTTTTGGGACCATTGTCATTTTCACAGCAAAAAATGCATTTAAATTGTGCACTGTAGGAGTTAGTGTTCACTTAGTGTGTGTTTACAACTGTAGGGGCTGTAGGTCTGACGTCATCGATCGAGTCTCCCTATAAAAGGGATCACTCGATCGATGCAGCCGCCATAGTGAAGCACGGGGAAGCCGTGTTTACATACGGCTCTCCCCGTTCTTCAGCTCCGGGGAGCGATCGCGACGGAGCAGCTATAAACGAATAGCCGCGCCGTCGTCCCGGATCGCTCCCCAAGGGAATCCGACCGCCTGATGTAGCGGGGGGGTTCCGATCGGACCCCCCACCCGCTAGAAGGCAAGGACGTACCTGTACGCCCATTTGCCTGTACGTGCCATTCTGTGGACGTACATATAAATGCGGCGGTTGGGAAGTGGTTAATGTATTATTTTTTAAGGTTCTTCTTGCAATCAATATATTTTTTTATTTTTTTTAAACAGATCTATTATGTTTCCAGCTTTTTTTTGTTGTTGTTGTAGAGTTTATTGATGCAGGGAATGTTCAATAGCCTTAGGAGATCATAAAGTATTTTTTTACCCTATTGTAGCAAATTGGACAATGCTTTGTAAGGTTCTTTTGTCTTCCGTTGCATCCACGGTGGATATAGGGTTCTGTATATGGAGGTATTTTATTTATGTATTCCTTTTTTCTTTTGTTGGTCACAATTGATGACTTGTGTCATGGACACAAGTCCATATAGTTCATCCAATAAAATGTAAAAATAAAATAAAAACATAAATACATACAAACCCATATACACAATCCTATACCCACAATTGATCCAGAGGAACGCAATATAAAAAAAAAAGATCAAATTTTTACACTAAAATGCAATAAAAAAATAAATAAAAAATTTGGGCATTTGAAAAAAAATGCAAAAAAAAAGGCCCTTTAAAAGCTATGGGCGGAAGTGAAGTTTTGATGTCACTTCCGCCCTGCTATGGTATGAAGATGGGTGGGGGCCATCTTCCCCTCACTCATCTCCATACCCAGCCACGAGAAGGACAAGATTGCCTGTGCCGCTGCCGTCGGCTCCAGTAAGCGGCAGAGGGCATGGGAGAGCGGCGGGAGGGGGGCCCTCTCCCGCCGCTGATAAAAGTGATCTTGCGGCGAATCCGCCGCAGAGACCACCATTATCGGAAACCGGACCGCCAGCTGAAGAGGAAGATACCAGGGTTATGACAGCTAGCTGCTACCATAACAGAGATATCCCTCTTCAAACAGCCGATGTATATCGGCGTGCGGCGGTCCGGAAGTGGTTAAGAAGGCCTCCTTCGGCGTTTGGTCTAAATCATCATGGCAAAAACGACAAAGGTTATAATTAGTATGAAATATTACCCTGCTGTTAGTTAGGGGGGGGGGGGGGGGACGTTTGTAATAAAACTACAAATAAAAGAAAACAGATGCCAAATTTCCTCTTTACGACCTTGCAAACCGCGTTCGCGCGCTCGCTTCCATATACCACCCGGTCCGCATCTGCTTTCTGAGAGGCTGAATAATGTTTTTTTTTTTCAAGACACTTTGCAATAGGGTTCTATTATATTTTATTATGGACTATTGTCCCCACATTATTAAGCGCTCAATTTCAAGTGTATTTCGGATGAGGACAAAAACAAAGAACAAATTGTGATGTTCCTGGCGAAGGAGACAAAAGGCAGACAAAGCGGTGGAGTGACAAGAGGGATAGCCGAGGCAACGAGTACTGTAATGCTGCATTGGAGAAGAGGTGAGCTGATTTTCCGAGAGGGGGGGGGGGGGGCTTGGCATAGTGATGGCTGTGATTGGGTGAAATTAGGGGTTGTTTTGTGCAAACATCAGATCGTTTTAGTAAAATTGCCATTGTGGTGAAATGCATTTGGAGTCAATAGGAAAGGTGAAATTACGATGGTTTTGTTTCGGGCAAAAAGGACTTCATGTTGAAACATTCTTTTCAGGGCCCCCATCAGGGGGGTGCAGGCAGTACACCTGTAAGGGGCCCGGAGGTCCCAAGGGGCCCCGGATGGCAACACCCTTTTTTATTTATTTATTTATTGTTTTTTGTAAGGGGCCCGGATGGCAACCCCCCTTTTTTTTTTTTTTTTTTTTTATGTATTTTTTGTATTGTTTTTATTAAAGAGCCCAGAGGTCCCCAGGGCCCCCGGATGGCAACCTCCCTTTTTAATTTATTTTTTATAAAATTTATTTTTTTATTTTTAGTTTTGTTTTTATTAAAGGGCCCTGGATGGCAACTCCCTCTTTTATTTATTTTTTTATAAAATGTATTTTTTTATTTTTTGTTTTGTTTTTATTAAAGGGCCCAGAGGTTCCCAGGGCCCCGGATGGCTACCCCCCTTTTTAAAAAAAAAAAAAAAATGTTATTTCTTTTTTTTTGTAAGGGGCCCAGAGGTCCCCAGGGCAACCCCTTTTTTTTTTTGTTCATCAGCACCCAAAGCCCCCCGACCTCAATTCACGGCGGCAGCACCACCCTCTTTTTAGTATGTGGAACCCCCCCGCTTCTCAATTTTCTCAATTAACGGCGGCACCCCCCACTTCTCAATTTGAGGCTGCAGCAACCCCCCCCCCCCCCTCCCGGTTCTCTGCTCCAGAGGGCCCATGCCTGAAGCTGTGTAGCTGCCTCATAATTCCTGATGGCGGCCCTGATTCTTTTCAACAACAATCTTTCCACAAGATTATACGTGCATAGAACTTGTTTTAAATGCAGGTTATTTTCCTGTAAAAGTCTTCATTATGTACAATGTAAATATCCAAAAGCCCAGTTGTGTTGCATTTGATATATATATATATATACAGTGAAACCTCGGATTTCGAGTAACGCGGTTAGCGAGCGTTTCGCAAAAGAGCACTGTATTTTTTTAAAATCCTGACACGGTTAGCGGTGTGCAGTACTGCATTTGGCTGGAGGTGTGGGGGCGCCGGAACCGATTGAAGCCGAGCTGTTCCTGAGTATTGCCGAGGCTCTCCGGCGCCCCCCACCTCTGGCCACAAGCGGTATTGCATGCCATAGAAATCCATGCGGGAAAAAATTATTCTCAGCAGGAGACGTGCCCCATTCCATTGGTGACTAGTGAGAAGATGGTTCCTTACAGGTGTCTCCAAGTAAACAACAGTAAAACCTTGGATTGCAAGCATATTTGTTCCCGGAAACATGCTTGTAATCCAAAGCACTCGTATATCAAAGCAAATTTCCCCATAAGAAATACAGTGGAACCCCGGATAGTGATTAACGCGGTTAACGAGCATTTCACAATACGAGCACTGTATTTGAAAAAATCCTAAGGCCTCGTACACACGATCGGTTAACCAGAGGACAACGGTCTGAAGGACCGTTTTCATCGGTCAAAACCGATCGTGTGTGGGCCCCATAGGTTATTTAACCATAGGTTAAAAAAAAGCCAACTTGCTTTAAAATTAACCGATGGATTCCTAACCGATAGGTCAAAACCGATCGTTAGTAGGCACGACCATCGGTTAAAAATCCAACTTCGTTTTTTTCAGCACGTCGTTGTGTTTTACGTCACCGCGTTCTGACACGAACGTTTATTTAACTGATGGTGTGTAGGCGTAACGGACCATCAGTCAGCTTCATCGGTTTACCTAGGACAACGGCAGGGCTGGACTGGGACAAAAATTTGTCCCTGGACTTCATCCAGACTGGCCCACTATGACAGGTCTCTCCCACAGCGGCCGGACAACTCCCGCACCCCCCCGGCCACCCAAGCCCCCTCTCCCCCTTCACTAGCCACTCTTTATTAGAGTAGAACGGCTGGTACTGGTACTCTTATCGGCAGGACCAGTGGGGAAGCTAGACATTATTTCACCCTGAGGCAAAGAATCAGTTTGGTGCCCCCCCCATTATGGGACAAGATTAGGCAGAAGTGAGAAACTCCCAGGCCGCTGTCACTGAAGCCGGCCCACTGAGCCATCGGCCCACCGGGAAACTCCCTGTAGTCCCAATGGCCAGTCAATCCCTGGACAACGGTCCTTCAGATTGTTGTCCTCTGGTTAACCTATCTTGTGTACGAGGCTTTACTCGGTTTGCGAGTGTTGTCTCTCAAAACGAGCAGGATTCAGGCCAAAGCGGTGTGCAGTACCATGTTTGGCCTGAGGTGGGGGGGCGCCGGAGCCGAACGGCACTGATCGCAGCTGATCCGCGCCGTTCGGTAATGTTCGGAAAGACACGGAAATACTTAGTTCCCGAGCCTTACCGAGGTTTGCCAAGGTCAGTCGAGGTGTCCTTGGGCCTTTCCGGCCGTTTCCGAGGTTCTCCGGCACCTCCCCCCCACCTCTGGCCACATGCGGTATTGCATGCCATTAAAGGAGTAGCAGATGTAAATGGACTTGCTGCCATGCACCCACTCCGCTCATTGGGGCCCACGACCGGTTACCAAGTTGCTTAGGTGGCCCTCGCTCTTCAAAAGGTTGGGCACCCCTGTAAAAATTACACAGGCAGTGAAGGGGTTAACCACTAGGGGGCGATGAATGGGGTTTAGCGTGTCCTAGGGAGTGATTCTAACTGTGTGGGGGCTAGGCTACCAGCGATACGTCAGTGATCTCTGCTCCCGATCACAGGAAGCTGAGATCACTGCCCTGTCACTAGAAAGAACAGGGAAATGCCGTGTTTACATCGGCATCTCCCCGTTCTTTTCCCCCCTCCCGACCGCAATCGCGGGCCGCCCAGGAACATCGAGTCTCCGGGACCCTTGGGCGCACTCACAAGGCACGCGGTGCCAAATTTGAAGGGACGTACACGTACGCCCATTTGCCTGCCCGTGCCATTCTGCCGACGTATATCGGCGTGCGGCGGTCGGGAAGTGGTTAATAATGCATTAAGCTGTTTAGATAGAATTCCAGTTTCAGTTATCCCATACGAGTAATAGACGTCAAACCTAGACACGCTCATGCCTAAGGATGATGTTTGGGAAGTAAGGGGGGGAGGGGGTTGGGAGGGGAGGGGGGGGAGTCTCCTTCCTAGCGCAGCATGCATTTGCTTACTTGCAATTATCCATCATCTTTGTGATAGGTGAGAAAGGGTTTCTGCCCCAGCCTAACAGATGGTTCCCAAATTGCTTAGCAAGGGATTCTGATAGGCAATAAACTCTCTGTGTCAGAGACTAGGTCTTACTTACTGCTCCATCACCTGAAAATATAGCGCTCATTACTCCACTCTCGTAAAAATGCATTACCACCTAAATATTCATTTAGGCTTACAAAACTTCGCTCGGAAACAGGCTTTTTTTTCTCTCCCATTCTGCTCTTTACAAGGTCTTTCTCGCTAATGGCTACAAGATTATATTCTGCTTAAAAGCACCCAATTATTGCAGGTTTTTATTATAAACGCTCTTTTATGTCACTCTCTATGTTGATATATATATATATGTTTCACGGTCTGTGTGATTTTTCTGATGTGTAAAAGAAACAATCTTGCTTACAGTTATCGTTATTCCGGTAGTTAAGCTTTCATTAAATATTATTGTTTCTTACCGGAGAACTCCAGTCTACTGGCAAAACAGGATATTTTTATTTTTTTATAATCACTTTTTTCCTTCATTATAACAAATTTCAACATACAACATAAAAAAACACACTACACAAAATATATGTACAGGTACAATAATTAACATAAAAAAACAAAAGCCTGGGAGTCAGGGCCTTAAATAGGCTCTGCATGACCAAAGATGGCTGCCAGGATTCACATGGGGCAGAAGCATCCAAAAGGATACCCTCTCCAGTGACCCAAGAAACCATAGAAGAACCCTGTTTCTCTTGACTTCCTCTCCAACAACAGGGCTGCTGTGGAAGAGCGACACCTGGCGTGGAGAAAGTAGACTATACCTGCCTACAAGTGTTATTGGAATGGAAGGAAAAATGTGAAGAACACAATATTTTGTGTCTTGTGAAGGGTCATGTTGGAGGTGTGATATCCTGGTGGTGGATGTAATTAGAGGGTAAACAGAAGACCAGGAGCTAAATATTTTCTATCCTATGGAGGATTGTGTTAACAGTGTTAAACCGGCGGTAATCAGAAAGGTAGAGAGAAGATCAGGAGTAGATTGATGTCTACCTTATGGAGGGTCATGATGGCTGTTGTGATATACCCAAGGGGAGTGTAATTCAGAATTTTTAAAGAAGGTCAGTATCAGGGCTGGGGCCGGGCTCAGCCCTTCCTTCTCTGAGCGGCTGCTCAGCTGTCGGCTAATTGCCAGCTCCTATCTCTCCACAGTAACTCACCTGTTGATGATCCTGCTTGTCAATCCTGCTGCCTACTTAAGCCTTTCAGCTCAGTTGCTCTCTGCCTTCGCCTTGGTCAACATCACAGAGACTATCTCCTGCGTTGCTGTTGAAGACTTGCTAAGGCCAAGAACATAATATGTTCTGCTTTATTGAGGTTCATGTTGGAGGCTGCATTATCCCAGCGTTGAGTGTAATCAGAGGATAAATAGAAGGCCAGGAGCAGAATATTTTCTATAGTATGGATAATCATGTTGAAGGTGTGATATCCCGGTGGTGAGTGTAATCAGAAAGGTAAAAAGAAAGCTAAAGAGAAAGAACAAAATATTGTCAAATGTATGGAAGTCACGTTGAAGGTGTGATATCCTGGCGTTGAGTGTAATCAAAAAGATAGAGAGAGGGTCAGAGTATTTGCCAACTCATTGAAGGTCATAATGAAGGGTATGATGTCCCGATGGCGAGTGTAATCAAAATGATAGAGAGATGGTCAGGAGAAGAGTATTTTTCAACTCATGGAGGGTCATAATGGAGGGTATGATGTCCCGATGGCAAGTGTAATCAAAAAGATAGAGAGATGGTCAGGAGAAGAGTATTTTTCAACTCATGGAGGGTCATAATGGAGGGTATGATGTCCCAATGGTGAGTGTAATCAGAAAGGAAGAGAGCAGGTCAGGAGAAGAGTACTTTACAACTCATGGAGGGTCATAATGGAGGGCATGATGTTTTCCCGATGGTGAGTGTAATCAGAAAGGTAGAAAGAAGGTCAGGAGCAGAGTGTTTTCCATCTCATGGACGGTCATAATGGAGGGCATGATGTCCCAGAGGTGAGTGTAATCAGAAAGGTAGAGAGCAGGTCAGGAGAAGAGTATTTTCCAACTCATGGAGGGTCATAATGAAGGGCATGATGTCCCGATGGCGAGTGTAATCAGAAAGGTAGAGAGAAGGTCAGGAGAAGAGTATTTTCCAATTCATGGAGGGACATCATGGAGGGCATGATCCCCCGATGGCGAGTGTAATCAGAAAGGTAGAGAGAAGGTCAGGAGAAGAGTATTTTCCAATTCATGGAGGGACATCATGGAGGACATGATGTCCCGATGGCGAGTGTATTCAGAAAGGTAGAAAAAAGGTCAGAAGCAGAGTATTTTTCAACTCATGGAGGGTCACAATGGAGGGTATCATTTCCCAATGGTGAGTGTAATCAGAAAGGTAGAGAGAAGGTCAGGAGAAGAGTACTTTCCAATTCATGGAGGGACATCATGACAAAAATTTGAGGACTGGTTCTCAATTTTTCCGACAAGAAAAGTTCTTGTTGGAAACTCCGATCGTCTGTATGAAATTTCAATGTACAAAAAAAGTACGCATGCTCAGAATCAAGCAGAAGAGCTCTTCTGCTTGATTCTGAGCATGCGTACTTTTTTTGTGCGTCGAAATTTCATACAGACGATCGGAGTTTCCAACAAGAACTTTTCTTGTCGGAAAAATTGAGAACCAGCCCTCAAATTTTTGTTGTTGGAAATTCCGACAGAAAAAGTCAGATGGAGCCGACACACGGTCAGAATTTCCGACCAAAAGCTCACATCTGACTTTTTCTTGTCGGAAACTCCGACCGTGTGTACGCGGCATTAGCCTCTGTCCGTCCAATTTTCTCAATTTTTCTGTCTGACATGTCACACTTTTATAATGGACACGGCGTAATGATGTGTTATCTCCTTTTCACTGTCCTTGATGTCTTGCTTTAACATTTAGAAATACAACCCATTCATTATTACAAAAAATAAAGATAGACACTAAAAGCAATAGGAGAAAAATAAATGAAAATAAAGTAATGGATGCTGTTTAGGCAGAGTGGAGACAGAGATAAAGAGGAGAACTTTTTTCTTTTTGAAACGTTAAACACCCACCGAACAGCCTTTCTTTTTGTTCATCGGTAATTTTGGACACATTTATTCCTCATTCTCTGAAAATCTCTATTCACAATGGAGCGAGAAGAACTCGCCGTCCTTCCAATTTGCAAAAAAAAGATGACTGTGATTAGGCGACGGCACGCCAGAGGGACGCGCAGTGCCGTGGGAAATGGTGGGGCGAAGGGTGTGCTGGTTGGAGATAAGCTGAAACTGATTCACATTCACTATCGAGAGGTCACATCTCATGAGTGAACATTGCAGGGAAGCAAGAATTGGAGGCACTTTAAAATGTAATGACGGAGAATAGAGGTATTGTTCCTAAAAGCATACAAAGCGTCGAAACGCGCGGGCGGTGAATGATACACAAGTCACAGAACAATGGACAGTGCCGGCGGGTCACATGGATATTATGAATCAGCGCGATTTTACCATTTCCCCCCAAATCAGATGTTATTGTGAAACAGGGACTGGTACAATGTTTTAGAGACAATTGTAAATATAGCAATCTCAGTATAACTTTCTGAGAGAAATATGGAGTTGGCCAGGGCTGAGTACTGAAAATGAAAGATGGCCGACTATCATGATGATCCTCTGGTTTCAAGGTTTTGGAAGTGAGTAGGCACATCAGGAAAGTACACTATATTACCAAAAGTATTGGAACGCCTGCCTTTACACGCACATGAACTTTAATTCAAAATACTAACAACAATTTTACAAAACCATCCACAATTTAGCTACGTCACTAGCCTAGTCTCAAAATACCAACCTTAACGTTCTCTTTGTTCCTCCCAAGACCTCCTGCTCTCTAGCTCCCTTGTCACCTCCTCCTTTGTCCGCCTCCAGGACTTTTCCAGAGGCTCTCCAAGCCTATGGAACTCCTTACCCCAACCTGTTCAATTATCTCCTTCTCTATTAGCTTTTAGACAATCCCTGAAAACCCTCCTCTTCAGAGAAGCCCATCCTACACACACCTAACAACTATTTTCATTTTCTCCATCAGTTCATCCCCCACAGTTATTTCATTTTGTATGACTTGACCTTCCCTTCTAGATTGTAAACTCTAATGACCAGGGCCCTCTGTATTCCTCCTGCTCTACTGACACCATCCACTGCTCTAATGACATCATCCACTGTCCTACTGACACCATCCACTGTCCTACTGACACCATCCACTGTCCTACTGACACCATCCACTGCCCTACTGACACCGTCCACTGCTCTACTGACACCGTCAACTGCTCTACTGACACAGTCCACTGCACTACTGACACCGTCCACTGTTATTGTTAGGGTTTATATACAATTTAACGCAAGCCAGTTTGTGTCGGCTGGATTCGAATCTAGAAGGGGCTGAGTATTTTAGTATTGGGACATTAGGCTGCATTTCAAAACTATTACAATTTTCATCAGGTTGCTGGTGGGCTGGTGGGACACAATCAAAGCCTATTGAACCTAAGGGAGATGTCCAGAAGAAGCTGGATTCACATGGGGCAATGATAATATAACCAATTTCATGTAGGCAGTATTGGCTGAGTATTTGATTTTTTAGGACATTGGGATCTATTTAAAAACCATTACAATTTTCAGCGGGTTTCTGGTGGGCTGGTGGGACACAATCGAATTCTATTGATCCTAAGGGAAATGTTCAGGAGAAGTTTATACAACAATCAGATGCCCATGGAACTTTGGAATTGGGATTAACATTAGACATGTGCAGACTGGAATATTTCGTTTAGTTTTTTCGTTTAGGTTTGGAAAATAAATTTACTTAGTTACTCCCGAAAATCGTTTTGATTTATTTCGTATTTTGTTGGGGAATAGCTTTCGTCCGAAAATCCAATAATACTTGGTTTCTGTCGAATGGTCAAAAAATATTCGACGGAACGTCGAATCTTTACGTCGAATCGTACTTTTCCGTTCGAATATTCCGCCTACAAGAATTCTAATGTTGTATGACTAGTAATAATGTCGAATCTATTCTCTATAATGTCGAATCTATTTTCTCATAAATCAAAATCTATTCTCTGTAATGTCGAATTTATTATTTCTATAGTGTCGAATCTTTTCTCTATAATGTCGAATCTTTTCTCTATGATGTCGAATCTTTTCCCTATAATGTCGAATCTCTCTATATCGAATTTTTACCGCAACGAAAACGAAAATAAAGCATTTTTTATGTCGGATCTTTCGGTTTTCGTTTCTTGCACTTTCGTTATTGTTTGTTAAAACGATAACGAAAAAAAACAGATTTTCGGACGAAAATGCATTCTAACGAAAACGAATGCACATGTCTAATTGACATGCTAATTCAAAAGCAATCTTCCTGCACCCCCATCCCTTTATAATTTGCCAAGAAGGACATTTTGATTATGAAAACGTTTTTCAACTAGTGATAAGTATCACACTCGACAACGACATGCGAAGCTCTTGCTAACCACTGAACCAAACCATGGCCGCCGGCACAGTGAAGGTGCTGACTCTATGGTTTTACAATGAACTCTTATTATAGGACTGGGAACAAAGCTGGTGCTGCTGCCATATATAATTGTTTACTTTGTAACTTTATTTTTTTTTTAAAACATCTTCTTGATTTATCCTAATGGACCTACAGGACACAGTAATGGTACACCTTCTTTTTTTTTTTTTAAAGCACTCCGGAGAGAGGTAGTTAATGGCAGTAATGACATGCATCTACTCTAAAGCAATGGAGAGCAAACAAGAGTGAATATTATTTATAGAGCAGAGGAGTAGGGAAGGGAAAGGAGGAAAGGAGAGCAGAGTAGAGGAGAAGGGAGGAGAGAAAGGGAGAAGGGAATAGAGAAAAGGAGAAGGGAGGAGAGAAAGGGAGAAGGGAGGAGAGAAGAGGAGAAGGGAGGAGAAGGGAGGAAAGGAGAGAAGAGGAGAAGGGAGGAGAGGAGAAGGGAAGAGAAGAGAAGGGAGGAAAAGAGAGGAGAGGAGAGGGTAGGAAAGCAGCGTGTAAGTAAGCAAAGAGTAAAGGTAGGGGAAGGGACAGGATAAGTAACATACACCTTCTGTCAATTGAGAGTAAAAATAGTAAATATTATTTATAGAGCAGAGAAGTAGGGAAAGGAAAGGAGGAAAGTAGGAGAGAGGAGAGAAGAAGGGAGGAGAGGGAAGGGAAGCCGGGGGTAAGTGAGGAGACGAGAAAGTGAGCGGTAGGGGAAGAGACAGGGTGAGAAGTGGTAGCAAGGGAGAGGAGGGAAAGAAAGGGGAGAAGAAGGGAGGAGAGGGGATGGAATGGGAAAAGAGGGAGTACAGTAACATACATCCTCTGTTAATTGAGAGTAAAAATAGTGAATATTATTTTTAGAGCAGTGAAGGAGGGAAGGGAAAGAAGGCAAGAAAAGGAGAGAGAAAGGAAGGAGAGGAGTGGGTAAAGGGAAGAAGGAAGGTTAGGGTGAAGGAAAGGAAATGAGAGAAGGGGGGAAGGGAGGATGGGGAGAAGGAGGAGAAGAGGGGGGAGTGGAGTGGGTACATGAAGAGAAGGGAAGGGAGGAGGGGGGTTAATAAGCTGGGAAGGGAAAAGAGGGGAGGGGAAGGGGGAGGCGGCAAGAAGGGGAGGGGAAAGGAGAGGAGAAGGGGGGGAGAGGGGAGGAGAGGAGAGGAGAGAAGGGAGGAAAAGAGAGGAAAGGAGAGGGTAGGAAAGCAGAGTGTATGTAAGGAAAGAGTAAAGGTAGGGGAAGGGACAGGATAAGTAACATACATCTTCTGTCAATTGAGAGTAAAAATAGTGAATATTATTTATAGAGCAGAGAAGTAGGGAAAGGAAAGGAGGAAAGTAGGAGAGAGGAGAGAAGAAGGGAGGAGAGGAGAGGGAAGAGAAGCCGGGGGTAAGTGAGGAGACGAGAAAGTGAGCGGTAGGGGAAGAGACAGGGTGAGAAGTGGTAGCAAGGGAGAGGAGGGAAAGAAAGGGGAGAAGAAGGGAGGAGAGGGGATGGAATGGGAAAAGAGGGAATACAGTAAAAGAGAAGAAAGAAGAGGAGTAGTAACATACATCCTCTGTTAATTGAGAGTAAAAATAGGGAATATTATTTTTAGAGCAGTGAAGGAGGGAAGGGAAAGAGGGCAAAAAAAGGAGATGGAAAGGAAGGAGAGGGTGGGTAAAGGGAAGAAGGAAGGAGAGGGTGAAGGAAAGGAAATTAGAGAAGGGGGGAAGGGAGAAGGAGGAGAAGAGGGGGGAGTGGGTACATGAAGAAAAGGGAAGGGAGGAGGGGGGTTAATAAGCTGGGAAGGGAAAAGAGGGGAGGGGAAGGGGGAGGCGGCAAGAAGGGGAGGGGAAAGGAGAGGAGAAGGGGAGGGGAAAGGAGAGGAGAAGGGGAGAGGAGAGGAGAGAAGGGAGGAAAAGAGAGGAAAGGAGAGGAGAGGGTAGGAAAGCAGAGTGTAAGTAAGGAAAGAGTAAAGGTAGGGGAAGGGACAGGATAGGTAACATACATCCTCTGTAAATTGAGAGTAAAAATAGTGAATATTATTTATAGAGCAGAGAAGTAAGGAAAGGAAAGGAGGAAAGTAGGAGAGAGGAGAGAGGAAGGGAGGAGAGGGAAGGGAAGCTGGCATGTAAGGGAGGAGAGAGTAAGGGGTAGGGGAAGAGACAGGGTGAGAAGTGGTAGCAAGGGAGAGGAGGAAAGAAAGGGGAGAAGAAGGGAGGAGAGGGGATGGAATGGGAAAAGAGGGAGTAAAGTAATAGAGAAGAAAGAAGAGGAGTAGTAACATACATACATCCTCTGTCAATTGAGAGTAAACATTGTGAATATTATTTTGAGAGCAGTGAAGGAGGGAAGGGAAAGAAGGCGAGAAAAGGTTAGGGTGAAGGAAAGAAAATGAGAGAAGGGGGGAAGGGAGGATGGGGAGAAGGAGGAGAAGAGGTGGCGGTGGGTACATGAAGAGAAGGGAAGGGAGGAGGGGGGTTAAGAAGCTGGGAAGGGAGAAGAGGGGAGGGGAAGGGGGAGGCAGCAAGAAGGGGAGGTGGCAAGAAGGGGAGGGGAAAGAAGAGGAGAAGGGGGGAGAGGAGAGGAGAGGAGAGGAGAGGAGAGGAGAGAAGGGAGGAAAAGAGAGGAGAGGAGAGGGTAGGAAAGCAGAGTGTAAGTAAGGAACGCGTAAAGGTAGGGGAAGGGACAGGATAAGTAACATACATCTTCTGTCAATTGAGAGTAAAAATAGTGAATATTATTTATAGAGCAGAGAAGTAGGAAAATGAAAAGAGGAAAGTAGGAGAGAGGAGAGGAGAGAAGAGGAAAGCTGGGATATAAGGGAGGAGAGAGTAAGGGGTAGGGGAAGGGACAGGGCGAGAAGTGGTAGCAAGGGAGAGGAGGAAAGAAAGGGGAGAAGAAGGGAGGAGAGGGGATGGAATGGGAAAAGAGGGAGTAAAGTAATAGAGAAGAAAGAAGGGGAGTAGTAACATACATCCTCTGTCAATTGAGAGTAAAAATTGTGAATGTTATTTTTAGAGCAGTGAAGGAGGGAAGGGAAAGAAGGCAAGAAAAATAGAGGGTGGGTAGAGGGAAGAAGGAAGGTTAAGGTGAAGGAGAGGAAACGAGAGAAGAGGGGGAGGGAGAAGAGGAGCAGGAGGAGAAGAGAGGGGAGTGGGTTCATGAATAGAAGGGAGGAGAAGGGAGTTGAGAAGCTGGAAAGAGAGAAGAGGGGAGAGGAGACAGGAAGGGAAGGAAAGAGAGGGGAGGGTGGAGGAGAGGGGAAAAGAGAAGCAGGAAGTAAAGAAAAGTGTGGGTAAGTAACGAGAGAGGAGGGTTAGGGAGGAACAAGATGAGAAGTGATAGGAAGAGAGAGGAGGAAAATTAGGGGAAGGGAGGAGAGCGGATGGAAAGGGGAGTAGAGTAAAAAAAAAAGGAAGAAAAGGAATAGTAACACACATCCTCTGTCAACTGAGAGCAAAAATTGTGAATACTTTTTTTAGAGCAGTGAAAGAGGGAAGAGAAAGGAGGGGAGGAGAAAACAGAGAAGGAGAGGGGAGGAGAAGAGAGTAGAAGGGATGGGAGGGTGAAGGAGAGGAAAAGAGAGAAGAGGGGAAGGGAGGAGGGGAGATAAGAGGGGAGGAGAGAAGAGGGGAAGGGAGGGGAAGGAGAGGAGAGAAGAGGGGAATGGAGAGAAGAGGGGAAGGGGGGAGAGAAGAGGGGAAGGGAGGAGAGAATAGGGAAAGGAGAGGAGAGAAGAGGGGATTGGAGGAGAGGAGAGAAGAGGGGATGGGAGGAGAGGAGAGAAGAGGGAAAGGGAGCAGAGGAGAGAAGAGGGAAAGGGAGCAGAGGAGAGAAGAGGGGAAGGGAGGAGAGAAGAGGGGAGGAGAGGAGAGAAGAGGGGAAGGGAGGAGAGAAGAGGGGAAGGGAGGAGAGAAGAGGGGAAGGGAGGAGAGGAGAGAAGAGAAGAGGGGACAAGAGGAGAGGAGAGAAGAGGGGAAGGGAGGAGAGGAGAGAAGAGGGGAAGGGAGGAGAGAAGAGGGGAAGGGAGGAGAGAAGAGGGGAAGGGAGGAGAGAATAGGGAAAGGGAGGAGAGGAGAGAAGAGGGGACGGGAGGAGAGAAGAGGGGAAGGGAGGAGAGGGTAAGGGAGGAGAGAAGAGGGGAAGGGAGGAGAAGAGGGGAAGGGAGGGGAGAAGAGAGGAAGGGAGGAGAGGAGAGAAGAGGGGAAGGGAGGAGAGGAGAGAAGAGGGGAAGGGAGGAGATGAGAGAAGAAAAGAGGGGAAGGGAGGGGAGGAGAGAAGAGGGGAAGGGAGGAGAGAAGAGGGGAAGGGAGGAGAGAAGAGGGGAAGGGAGGAGAGGAAAAGAGGGGAAGGGAGGAGAGGAGAGAAGAGGGGATTGGAGGAGAGGAGAGAAGAGGGGGAGGGAGGAGAGGAGAGAGGAGAAGAGGGGATTGGAGGAGAGGAGAGAAGAGGGGATTGGAGGAGAGGAGAGAAGAGGGGATTGGAGGAGAGGAGAGGGGATTGGAGGAGAGGAGAGAAGAGGGAACGGAACGCGAGGAGAGGAAAGGAAAGGGGAGGAGAATTTTATGGTAGAAGAACAATAAATGAAATGCAAGTTGAATAGAAACAATGATTGAAAGGGATAAAGGAAAGGGAAACACATTTCTAGAAAGGTTTATATATCGGTGTGTTCTTGAATTGATGACATTTGTATAAGTAGATATCTTCCCTGTGATCGCAGTTTTAGGTACAGAATAAGCCCATCACCCCCCCCCCCCCCAGATGGAATAATAATATCACGCCAGGCCTGAATATATCTATTTACAAGTTATGCTCCATTTACAGTCAGGAATTGAGAATTCAAGTTAAAAGTTCAAACGGTATTTTCCAGTAACATTGCCCTTATCGCTGGGAACATTGATATTTTCCACTAGTTTAAGAATAGGCATTAAAGTGATTCCCAGAAGTGTGAAGGACCAGGAGAGATAAATGACACTTTCAGTGCCTATTATTTGGCCGTCCTCCATTGTACTCTACTTCCAGAAATTCACAACACTTGTGGGAGAAACTGTGACAAAACACAGAGCTCTCTGCTGCTCATTCCTTTCAAAGGGAGACATTTATGATACGGCCGCTGTGACTACTTGTTTAAAGCATAGTTCCATCTCGGAGTAAGGTTCCATGCACACTGGCTAAAAAAAAACGTTGCTTCTACAGGCCTGTATTCTGCCTGTAGAAGCGGCTCAATGTTCTCCTATGTGCCCATGTACATTAGGACGTTAAGGCCCCGTACTCACGACCAAACATGTCTGCTGAAACTGGTCCGCGGACCAGTTTCAGCAAACATGTTTGGCCGTGTGTAGGCCCGATCGGACCATTTTCGGGCGGATCGGACAGGTTTCCAGTGGAAACCTGTCCGCCCGGACATGTACGGTCGTCTGTACAGACCTACCGTACATGTCCTGCCGCCCGCCATCCCTCGCATGCGTCAAATGACTTCGACGCATGCGTGGAAGCATTTTAAAGGCAGGCCGCCCACGTCGCTGCGTCATTGTCGCGGCGACACCGCGTCATCGACACGGCGACACCGCGGACACGCCCCACGTATTGTTTACGCGCAGACCTCTGTTCGATGGTGTGTACGGCCATCGAACAGAAGTCCCCGGGCAGTCCCCGGGCAGACATGTCCGATGAAAACGGTCCGCGGACCGGTTTCATCGGACATGTTTGATCGTGAGTACTCGGCCTAAGAGGCATATTTTGGGCCAGATCCACAACGAACTTGCGGCGGCGTATCTGTTGATACGCCGCGTAAGTTCTATGATGCGCCATGGTATCTTTGTTTTGTATCCACAAAACAATATACGCCTGAATGTGGGGTAGATCCGACTGTCGTACGTCTTAGTACGCCGTCGGATCATAGGTGCATATTTACGCTGGCCGCTAGGTGGCGCTTCCGTTGATTTCCGCGTAGAGTATGCAAATTAGCTAGATACGCCGATTCTCAAACGTACGTCCGCCTGGCGCATTTTTTTACGTCGTTTACGTAAGACTTTTTTCGGCGTAACGTTACCCCTGGCTCTATGAGGTGTACGCAATGTTAAGTATGGACGTCGGGACAGCGTAAAATTTTCCGTTGTTTACGTCGTTTGCGTAACTCGTCCGTGAATGGGGCTGGGCGTAAGTGACGTTCACGTCGAAAGCATTGACTATTTGCGACGCGATTTTGAGCATGCGCACTGGGATACGTTCACGGACGGCGCATGCGCCGTTCGTTAGGAACGTCAATTACGTGGGGTCAATGCTCATTTTAATACAACACGTCCACTGCCTGGACAATTTGAATTAGGCGGGCTTACGCTGGCCCATTTACACTACGCCGCCGTAACTTAGAGCGCAAGTTATTTCTGAACACAGGACCTGCCGCTCTAAGTTACTCTGAGATACACTACGCCTGCCTAAAGATAGGCAGATCTATCTGAATCCGGGCCAGTTAGAATATTCTCCATATGGGACATATAAGTCACTGGTTCCTTTGACCATCCATCCCAAGTGAGACAGCCATAAGCAATTCAGGGGCAAATAGCTCACAGCTGTTGAAATGTAAATGGGAGGAGTACGAGTACTAAAATTGAGGTGGTCCTCTATGTCCCTTTAACAAGCTCTACCTCACCTTTAAAATGAGTTTTGGGAGAACCTGAATTGAGAATTTTCTACAGTCAGCTTCCCAGAGAGAGACAAACCAGTATTATCTAACTTCAGAGTCTACCCCAAAACTACTTTATAAAGCTGGCAGGTGCGGACATTGAAGACGTCAATTTCCCATCACTCCTGTTTACTGTGCAGACGCGAGATGGAAGCTGGCCTGTCATTGGTCAGTGGCACTCCTTCTCCCTAACGCTCTCCAGCAATTCTTTCTTCACCTCTATAAATTGAGATTGCAGCCAACCTCGAGTCACCCATCTGTCAGCGTGTCTGTGTCTTCACTTATTCCTTCAGCGTCTGGAGACCCATCCTGCTTCGCCTCTAAGATATTCAATTACATTTCAACTTCTGCGCTGACATAAACAATTCACAAGTAAACCAGTACAGGCCTCCGGGAAGATTTAAAGGAGTTTGGTGACACTTTGGGGAATGAGGAACATTCAGGCGAGTTTACTACAAGTGCAACAGCCTCAGTCTAAAATCAAGAAAAATAATTACAGCTCGTTGACCCTGCCTAGTATGTAATTAAAAATACATAGCGACCAGACATGAAAACTTGACATTGGCCCCGACTCGGGGTGTACAGCCTGCCTAGTTTATATGCTAGATACATACAACAGTGTTAATCCAAAAGAGGAGGGTTTTCTTTGGAGGAGATGATAAAAATGTGTGGACCTGCTTAAGGTCTTAGACTCCTGGAGGAATCCCTCATCAGAAGATTCAATCTTAAATATGTGGTTGGGAGTGTCTTATCAAAACTGCCATCTACCTTGTAAATTTGTTTAAAATATTTATTGAACAAGAACGTTAGATACAGAAAACACATTTTGAGGGATATACCGTTATATAAGCCCTGAAGAAAGAGTAAATTCCCCTGAAACGTGTGGGCTCTATCTGATGTTCGAGTGTTAATCCAAAAAGAGGGGGTTCTCCTCGCAGGAGATGATAAAAGTGGGTTATGTGTGGATCTGGTCAAGATTTAGACTGCTGGCTCTATCTGATGTTCGAGTTTTAATCCAAAAAGAGGGGGTTCTCCTCGCAGGAGATGATAAAAGTGGGTTAAGTGTGGACCTGGTCAAGGTTTAGACTGCTGACTCTATCTGATGTTTGAGTGTTAATCAAAAAATGGGGGGGTTCTCCTTGGAGGAGATGATAAAAGTGAGTTATGTGTGGACCTGGTCAAGGTTTAGACTGCTGGCTCTATCTGATGTTCGAGTGTTAAAGCGGATCTCCACTCTAAAGTGGAGTCCCGCTGATCGGAACCCTCCCCCCCTCCGGTGTCACATTTGACACCTTTCAGGGGGGAGGGGGGTGCAGATACCTGTCTACAGACAGGTATCTGCACCCACTTCCGGCCCTACGATACGGGCAAAGGACGGGTTTTTTCCTTCCTTCCCGTCCGTCCCCCCGTTGTATGCTGGGAACACTCGGCTCCCAGCACACAGCGGGAGCCAATCGGCGGGCGCAGCGCGACTCGCGCATGCGCCGTAGGGAACCGGGCAGTGAAGCCGGAGCGCTTCACTTCCTGGTTCCCTCACCGAGGATGGAGGGGGGAGCAGCAGGGTGACGAGCGATCGGCTCGTCATCTGCTGCGATCACCGCTGGACTCCAGGACAGGTAAGTGTCCTTATATTAAAAGTCAGCAGCTGCAGTATTTGTAGCTGCTGGCTTTTAATATATTTTTCCCGTGGCACATCCGCTTTAATCCAAAAATGGGGGGGTTCTCCTTGGAGGAGATGATAAAAGTGGGTTATATGTGGGCCTGGTCAAGGTTTAGACTAATGACTCTATCTGATGTTCGAGTGTTAATCCAAAAATGGGGGGTTCTCTTTGGAGGAGATGATAAAAGTGGGTTATGTGTGGACCTGGTCAAGGTTTAGACTGCTGGCTCTATCTGATGTTCGAGTGTTAATCCAAAAAGGGGGGGTTCTCCTTGGAGGAGATGTAAAAGTGTGTTATATGTGGACCTGGTCAAGGTCTAGACTGCTGGAGGAATAGCTCATCAGAAGATCAAGTCTGGTTGAGAGTCAAATGTGGTTGGGAGACCCTAGTCAAAACGGTCACCTAACTTGGAAAGATGTTTAAAATATTTATTGACGAAGAACGTCAGATACAACAAACACATTTTGAGGGATATACCGTTATATAAGCCCCGAAGAAAGAGTCCATTCCCCTGTGGGGAGGGAGAGGAGGTGAGCGCTGCGGGAAGGGAGAGACAGGAGCGGAGGGGGGCGGCGGTTTGCTGTCACTGAAGCCGGCCCACTGAGCCATCGGCCCACCGGGAAACTCCCTGTAGTCCCAATGGCCAGTCCATCCCTGGTTAGATACCTTCAACTTGTTCTAACAGGTTCAATGTTCCTGACACTTGTCTGAACTGAGGAAGACACATGGTTGAGCAAACCATCATCGACATTACAGGTCCAGATAATACGGAGGCTGAATTCTCATGCTCAGAGCGTTGCATTGAGTGAAATGGTTTACTCTGATAATTTGGCAGGCCGTGTAAATTACCCTCTAATACAAACAATGATCTTCTTAGAAGACCTCGGATGAGCTCACCTCCGGGTCACATGACAATATATCACTTTCCTACAGGTAATTAGAAAATTATGTGCAGGTCACGAGGTTAATTGGCTTCATCTCCTGATACAAATCCTGCAGCCTGCCTCTTATGAACGCAAATGATTGCTTGACATACTTTGAGGTTTTTGTTTTTCTGATCATGTCCAAACAATGCAAGCGTGTAACATTTAAAGGGAGCGCGCACTGCGAAATACGAAGGCTGCCATTGTCTACAACTTCCTGAAAGTGCTAGTCGCTGGATGGCCACCCCCATCTTTTGGTTTCAATGCTTTCAATAAAGTGTATGTCAAATAAAAAAAATAAAAAAATCAATACATCTCTGCAATACATGCACTTTCCCATGTGCTTTATTTCTTTAACCACTTAAGCCCCGGACCATTTGTCTGGTTAAAGACCAGGCCACTTTTTGCGATGTTTCACTTTAACTGACAATTGCACGGTCGTGCGACGTGGCTCCCAAACAAAAATTGGCGTCCTTTTTTTTCACACAAATAGAGATTTCTTTTGGTGGTATTTGATCACCCCTGCGGTTTTTATTTTTTGCGCTATAAACAAAAATAGAGCGACAATTTTGAAAAAAAAAAAACATTTTTTACTTGTTGCTATAATAAATAGCTAATTTTTTTTTTTTATATATCCTCAGTCTAGGCCGATGCGTATTCTACATATTTTAGTAAAAAAATCGCAATAAGCGACTGGTTTGCGCAAAAGTTATAGCGCCTACAAAATAAGGGACAGAATTATTATTTTTTATTATTTTTTTTTTACTAGTAATGGCGGCGATCTGCGATTTTTATTGCGACTGCGACATTATGGCGGACACATCGGACACTTTTGACACATTTTTGGCACCATTCACATTTATACTGCGATCAGTGCTATAAATATGCACTAATTACTGTATAAATGTGACTGGCAGGGAAGGGGTTAACACTAGGGGGTGAGGAAGGGGTTAAATGTATTCCCTATATAGTGTTCTAACTGTGGGGGAAGGGGGGTGACTGGGGGAGGTGACCGATCTGTGTCACTATGTACAAGAGACACAGATCGGTCTCCTCTCTCCCTGACAGCACTGCTGTCTGTGAGAGCCGGGAGTGAGAAATGATATCATATGTAAACATATGAGATCATCTCTCATTGGCCGCACAGATCGCCTAGCAAACGGCCACTCCGATTGGCTGTTCACGGCGATCTGTGATTGGCTGTGTCCAAGGGACAAGGCCAGCACAGAAGTTCCCCACTGCGCGCTCGGGAGCGTGCGCGGGGAACGCGGAAAGGGGCGGCCGCAAAAACACGGCGCCCCAGAGAAGTAGAACCACCCTGCGGCCGTATATAGTGGTACGGTCGTCGGGAAGTGGTTAAACGCATATTTTCGGTAAAAATATTATAAAATGCAAACATGTACAAATATTTCTTGAGGCTGGTTAACCAGAATCACGTGACATTTTTGCATGCCACCATTACAGCCTGAGCCAAAAACCCGGGTTTGAGATCATCGCGCCGCGCCTACTGTAACGCATTCCGCGCCAAAGCAGATGGACAAGGAGTGATGTATAGTCATTTTTGTTTAAATATATTGATGTGGGCACAACAAAAAACTATTTACTGCCCACCCCGCTGCATCTATATAACTGTCAAGCGTAAGGGATTGTGGGACGTGTTCCATCCGCGATAACATATGGCGAGCGCGGCGCTCGGCTCCCCTTGCATTGTACGTTCGGTCTCCTCCTTGGTCACAGTTATCGCTGAACAGCTTTATGTGGTTATAAATCTGCTACTCACTTGGAAGACTGTTACTATTTCTGCGTCTGGACACTTATTTATAACCGAGCTGGTACCGGCGCTCTATATCCCCGGCGTTGGAAAAGAAGTTGGTGGCTGATTTGGTATTCTGTGCACCTGCATGTTTTGGGAACCCACGGATGGTCAACAAACACTGAAACACCAATACGTTTAAAACAAAGCAATAAAACCGATGAGTATGACTGATCTCCCCCTAAAGTCATACAAAGGATTTTTGTGGAATAACAATTTTTCAGGTAGCCAATAAAACCAGATGGGTCTTTAAGGTTCGTGTTTGTGAACGTGAGGGGTCCCGTGATAATTATAATTTCTAGGTTTGGATAGCAAAAGAATGAGATTATCCTAGAAAATAAAGTTCTAGCTCTAGAGAAGAAAGTTCTAGCTCTAGGGTTGAAAGTACTAGCTTTAGGGATGAAAGCGATAGCTCTAGGGTCAAAAGTGCGTCCTCTAGGGTCAAAAGAGTTAGCTCTAGAGAAGACCCTAGAGCTAACACCTTCTTCTGACTCTATAACTATCATTTTCATCCCTAAAGCTAGTACTTTAACCCTAATGCTAACGCTTTCTTCTTTGGAGCTAGCACTTTCTTCCCTAGACCTAGCACTTTTGACCCAAGAGCTATCACTTCCATCCCTAAAGCTAGTACTTTTAACCCTAAAGCTAGCACTTTCTTCTCTAGAGTTAACTCTTTTGACCCTAGAGGAAGCACTTTTGACCCTAGAGCTATCGCTTTCATCCCTAAAGCTAGTACTTTCAACCCTAGAGCTAGAACTTTCTTCTCTAGAGCTAGAACTTTATTTTCTAGAGCTAACACTTTTGACCCAAGCGATAACACCTTCTTCTTTAGAGCTAGCACTTTCTTCTCTAGAGCTAACACTTTTGACCCTAGAGGACGCACTTTTGACCCTAGAGCTATCGCTTTCATCCCTAAAGCTAGTACTTTCAACCCTAGAGCTAAAACTTTCTTCTCTAGAGCTAGAAATGTATTTTCTAGAGCTAGAAATTTCTTCTCTAGAGCTAGAAATTTATTTTCTAGAGCTAACACTTTCTTCTCTAGAGCTAGAACTTTCTTTTCTAGAGCTAACACTTTTGACCCTAGAGCTAACACCTTCTTCTTTAGAGCTAGTACTTTCATAGCACTTTCTAGGCTAGAGCTTACACTTTCATTGCTAGAGCTAGCACTTTTGTCCCTAGATCTAGCACTTTTGACCCTATAACTATCACTTTCATCCTTAAAGCTAGTACTTTCAACCCTAGAGCTAACGCTTTCTTCTTTAGAGCTAGCACTTTCTTCCCTAGAGCTAGCACTTATACAAATTATGTGAGAGCATTGACTAGTATAATGAGTTAAGACTTATGCCGCGTACACGCGACCATTTTTCATGATGAGAAAAATTCCATTTTTTTAATTGGTCGTGAAAAACGTCCGTGTGTATGTTCCAGAGCATTTTTCTCGACGAGAAAAATGCCCGTTAAAAATTTAGAACCTGCTCGTGGTTTTTCACTTCGTGAAAAACGGTCGTGTGTAGGCTTTAACGAGGGGGGAAAAAAAAGCGCAGAAGCAAGTTATGAGACGGGGAAATTAGCAAAAGCAGCCCAAAGGGTGGTGCCATTCGGATGGAACTTCCCCTTTATGGTGCCGTCGTACGTGTTGTGCGTCACCGCGCTTTGCTAGAGCATTTTTTTTTTCACAAACGTGTGTAGGCAAGGCAGGCTTGAGAGGAATCACGTCGAGAAAAACGTTGTTTTTTTCCATGACATGAATAACGGTCGTGTGTACGCGGCATTACATATGTTATCTTCCTACTGTAATATTTCCTTATAAGGGCATGAATGCCACTTTTGACCCTAGAGCTAGCACTTTCATCCCTAAAGCTAGTACTTTCTTCTCTAGAGCTAACACTTTTGACCCTAGAGCTTACACCTTCTTCTTTAGAGCTATTACTTTCACAGCACTTGCTAGGCTACAGTTGCACATTCATTGCTAGAACTAGCACTTTCTACCCTAGAGCTAGCACTTTTGTCCCTAGACCTAGCACTTATAACTCTATAACTATCACTTTCATCCCTAAAGCTAGTACTTTAACCCTAGAGCTAGAACTTTCTTTCCTAGAGCTAACACTTTTTGACCCTAGTGATAACACCTTCTTCTTTAGAGCTAGCACTTTCACAGCACTTTCTAGGCTAGAGCTTACACTTTCATTGCTAGAGTTAGCACTTTCAACCCTAGATCTAGCACTTTTGACTCTATAACTATCATTTTAATCCCTAAAGCTAGTACTTTAACCCTAATGCTAACGCTTTCTTCTTTGGAGCTAGCACTTTCTTCCCTAGACCTAGCACTTTTGACCCAAGAGCTATCACTTTCATCCCTAAAGCTAGTACTGTTAACCCTAAAGCTAGCACTTTCTTCTCTAGAGCTAACTCTTTTGACCCTAGAGGACGCACTTTTGACCCTAGAGCTATCGCTTTCATCCCTAAAGCTAGTACTTTCAACCCTAGAGCTAGAACTTTCTTCTCTAGAGCTAGAACTTTATTTTCTAGAGCTAACACTTTTGACCCAAGCGATAAACACCTTCTTCTTTAGAGCTAGCACTTTCTTCTCTAGAGCTAAAACTTTCTTCTCTAGAGCTAGAAATGTATTTTCTAGAGCTAGAAATTTCTTCTCTAGAGCTAGAAATTTATTTTCTAGAGCTAACACTTTCTTCTCTAGAGCTAGAACTTTCTTTTCTAGAGCTAACACTTTTGACCCTAGAGCTAACACCTTCTTCTTTAGAGCTAGTACTTTCATAGCACTTTCTAGGCTAGAGCTTACACTTTCATTGCTAGAGCTAGCACTTTTGTCCCTAGATCTAGCACTTTTGACCCTATAACTATCACTTTCATCCTTAAAGCTAGTACTTTCAACCCTAGAGCTAACGCTTTCTTCTTTAGAGATAGCACTTTCTTCCCTAGAGCTAGCACTTTTGACCCTAGAGGAAGCACTTTTGACCCTAGAGCTATCACTTTCATCCCTAAAGCTAGTACTTTTAACCCTAGATCTAGCACTTTCTTCTCTAGAGCTAACACCTTTGACCCTAGAGGAAGCACTTTTGACCCTAGAGCTATCGCTTTCATCCCTAAAGCTAGTACTTTCAACCCTAGAGCTAAAACTTTCTTCTCTAGAGCTAGAAATGTATTTTCTAGAGCTAGAAATTTCTTCTCTAGAGCTAGAAATTTATTTTCTAGAGCCAACACTTTCTTCTCTAGAGCTAGAACTTTCTTTTCTAGAGCTAACACTTTTGACCCTAGAGCTAACACCTTCTTCTTTAGAGCTAGTACTTTCATAGCACTTTCTAGGCTAGAGCTTACACTTTCATTGCTAGAGCTAGCACTTTTGTCCCTAGATCTAGCACTTTTGACCCTATAACTATCACTTTCATCCTTAAAGCTAGTACTTTCAACCCTAGAGCTAACGCTTTCTTCTTTAGAGATAGCACTTTCTTCCCTAGAGCTAGCACTTTTGACCCTAGAGGAAGCACTTTTGACCCTAGAGCTATCACTTTCATCCCTAAAGCTAGTACTTTTAACCCTAGATCTAGCACTTTCTTCTCTAGAGCTAACACTTTTGACCCTAGAGGAAGCACTTTTGACCCTAGAGCTAGCACTTTTGTCCCTAGATCGAGCACCTTTGACCGTATAACTATTACTTTCACCCCTAAAGCTAGTACTTTCAACCCTAGAGCTAGCACTTTCTTTCTAGAGCTAGAACTTTATTTTCTAGAGCTAGAACTTTTGAGCCTAGCGCTAACACCTTATTCTTTAGAGCTAGTACTTTCATATTACTTTCTAGGCTAGAGCTTACACGTTCTAGGCTAGAACTAGCACTTTCAACCCTAGATCTAGCCCTTTTGACTCTATAACTATCACTTCCATCCCTAGAGGTAATACTTTCTTCTTTAGAGCTAGCACTTTCTTACTTAGAGCAAGCACTTTTGACCCTAGAGCTATCACTTTCATCCCTAAAGCTAGTACTGTTAACCCTAGAGCTAGCACTTTCTTCTCTAGAGCTAACACTTTTGACCCTAGAGGAAGCACTTTTGACCCTAGAGCTAGCACTTTTGTCCCTAGATCTAGCACCTTTGACCGTATAACTATTACTTTCACCCCTAAAGCTAGTACTTTCAACCCTAGAGCTAGCACTTTCTTCTCTAGAGCTAGAACTTTATTTTCTAGAGCTAGAACTTTTGAGCCTAGCGCTAACACCTTATTCTTTAGAGCTAGTACTTTCATAGCACTTTCTAGGCTAGAGCTTACACTTTCTAGGCTAGAACTATCACTTTCAACCCTAGATCTAGCCCTTTTGACTCTATAACTATCACTTCCATCCCTAGAGCTAATACTTTCTTCTTTAGAGCTAGCACTTTCTTACTTAGAGCAAGCACTTTTGACCCTAGAGCTATCACTTTCATCCCTAAAGCTAGTACTGTTAACCCTAGAGCTAGCACTTTCTTCTCTAGAGCTAGAACTTTCAACCCTAGAGCTAGCACTTTCTTCCCTAGAGCTAACAATTTTGTCTTTAGATCTAGCACTTTCTACCATAGAGTTAGAACTTTTGTCCCTATAGTTAACACTTACATCCCTGGAGCAAGCACTTTTGACTCTAGAGATAACACTTTTGTGCCTAGATGTAGCACTTTTGACTCCAGAGCGATCACTTTTATCCCTAGAGCTAGCACTTTCCAAACTAGAGCTAGCACTTTCGTCATGATAGCTGGCACTTTCTTCACTAGATTTCACACTTTCGACCCTAGAGCAAGAACTTTCATACTCAGAGCTAAAACCTTTGTCCCTAGAGCTAGCACTTTTGTCCCTAGATCTAGCATTTTCATCTCTAGAACTAGCACAAACAACCCTTAAGAAAGCACTTTTGACCCTAGAGCAAGCACTTTCTTTCCTAGTCATAGCACTTTCGTTTCATGAGCTAGAGCTAGCATTTTCTTCATTACATCTATCATTTTTAATCCTAAAGCCAGCATTTTGTTACCCAGAGCTAGCACTTTTGATCCTAAAGCTAGCACTTTTGTCTTGGGAGCTAGCACTTTCAACAAAAATAGCTACTGTAGCACTTTGGTCTTGAGAGCTAGCATTTTCAACCCTAGAGCTAGCACTTTCTTCCCTAGAGCTAACAATTTTGTCTCTAGATCTAGCACTTTCTACTGTAGAGCTAGCACTTTTGTTCCTATAGCTAACACTTTGTACTGTAGAGCTAGCACTTTTGTCCTTATAGCTAACACTTTCATTCCTGGAGCTAGCACCTTTGACTCTAGAGCTATCACTTTCATCCCTAGAGCTAGCACATTCAACCCTAGTGCTAGTATGTTTATCCCTAGTGCCAGGGTCGTTTGAAGGAATTTGGGGGCCCCAAGCAAGAAGTGGGGGAGGGGGTGTTGCTAAGATTCAAGTTGAGAAGTGGGGAGGGGGAGTTGACAAGTGTAAAAAATTATTCTGCTATAAACCAGATAAGAGGGGCGGGGGGCTGCTGCTGCCGAACGTCGGCTAGTACTTCTTCTGACTGCCTCCCCCCATGTTCTTTTTAACCCCCCCTCCCCTCCCTACCGCATACCGCCGCAGACAGCTGCTGCTGCTGAACGTCAGCTAGTACTTCTTCTGACTGCCGCCCAGGCTCCCCCCATGTTCTTTTTACCCCCCCCCTTACCGCATACCGCGCTGCAGAAGATTCAGTTTGGTGTTCCCGGCCGGACTGAAAGGAAGTGAGCACTGAGTGTGTGCACTTCCTGTCAGTCCGGCCGGGAACAGGAAACTGAATCTCCTGTACCACGTGGTTACAGTACCCGGCCGGACTGCAGGAGGAATTAGGAAAGGAGCTCGGCCACGCTACAGGCTGCAGCATTTATAGGAAGCGGCGGCGCGGCGGTGCTCTGCTGGGGCCCCAGGCCAGCTCGGGGCCCCAAGCAGTTGCTTGTTTTGCCTGTCCTGTTCCGACGGGCCTGCCTAGAGCTAGCACTTTCCAAAAGTAGAGCTAGCATTTTCCTCACAATAGCTGGCACTTTCCTCACTAGATTTCACACTTTCGACCCTAGAGCAAGAACTTTCATCCCTAGAGCTAACACTTTTGTCCCTAGAGCTAGCACATTTGTCCCTAGATCTAGCATCTTCATGTCTCGAATGAGCGCTTTCAACTCTCGAGAAAGCACTTTTGTCCCTAGATCTAGCACTTTCTTCCCTAGTCCTATCATTTTTGACCTAGAGCTAGCTCTTTTATCTCTAGATGTAGCACTTTAAAGTTTGAACCCTAGAGGTAGCAATTTTGTCCATAAAACTAGCATTTTAACAATGGCAAGAAGTAAAAAAAAACAGATGTGAATGCAACCCCTCTTCTTGTCCTTGTTTATTTCAGTCTGCCTGGCTCTGTCTTCTCCAGAAGAATCATCTTCCAATTATTGCCTATTTTTCATCCCCGTCCTGCCTTCCCCTTACACTCGTGTCCTCGCCTGTCTGTTCTTAGTGACGTTGGCACACTGTGTTCCTCTGCCCCCCTCCAGCATTCAGCTGCCTGTCTTGTCTGCTTCCCTGTCTGTGTCGTATCGCCTCTCATACTCCGACCGTCCTCGGAGATGCTTATTATGTGAGATGGGAAGACATGAGATCTCAGGGGATCTGTAGGCAAGGATTCCAAGAGCGATGCATAAACAGCAAGAGAACCACAACGAAGGGGGGGGAAGTAAAATTGCTACATTAGACAACATCCCATAACTGACAATGATATGTTGATCAGATGCAAATATGACAGAAAGTCAGAACAGGCAAATCCTCGGAGAGTCAATCACATTCCTCCCGTTATCTCTGGCAGAGTAGAGGGTCTCGGTGCTTCGCTGGAACTGGGGACCCCGGATACGTGGAAGCAGCAGAAGGAATTGTTTGCAGACGATACAAAGTTTCTTGTCAACTCTCCGGGGAGCTGTGTAATAATGTAACAGAGCAGAGCTTAAAAAAAGATTGCTCTAAGTCAGATTATCCCAAAACTTTGTTCAGACGTCTACCGCAATTATAAATGATGTAGCGTCTACCAGCCAGCTAGGTGCCCCAGATATCACGGAACAGATCTTGTCTGTATGTCATACCTCCCAACCGTCCGAGTGGTTTGCTGCCTAACAATCAACCCAAATGAGATAAAGCTGTCCTTTATTTTATAATTTGTTGTATTCTCCCTATCAGGGCTTTTTTTCCCCAACGGAATAGGTGCAGGAACTCCCCTCTCCCAAGCCACCCCTTGTTTCTGCCTCCTCCCACCTCCAAGTACCGTCAGATGTCTCCACCCCGTACCCACCTCTGAGCACCGTCAGATGTCTCCACCCCATACCCACCTCAGAGCACCATCAGATGTCTCCACCCCATACCCACCTCCGAGCACCATCAGATGTCTCCACCCCATACCCACCTCCGAGCACCATCAGATGTCTCTACCCCATACCCACCTCCGAGCACCACCAGATGTCTCCACCCCATACCCACCTCTGAGCACCATCAGATGTCTCCACCCCATACCCACCTCCAAGCACCGTCAGATGTCTCCACCCCATTCCCACCCCTGAGCACCGTCAGATGTCTCCACCCCGTACCCACCTCCGAGCACCATCAGATGTCTCCACCCCATACCCACCTCCGAGCACCATCAGATGTCTCCACCCCGTACCCACCTCCGACCACCATCAGATGTCTCCACCCCATACCCACCTCTGAGCACCATCAGATGTCTCCACCCCATACCCACCTCCGAGCACCATCAGATGTCTCCACCCCGTACCCACCTCCGACCACCATCAGATGTCTCCACCCCATACCCACCTCTGAGCACCATCAGATGTCTCCACCCCATACCCACCTCTGAGCACCGTCAGATGTCTCCACCCCGTACCCACCTCTGAGCACCATCAGATGTCTCCACCCCATACCCACCTCTGAGCACCATCAGATGTCTCCACCCCATACCCACCTATGAGCACCGTCAGATGTCTCCACCCCGTACCCACCTCTGAGCACCGTCAGATGTCTCCACCCCGTACCCACAACTCTGAGCACCATCAGATGTCTCCACCCCGTACCCACCTCCGAGCACCATCAGATGTCTCCACCCCATACCCACCTCTGAGCACCATCAGATGTCTCCACCCCATACCCACCTCCGAGCACCATCAGATATCTCCACCCCATACCCACCTCCGAGCACCATCAGATGTCTCCACCCCATACCCACCTCCGAGCACCATCAGATGTCTCCACCCCGTACCCACCTCCGAGCACCATCAGATGTCTCCACCCCATACCCACCTCTGAGCACCGTCAGATGTCTCCACCCCGTACCCACCTCCAAGCACCGTCAGATGTCTCCACCCCATAATCACCTCCGAGCACCGTCAGATGTCTCCACCCCGTACCCACCTCCAAGCACCGTCAGATGTCTCCACCCCGTACCCACCTCCGAGCACCATCAGATGTCTCCACCCCGTACCCACCTCCGAGCACCGTCAGATGTCTCCACCCCGTACCCACCTCTGAGCACCTTCAGATGTCTCCACCCCGTACCCACCTCCGAGCACCGTCAGATGTCTCCACCCCGTACCCACCTCTGAGCACCATCAGATGTCTCCACCCCATACCCACCTCCAAGCACCATCAGATGTCTCCACCCCATACCCACCTCCGAGCACTGTCAGATGTCTCCACCCCGTACCCACCTCCGAGCACCATCAGATGTCTCCACCCCGTACCCACCTCCGAGCACCTTCAGATGTCTCCACCCCGTACCCACCTCCGAGCACCTTCAGGTGTCTCCACCCCGTACCCACCTCCGAGCACCATCAGATGTCTCCACCCCGAACCCACCTCCGAGCACCGTCAGATGTCTCCATCCCGTATTCACTTTCGAGTACCAACAGATGTCTCCACCCCGTACCCACCTCCAAACAACGTCAGATGTCTCCACCCCATACCCACCCTCCTAGTACCACCTAGTTTATAGAAAACAGAACCAAGTATCATTTTGTGGAACTAAGTAATCTGTATGAAATTTGGTAATTATAATAAGAAAAGCAGAAAAATGGATCAGCCAGCAATGATATGCCCTTCCCCAAAGCAAAAATAGACCCCCCCCCCCACAATAATGGACACCCTCAACAAAAACAGATCCCCCCAGCAACAATAGACCGCTTGCAACAAAATACTGCCTCGCAGCAACAGATCTACCCCATGAACAATAGACCCCTCCAACAACAATAGACCCCTCCCTCAACTACAGATCCCCCCAGCAACAGTAGATCTCCCAGCAGCCAGTATTAATAGGTCCTCCAGCAGACAGCAACAATAGACCCCTCCCTCAACAGTAGATCCTTCCCAGCAACAATTGACCCACTAGAAACACAAGAAACCCCCAAGCAATAGATCCCCCAGCAGCTGGCATCATCGGACCCTTCGGCACACCCCACTAGCCCTTGTCACTGCAAACATTCAGTACTGGAGGTGCCGGAAATGCGTTCCCTCGCATTCCTGCTGAAAAAAAACCCCTGCTCCCTATTAACTATCAACACCCAAGCCCTGACTAAGAGGGAGTATTAAGCGCAGGAAACATGTTGGCCTCCCAGAATTGCAAAGGTGTGCTAACATCCCTGTAGTAACTCATGGTATATAAAAAGGGTAAATTGGACGTTTAAGGTCCAATATTTGACAGCACATCAATATCATAAAAAAAATAAAAACTAGTCTAGGCAGTGGACGCTCTCTGCCTCTCTCTCATGCAATATATCCAAATTGCCTTACCCTGGGAGTTTCTCACTTCTACCTAATCTTGTCCCATAAGGGGGGCACTGAACTGATTCTTTGCCCTGGGTTAAATAATGTCTAGCTTCCCCACCGGTACTGCCTATAAGAGGACCAGTACCAGCCGTTCTACTCTAATAAAAGTAGAATGGCTAGTGAAGGGTGGCTGCCATGGGAGAGACCTGTCAAAGTGGGCCAGCATTTTCTTTTTTACTTATTTTTTACCATTTTATTATCATTATTTTTATTTTGCAATTTTTTTTTTTACTGTTCGTTTTTTCCTTTTTTTTGTTATTTTTTTTTTATTATTTTTTTTACCATTTTATTTTTATTTTGCTATTTTTTATTTTGCAATTTTTTTACCATTTTTTTTTACCATAGTTCTTTTTTTTTTTCTTTTTTTTTGCTATTTTATTTTTAATTTTTTTTTCCATTTTATTACCATTATTTTTCTTTTGCTATTTTCTTTTTATTGATAGTTTTTTCCTTATTTTTTTGTTATTTTATTTTTTATAATTTTTTTACCATTTTATTTTTATTTTGCTATTTTTTATTTTGCAATTTTTTTACCATTTTTTTACCATTTTTTTTTTTTTTGCTATTTTCTTTTTTATTATTTTTTACCATTTTATTATCATTATTTTTCTTTTGCTATTTTTTTTTTACTGTTCGTTTTTTTCCTTTTTTTTGTTATTTTATTTTTTATTGTTTTACCATTTTATTTTTATTTTGCTATTTTTTTTATAGTTCTTTTTTTTTCTTTTTTTTTGTTATTTTCTTTTTTATTATCATTATTTTTCTTTCGCTATTTTTTTTTTATTGTTTGTTTTTCCTTTTTTTTGTTATTTTATTTTTTATTATTTTTTTACCATTTTATTTTTATTTTGCTTTTTTTTATAGTTCTTTTTTTTGCTATTTTCCTTTTTATTATTTTTTACCATTTTATTACCATTATTTTTATTTTGCTGTTTTCTTTTTATTGTTCGTTTTTTCCTTATTTTTTTTGTTATTTTTTTTATTATTGTTTTACCATTTTATTTTTATTTTGCTATTTTTTTTACCATTTTTTTTACCATAGTTCGTTTTTTTTCCTGTTTTTTTGTTATTTTTTTTTAATTTTTTTTTACCATTTTATTTTATTTTTCTTCTTTTGATATTTTTTTTTTTTTATTGTTTTATACAATTTGGGGAAAAGGAAAAATGCCCCCTTGAAGGCAGGCTGTCCCTGCACTGTTAGGCCTCGTACACACGACAGAGATTCTCGGCAGAATTCACCGAGAAACTCGGTCAAAACCCGGATTCTGCCGAGAATCTCTGTCGTCTGTACAGTTTTGGCTCGATGGAGCCGCCGAGGAACTCGACGAGAAAATAGAGAACATGTTCTCTATTTTCTCGTTGTCCTCGTTCTTCTATGGGAGAAGCCGGCCCGCCGAGCTCCTCGGCGGCTTCATCCCAAAACTCGACGAGGAACTCGACGTGCCAAGCACGTCGAGTTCCTCTGTCGTGTGTACGGGGCCTTAGGCCCCGTACACACGACCAGTTTCCTCGGCAGAATTCAGCTTCCGACCGAGTTTCTGGCTGAATTCTGCCGAGAAACCCGGCCGTGTGTACACTTTCGGCCGAGGAAGCCGACGAGGACCTCGGCGAGGAAATAGAGAACATGTTCTCTATTTCCTCGTTGTTCTATGGGAGAACTCGGCCCGCCGAGGTCCTCGGCGGCTCCAGGACTGAACTGGCCGAGGAACTCGATGTGTTTGGCACGTCGAGTTCCTCGGCCGTGTGTACGGGGCCTGAGAGTTAAATGTTTGTTCGTGTCTACAAAGGACAGAGGAAGACTTGGGCTACATGGGTCCCAGGTGAGGAATACATACAGTATACCATTTGTATTAAACAGTGTACAAGCGTCGGTTCTTTTATATGCTCAAACGTTCACACTCTTTAGTTTTACGATAGTCATTTGTCTTTCCTTTTTTTTCCTCTTTACTTCAATCACTTGGACATTTTTCTCTAAACTGCCTAGTTTACTATCTAATTTTTAACCTGTGATTCAGAAAATAGAAGTGCCCTCCGGGGGGCTTCTACGGGGGAAAGTTAACAAAAGTTTCATTTCCAAAGCCTTGTTTCCAGCTCCATTTCAGGCCATGTTCACACATTACATGAGCTGAAAGTTTTATCGTCAGCAATTAATCTTTATTCTTTAGGAGAGGAATTGCACGCAAGCAGTAAAATGTCAATACAAAAGCAAAAAGGGCCAACGCTGCGGTTTTCTGACCACTCAGGCGAACTGTCGGCTGCGACAGTGACTCTGGGGTTGTCACCTATGTATTCCTTTTGCTTATTGGTGGTTTTGTGGTGGAATATGTACCCTTCCTATTAGTACCAATTTGACACTGATGGCCCCCCTTTTCTAATAAAAGGTCGGTGTAAATTGGTAGCTAGTCGAAAAGAAGGACAGAGCGATCTAACAAGAAGCCTGATTATATTTGGTGGTAAGTGGGAATGGAAGTGTCCCCTTATTTTTGTGGTCAGTCGTAGATAAAGTGCCCCATTCTATAGAACAGGCATTACTAAATGGCGGACTGCGGCCTGGATCCGGACTGAGTCACTGTCCCATCTAGACCCAGGGGGCAGAAAGGACCACTGGGGTGTGATGTAAAGGGGCAGTGCATGTTACTGTGTGTGAAGAGGGGTGGAAAGGGCTAATGGGAGGGGGGGGGTAAAAGGGCAGAGGTCACTACTGTGGGGGGGGGGTGATGTAAAGGGGCAGAGAGCCCTACTGTGGGGGGTAATGTAAAGGGACATAGAGCACTGGTATAGGGGGGCAGTGCCATTGAGGGGGTAATGTAAAGGAGGAAGTGATGTTAAGGGGACAGAGGACACAGCTAGGGAGGGCAAAAGACACTACTGTGGGGGGGGGGTGATGTAAAAGGGCAGAGAGCCCTACTGTGGGGGGAGGGGGGTAATGTAAAGGGACATAGAGCACTGCTATAGGGGGGCAGTGCCATTGAGGGGGTAATGTAAAGGAGGAAGTGATGTTAAGGGGACAGAGGACACAGCTAGGGAGGGCAAATGACACTACTGTGGGGGGGGGGGGATGTAAAAGGGCAGAGAGCCCTACTGTGGGGGGAGGGGGTAATGTAAAGGGACATAGAGCACTGCTATAGGGGGGCAGTGCCATTGAGGGGGTAATGTAAAGGAGGAAGTGATGTTAAGGGGACAGAGGACACAGCTAGGGAGGGCAAAGGACACTACTGTGGGGGGGGGGGGGATGTAAAAGGGCAGAGAGCCCTACTGTGGGGGGAGGGGGTAATGTAAAGGGACATAGAGCACTACTGTTGGGGGTATAGGGGGCAGTGCCATTGAGGGAGTAATGTAAAGGGGGGAAGTGATCTTAAGGGGGCAGAGGACGACACAACTGGGGAGGGCAGAGGACACTACTGTGGGGGAGGGGGGTAATGTTAGAGGGGCAGAGGACACTGCTGGGGGGGTGATGTGAGAGTGCCCAGGTAACACCAATCAAGAGACTTTATTACAGTAACCGAGTACAGCCAGCAAGTTGGGGTTATTCAGAGTATTCCCCTTTTTGTCTTACTGGAAGTGATGAGACAGTGAAGCCCGGAGTGGAGAGGACAGAAAAAGCAAATAAGGGAGGGCTGGGGCATGACCATGTGCAAGGGAGACTGCACAGGGTTAAGTTTGGGGAGGAGGTTGCAAGGAGGGGCAGACTGGAAGAAAGTTAATGAGGGGGAGGAGCAGTATAAGAAGGGGAGGCGGGGTCTTGTGGGCACAGTTGGGCGGTAAGACAGAACGGAAGGAGGCAGTTTTCCCACCCTCCCTATGTTTGTATGGTTGTGTGGTTTGTTTTGTTTCTTTTCTTTCAGGTTTCCTGCATTTGGGTCGTCATAACAGCAGTGGAACGGCGGTGTCCTTGGTCTTTGATGGTGGAAGATAACAGATCTGATGGAAGTGGTGGGTCCCCTCTGGGGTATTCTAGTGGAACGGTGTCCGCTGGAATACGGGTCTGGTGGCACTGCAGGAAAAAGGGGTTGTCTCCGAACTGTGATACGGCTGGAGGTCTGGTATGGAAAAATGGTCCCGCAGTGTAGTGGTGGTAACGTTTTTAAGTTTGGGGTGTCGTCAAAGACCAAAGTTGCCGTTAAAATGTTTATTTGGAAATTATTTAATTATTTTGGTAATAATAAAAAGGCTGTTATGGCCAGTTATACTCCAAACTCAAGTGTGGTCTCGTTATTATGGTTATGTGACTAGGGTGGGGAGGGCAAAAGTTATTGGGATGAAAAAGGTATGTGAGAATAGGGATATCCTGACTACACTGGTCAAGGAATCTAAAGCCCTGTACACACGATCGGATATCCGACGAAGCTGACTTTCATCAGCCTTGCCTACACATCATCAGTCAAAAATCCGACCGTGCCAAAACGCGGTGACGTAAAACACTACGACGTGCTGAGAAAATTAAGTTCGATGCTTCTGAGCATGCGTCGACTTTATTCTGAGCATGCATGGATTTTTGACTGATGGACTTCCACACAGACGATTGTTTTTTTCTATCGTTTTTCTTTTATCTATAGGAAAAATTTAAAACATGTTCCGATGAAAAACAAACCGATGGGTCCCACACACGATCGGTTCGTCCGATGAAACCGGTCCATCGGTCTGTTTTCATCGGACAAACCGATCGTGTGAACAGGGCTTTACAGTTTGCAGCAAAGGATTTATACAGGGGGAGGAAAGTTCAGGGGAGTGATGTTCTGTGGGAGCTAAAGCTGAGGAGGAGGATGAGCAATAGTCTGCATGGAAATGTGCGAGGAAGACACTGTGAATGTTAGAAGTATATCAGTTTCAGGGCTAAATCTACTAATCAATGCTCTATAAATGTGATGGCAATTCAACAAGTGTTAGGCCCTGTACACACAATCAAACATGTCTGCTGAAACTGGTCCGCAGACCAGTTTCAGCGGACAGATCCGACCGTGTGTACAGCCTAGCAGACAGGTTTCCAGCAGACAAAAGTTTTAAAGCATGCTTTAAAACGTATCTGCTGGAAACCCGTCCGTCCGACATGTCCGCTGGTTAGTACGCTTAACCAGCGGACTGAAATCTCCCGCATGCGCCGAATGGATTCGACGCATGCGTGGAAGCATTTTACTTCCTGGTTTGCAGACGTGGCGGCGTCAACGTCACCGCCACGTCACCGCGCTGTCTGTCCGCTGGGATTTTGGTTTGATGGTGTGTACAACCATCAGACCAAACTCTCCGAGTGGACATGTCCGATGAAAACGGTCCGTGGACCGTTTTCATCGGACATGTTCGCTCGTCTGTACAAGGCCTTATGGGCATCTCATATCTTCCTTTACCCCAACCAAGTTATATCCCGGCAATAAACAGAACAAAACAACGCAAATGACTTCTCATTGTCTCAGAAGTGATATATGGGGGTCTGGCAGCAGGGGGATTTGGTGGATGTTTGTTACTAGTAGCAACCAAGCGCTACAGATATATATATGTATATGTATAAGGATGTTAACATACTGTAGTGCAAAAAGTATTCTGAAAATGCTTAATGCGTTCAATAATCCGATACACCAGTCAATTCTTAAACCCTTACCTCTGGACTCCGGTGCTAATATTAAATTCACACTGCCCTTGCAGCTACCGAGGAAGATACAACTCAGGGACTCCGGGATCCCGAGACTTAGATGTTAATGGTAGAGAGCACAATATCATGTTTGAACCTATTGACTAATTCCTGGCTCATTAGGCCGCGGATCTATTATTTGCTCAGAAAATTACATCTGGTTATGCAGAGAGGGTTTACTGTGAAATAATGATTTCTAATTACCATAGTTTACTTAGCCTGGAAGTCAGTGAACACGGGCCCATTCCCTGGGGTACGCACCGCCTGGGCCTGCAAACATTAACTCTCCTAGATATGAAGAGAAGTCTATAGTTTCAGACTTTATGGTTTGCATATAACGGTAAATGTGATAATCTTAACCTACTGTATTATCTTTGTCTACTTAAGTTTACAAGTCCAGGCTTTAAAGGGGTGTATGGTACAGAAGGGGTAAGAGTGAAAAACAGTGTATAGTCAATAAAAAGGTTGACCTGCAAATGTCCTGCCAACCATCTCCCATACCATTAAAGTGGTTGTAAACCCTTTACAACCACTTTTACTTACAGGTAAGCCTAGATTAGGGCTTGCCTGTAGGTGCTCAAAATATCTCCCCAAACCTCCACGGTTTAGGAGATATTTACAAATGAGACGGGCACCGATGCCTATGGCTAGGGTGACCAGACATCCCCGGTTTCCAGGGACAGTCCCCGGATTGAGGACACTGTCCCCGAAACAAGTCTGTCCCCAGTTTTGTCCCCAAATTGGATTTGAACAAGGGCTGGGGCAATTTCAAAGACAGTCAGTGCAGAATTAAAAAAACAAATTCTCAATTACACCCCCCCCCCACTCCACCACTCCTACTAGCTTAGGGGGGTGTATTTTTTTCCATCATCTGTGCCCCTTTCTGATAATCATGTGCTGGTTCGGGTGCATACCCATTAAGCTCCGCTCGCATGCTCTTCTGCCTTGGCTCAGGTTCCGGCCAGCCGCCTGCTTATCTCCTTGCCTTCCCTGGCAGAGTGATGTTCCTCCGCTCCCCACCCAGTATTAGCTGTGGCCCCGAGAGTAAGACTTGACAGGCTGTGAGACGGGCGGCGGTGGCGACGGGCAGAGAGTCGCTGATTGGCGCCATTACTAGTAAAAAAAAAAAATATGTCCCGGATTTAATTAAAAAAATCTGGTCACCTTACTATGGCGCATGCACCATAGACAGTGGCGCAGGCGCACTTTAGGAACCTTTAAAAATGGCGAGCATGCCGTTGCTAAAGGAGATTGTGCCATGACTGGCGGCTCCCGCACGCATGCAATCACAGCGCCGGAGCCGCGATACCCGGAAGGAAGATGGACTCTTCATGGAACAGGGGACAGCCGTGACATCGCAGGCTTCGGTTTCAGGTAAGTGACACATAATGGGCTACTATGCTATGCATAGTAGCCCATTATGCTTTACCTTTGCAGGGAAACAAAGAGGAAGTAAAACCCATCAGGGTTTACTTCCTCTTTAAGGAACCAGAGAACTTGTGCATCTTAGTGAACATTTTTCCCATTGTTGAAGGGAAAAGGGTTCTCCACTGGGTTTCCCATTGGAAAGGGGGTTCATTTGAAATGCCAACATAAAGCTATTATGACCCATTCTATTACACTGGAGTGTAAAGAGTCTTTCCGGGGGATATGGTACAGAAGGGGGTAGGAGTGAACAATAAGCCCATAGGCAACAAAAAGGTTAAAGGTTGACCTACCAACCCTGCAAATAGAGATGTAATGTAAGGCTACCTGGAGGCATTATTATAAATGTTCATGTGGAAACCCCAACAACACAAAGTGGGAGAAAAGGTTCCAGAGGAAAGGAAACACAAAGGAATGTATGTGGGACCTTTTAGGGGGATAGAGTGGAGCTTTTTGAGGGGTGGGTACCCTGCAGTATGTCATTTAATGGCCATCTCCAATACCATTAGGGAACCAGGCATGTGTATATATTGGTGAACAATTGTTCCCATTGTTGAAGAGAAAAGGGTTCTCCATTGGGTTTCCCTTCAGAAAAAGGACTAATTTGAATTGCCAATGTAAGCCATTGCATCACATTAAACAGTATGACGAGTCTTTCTGGGGATATGGTACAGAATGGGGGGGGGGGGGGGGTGAACAATAAGCCCATAGGCAACAAAAAGGTTAAATGTTGACCTACCATCACGAGCATAAAAGAGATTTACTAGCGGGTACAAGTGAAAAATAGCCCATAGGCAATGATAACATTAAAGGTTGGCCTGCCAAGTTTGCAACCAGAGATGTAATGTTTTGCCATCATGGTTGGACTGACCACCCCAAAGCCCCAGAATCAATATACAAATGTAGAAAAGCAACCATTGCATGGGGCCAAAAGCAGCCAACATGTTCTACGTTGTAGAAGAGCAACCAATACACATATGTGAGACCATAAAATAGCTAAAAAGTTCTGGGGTTTCTCCATCTTGTAGAAGAGCAACTAGTGCACATAGGTGGGGCTATAAAACAGCCAAAATGACCTGTAGTTCCCCACCTTGTAGAAGAGTAATCGGTGCACATAGGTGGAACTATAAAACAGCCAATATGTCCTGGGTTTCTCCACCTTGTAGAAGAGAAGCCAATGCACATAGATGGGACCATGAAACAGCCAACAAGTTCTGGGGTTCACCGCCTTGTAGAACAGCAACCAATGCACATAGGTGGGACCATAAGACATCCAACTTGTTCTGAGGTTCTCCACCTTGTAGAAGAGCAACCAGTGCACATAGGCACTTTAATATTAGTGGACCCTGGGAAAACATTTTATTGGGCCCCCCCAAATCCATGTGTCAACTATTTTCAGGCAGTGTAGGCTCAAAGGGCAGCTGCTTTGGGCCCCACAACAATGACTGTGCCTGGGGCAGCTTTACCCTTTTGCCCTACCTTAAAGAAAGCCCTACACATAGGTGGGACCATAAAACAGCCAACATGTCCTGGGTTTCTCCACTTTGGAGAAGAGCAACCAATGCACATAGATGGGACCATGAAACAGCCAACAAGTTCTGGGGTTCACCACCTTGTAGAAGAGCAACCAATGCACATAGGTGGGACCATAAGACATCAAACTTCTTCTGGGGTTCTCCACCTTGTAGAAGAGCAACCAATGCAAATAGGTGGGACCATAAAACTGCCAACATGGGGTGCTCTACTGTACCTTGTTCAAGGCCAATAACTCAGAACAGACAGACGAACACATTGGAACCTAACAATGACCATGCAACTAGAATTTTTGTATGGGTAGGATTGGGGGCATGTCCATGATGCAGTGCTCAGGCCCAGTGGTAAATGGGGTAGCATTACTGGTGATATTCTTGGGTGGTGGAAGTTTTGGTGGCGACTGAGATGGAGGAAGGAGTAGAGGGGAGTGCTGTAGAGGCGAGACATTCTCAGTTTGGTGATGGTATCTCCAAAGGGCATTCTGGACACAACCATTGTACAGAACACTGTCAGGGTGCTGTATATGGAAATCATCAAAATTAAAAAAAAAAATGGTAATTTTTGAAGCCCATAACAATAGCAGATTGACATATACTGTACAGCTCCCAACTGTCCCTGATTTCGAGGGACTGTCCCTGATTAGGAGCAATGTCCCTCTGTCCTCCTCATTTGTCCCTCATTTTGGTCTGATCCATATAGTTGGATATAAAATGCATTATTTATCTTTCAAAAAGTGTTTCCTAGTGCTAAACCTTTGACTAAAATCCTAAATTGATGCATTTGTACATTTTAAACGCCAATATACAGTAAAAGGAATAGAAGGGGTTAAAAAAAAGCACTTGTGGGTTTAACTAATGTTTTTTGGGGGGTTAATTCTCTTTTAAGGGGTCATGGTGGGGGGCGTGTCTTATGCCTGCATACTTTTGCTAGTAGGTGTCCCTCGTTCCCATTTCAAAAAGTTGGGAGGTGTGCTGTACATACTGCAGGAAGAGCCAAAACTTTCCTTTGTATTTGCTTATAACAGATGCTGATATACCAATGACCACTAGAGGCAGCAGTGCTCCAAGTCAGTGACTCAGCATTGCTCAATATCAAAGCCCGAGAAAAACAGGCAATAGAATTTTCCAATGCAAAAGCCAGCAATAGTGCAACTTTTTATTTTTTATTAATAGACCCTTAGATTGCTGCATTGAACGTTTCTCAAATTGCATTTTGCGTTCTAAGATTAAAGCTGAACTGTGGGATTTTTTTTTTTTTAAGCAAACTTCCCTCAAAGTGCCCCCTCTAGCACATCAAGGGTTAAATCATAGCTCCCAACTGTCCCTGATTTCGAGGGACTGTCCCTGATTTGGAACAAAGTCCCTCTGTCCCTCTTTCCTCCTCATGTGTCCCTTTTTGGTCTGATTTATATAGTTGTGTAGCACTACCCCCAAAAGGAGCTGCTGGTTTAGATTTGGGCCCGCCGTTGCCTTACTGTTCCTGACTGACATTCACCAGCTCTCTGCTCACGTTGCACTGAGAAACGAGCGGTCAGCAGTGTTTGATTGACTGATTCTCAGTTTTAGAGCCGGCGGGAGACTAAAAAAAAAAATCCTCAACGTCTCTTTTAATACAACCCTATGCATCTTGCATAAAAACTTGCACATTCACAAAACGCTAGGTGTGAATACAGTCTTAATGAGCTTCCAATTTTTTCTGCTTTATATATAATCCTTTTACAGTTCGCATCTACTTGCATCTTTTCCAAGCCTTGAAGTTGTATATCCAGTGTCGCACCTTCATCTTCCATAGGCCGCCATTGCCAGGTGTTTCTCAGAGCACCGGTGGCAACATTCCAGCCCATTAAGAGGTAACAGCATTGATATAGCATTCGGCACCCGGAGCTCTCGCGGTTCTCTTTGCACAGCGCCGAGCCTGTTCATAAAACACTCTTGACACCCCATAAACATGCCAGTCAGGGATAACTTATGATGCCGTCTTCTCATCTTCACTTCGCTAATTAGCTCTACTTATTTATGCCGCTTTTATCAACTTATTACAGCTGTTAAAGTCGACAGAGAGAAGAGGCGGCTTTTAGCACGATTTGCCTTAAACCAGTAAAAACTAAATGACCTGAAAAGGGTTTATTACCCCAAACTGTCATGTGTTTGCCAACTACTTTTCTGGCACAAAGAAACTTTCCTTAAAGTTTGCTGCATTCTGTCACAACTATATAGTCAAAAGTAGTGCGCGTGTGTATGTAGGTGCAGTTAGCTACCTTGCCACTAGGTGGCTCTGTACCAGAATAGTGTCTGGTTACAGCAGATGGTGTCATCAGGTGCTAGGCACCTATTATTTATAGCCATCCTGCAGTAATGTCAGGGGCAGGGCCGTAGATAAGAAAAAATCCTGGGGGGTGGGGTACAGCCTTGGGTACCCAGGGGACATAACATACTGAGGAGGCAGTGGGGCTGCCCCAACCCCTGCCTCTTGACATCACATTGATCTCCCGTGTCCCCGTGGCTTGTCTGTTTGTATGCAGTGTGAAGGATTCAAGCTGTTCGATGGATGCACTGTGGGGGGTTTGGACACCCTTGACCCCCTCCTTATCTACACCCCTGGTCAAGGGTGAGCCAGCACTCATATATAAGTTAGTTAGGGTGGAGAACACATTCTCATAAGTCTTGGGAACTAATCACCCCACAGATATAACCGGTGTTCTAAAGAAATCCTGGACTTATAAAAAGTCTCGACCGTATCACTTTCCGGTGCGGCTACGTCACCATATAGCTGTTCGCGGGGCTTTACCGCGCATGTGCGACTTCACTGCTGCTTTATCGCCCCTGCGCGGATACCATTTTCAGGTCCAGAAAAATTATAGACACGAGCGGGCGGAGCGGCAATTTGTTAAAACTCGTAATCGGCAGCACTGCGTCCAGCCCCGCCCCTAAGCTGTTCTTTCTACTAACCCATACCGAAAGAAAGTGCAAGATAGAGTGGTGCTTGGAGAGGGGGGCAGGCTCCATGCATAGCACCTCTCTATCTCTCCCTCCCACTTTACTTTGTTACGGGTTAGTAGAAAGAACAGCCTAGGGGCTGGACGTGGTGCTGCCGATAACGAGTTTAAACAAATCCTCACTTTGCCCACCCGCTCGGGTCTATAATTTTTCTGGATGCGCGATAAAGCACCAGTGAAGTTGCACATGCGCTGTAAAGCCCAGAGAACAGCTGTTGGCTGACATAGCCACACCGGAAGTGACACAGTCAAGGAATTTCATAGGTCAAGACTTTTTTTATTACACCGGCACATATAGGCCCTGTACAGGGCAGGAGGCTGGAGAGAAGAAGACCCTTTTGGAGGTGGGGACTATGGCACCAAAGGCCTTTTAGGCCAGGCCAAGAGTTCCCTGAAGAAGACTGCTTCCCTGGAGGGTTGTGGGAGAGATTTACCTATGTAGAAGGTGACTACAGAGAGCACATTCCCACGAGTACAAGTGACCCTGGGTAGAGGAGAGACTGCCAGAGGGAGATGGCTGCTAAAGATGCTGCATATGCTTTCACATGGGACTGCTGTGGACCGTCCACCAAATGTGATTGACTGTGTAAGGTCAAGTGACTCCATAAAGTACATTGGTGTGATGTGAATATTATGTAATTTTCAGAATTTCCATCAGTAAAGTATAGAAAACTACTTTATGTGCAGACATTCCTTTCTTTGGAGATGTAAAGGTCAATGGCCAGTAATGATATATGGAGGCCTCTGGCATGGAGTGAGGATCATGATGGCAGAGGGCCCGGCTACAGCAGGGGAGGACAGTGTTTAAGCAGGACAGCAGCAGGCATAGGGACTTGACTTTTGGCACCAGTTTTAGCAAATTGCCGAGCCCCTCTTACACATACGTGCAAGATAAAAAAAGCTCTTATTTTCCAAAGTTAATGACCAATTTCAACTTAAACTTTTTATTTCATTTAGGATACAACGGGGATAAGACTGAATCTCTGATAGATACTGTCTGTTCTCCTATTGGTAAGATTTCCCTTTATGTCCTGTAAACTCTGTTACACTACTGTCTGGATGTGGCAGCGAGTGGTAGAAATGGTCAAACCCGAACAGTACGTGTTTCCATAACACATGGTGGTGGTGGTGGCTCTAAAAAACAAAAAGAACATTTGGGCTAGACTTAAAGTAGGCCTTCACCCCAACCTAATCTCCTCTTGCCCTTCTTTCTCCCCCCACCCGCTTCTAATTGGATATATTTTTACAATTTCCGTTTTTTTTTTTTTACGATTTATTGTGCTGCAGCACTTCTGCATTTCTTGCCTAGGCAGGAATGATATGCACCCCCACCCCTCTCCACATTCCTCCTGGATTATCTGCTGCTGGGCTTTGGTTCCCAACAGATCTGTGGCACATCTTTGCATGTGCAGGTTTGCCCATACAAAGACCGGTAGCACGGAAGTCCCAAAGCATTGCCACCTCTGCACATGCAATATCCTGCATAGATGTGCCAAAGGGCTCTTTCAGGTTTCCGATGGCCCGGGCACGACCCTTTGGAATATCTACGCACATGCCACAATGACGGCACCGGGGAAGCGGAGCCACCAGAAATCTCCTGAAAGCTCCTCACCTTTGCAGTTAATAAGACATCAGCGGCACTACGGGTACTGTCTAGTCCTACATGTTTTCTTAAAAGAGCTTGTCCACTTGCTTCATTTGGGTTGCTCTTCAGAGAGCATTTGACAGGTGGTGAAGAGGCGTTTTATCACCCCCCTCACCACCTGTTTTAACCACTAGCTAGCACTAGCGCTAGCGCACCACAACCACGATTGCAGAGCAGCCCCATTGACTTGAACGGGTCACGCTTGGCCGCCAAAAGTGTCAGGAGGTATAATTCCTGCCAGGACCATGAAGCATTAGCCACAGCATGTGTACACCCTGGCCGCTGCCTCGGCAGATAAAGGGGGTAATGGTTGGCGGCTCAACCCCACGGTTTTATTGCCCCCAACTTGGTGTGTGTACGAGCCCTAGTTTCAGCTGAGTAGACCACGAGTCCCCGTAAATGTCAGGAGCCTTGCGCCCTGGGGGATCAGGGCCAAGGGTTCTTTCTTTTCAGAGGAGGACCCTGGATACTTTTTTTGCCCCCAGTGTTAGTTTCGAGAGTGCGCACGGTACAGTGGAGGGAAAAAAAATCCATAAATATCACTTTTAGGAGGAATGGGCATTTAAAAGAAATGATCAAAGACCCCTCTTTAGCTTCTTTTGACCTCCGTATCTGGTGTCACTTTGTATCCAGAAAATGTAGTTGAGTTTTCGAATGACACGCGGCGCTCCGCGCCACATAAAGGGAAGGAAACCGGCGCAAGTCTCGGCGATGGGTTAAGCAATTACACAGTGTCTCATCTGGTTTGAAAAGCCTTTCAGTCCAGTACACTTAACACCGAGTTCCCGGTACTCAATCTTCCCGGCCAATGTCTATTAACAGCATGGAAAGTGTCTGATTGTAATAGGGCTGCTCGGCCTCCCTACCGAGCGAGCCAAATCATTCATGATAAAGGGGACCTGTCCAGCCCCCCTCCCACCTCATCCTTGACTCTTCTGCAAATCCACAATTATCCCCAGCGACGCTGTGGTAATTGAAGGCATGCGTGATCAATGCTTCGCCCATTCTCAGTCTGCCGTTATCTACAAGAAAACATGTGTTTGTTTCCAGAGGATATTGGAGAAAGTCGATCGGTCCTCTCTGTCTTGAATTTACTGAATGGTCTTTCGGGCTTCCAGTCACTAGGGCTGCTCTGTAAAACTCGTAGCCGTATGGATCATGGATGCTTGAAAAAACTCTGGGCTAGATTCAGGTAGGGGCGCGCATAGTTCCCGCGGCGCAGCGTATCGTATTTACGCTACGCCGCCGTAAGTTAGAGAGGCAAGAGCTGTATTCACAAAGCACTTGCCTTCTAAGTTACGGCGGCGTAGCGTAAATGGGGCCGGCGTAAGCGTGCGTAATTCAAATGTGGATGAGGGGGCGTGTTTTATGTTAATTCTTGGTAACCCGACGTGATTGACGTTTTTCCCGAACGGCGCATGCGCCGTCTGTGGAATTTCCCAGTGTGCATTGCTCCAAAGTACGCCGCAAGGACTTCATTGGTTTCGACGTGAACGTAAATTACGTCCAGCCCTATTCGCGAATGACTTACGCAAATGACGTAAAAAATTCAAACGCGGGAATGACGGCCATACTTAACATTGCGTGCGCCTCCTAATAGCAGGAGTAACCTTACGTCGAAAAAGCCTAACGTAAACGACGTAAAAAATAGCGCCGGGCGTACGTAAATTTGTGAATCGGCGTATCTAGGTCATTTGCATATTCTACGCAGAAAACAACGGAAGCGCCACCTAGCGGCCAAAGTAAATATGCACCCTAAGATACGACGGTGTAAGAGATTTACACCAGTCGCATCTTAGGTTAATGTCGGCGTATCTTGCTTTCTGAATACAGAAAGAAGATACACTGGCGCAGATTTGAATTTACGCGGCGTATCTATAGATACGCCGGCATAAATTCTCTCTGAATCTAGCCCTCTGTTCCCAAAACTAAGAGTAATAGGAGGTCTATTGAGTTAGGTCACAATTGCTAATTTATTGGTTATGTCATTTATGATCTGGGATGGTGTTAGTGCTGGGCTTTCTGGTGCTTGCAGGAATTCCCCTAGCACCCCCCAAAGCACCCCTTCTTTTCTCATTTGCGATGTGGCAGCTTGACTTGTAATTGCCTAGTCTGTCCTACCAAAAATGAGCCTGCTAGGGTTTTTTGGACCAGCACTGGTGCTAGGCTTTCTACTGTTTGAGCACTTGCAGGAATTTCCTTAAAGCTTATAAAACTCTATTCTAATAACCAAAAGTAATTGTAAAAAGTGTATTGATCCAACTTCAAATTGCTAATTTTGTTGGTAAAGTTATTTATGACCAGGGTTGGTATTGGCGCTGGGCTTTCTGGTGTTTGTAGGAATTCCCCTAGCACCCCCAAAGCACCCATTCTTTTCTCATTTGCAGTGTGGCAGCTTGACTTGTAATTAACTACACTGCCCTTCCAATGATGAGCATGCTAGGGTTTTTTTTTAGGGACCAGCACTGGTGCTAGGCTTTCTACTGCTTGAGAATTTCCTTAGCTCACCTATCACAGATCGGGCGACAGAAGGTACAGAGACAAGGGAGACCCAACAATATGTAAGGCAGGGTTTGACAAATTTGCTTGGAATCCAGGAGCCAGCTAAAAAAGTTAGGAGCCAGAAAATGCACCCCGTCCCGGCGTGACAAAGTATTGCAACGATCGCCATTTTATTCTCTAGGGTGTTAGGATAAAAAATATATATACTGTTTGGGGGTTCTAATTAGAGGGAAGAAGATGGCAGTGAAAATAGTGAAAAATTACATTAGAATTGCTGTTTAACTTGTAATGCTTAATTTGTAATACCAACGGCCACCATCAGATGGCGCCAGCTCACACATCTGGTGGTAATAACTTGTAATACCAACGGCTCACCACCAGATGGCGCCAGCTCACAAAAAAAAACCCAAAAAATAAAAAATAAATGTTTTGCCCACCTTCCAAGCCAAGTCGCCAGGACACTATTTCTAGTCGCCATGGCGACCTGGCGACCGGGATTTGTCGACCCCTGATGTAAGGTATGGCCATGCTGCTCTCTGTAAAACTGGGAGAGCTATAGCCCATGACAACTCTGTTCCTATAACTAAAAGTAATTTTTAGGAAGTGAATGATTGATTGGTAAAGTTATTTATGACCAGGGTTGGTGTTGGTGCTGGGCTTTCTGGTGTTTTCAGGAATTTTTCTAGCAACTCCAAAGCACCCTTTTTTCTCATTTGCAGTGCGGCAATTTTACTTGTCATTGACTATTCTGGCCTTCCAATTTTGAGCCTGCTAGGGTTTTTTGGGACCAGCACTGGTGCTAGGCTTTCTACTACATGAGCACTTGCAGGAATTTCCTTAGCTCATCTATCACAGATTGGGCAACAGAAGGTACAGAGACAAGGGAGACCAGATAATGTACAAGGTATCACTGTGCTGTTCCCCTAAAAAAAAAAATGGAAGAAGTATGGATCATGGAAGCTTAAAAAACTCTGGGCCAGATTCACAGAATAAGTACGCCGGAGTATCTGCTGATACTCCGGGGTACTTTCAAATATGCCGCGTCGTATCTTTATTTGTAATTCACAAACAAGATACGACGGCATTTGGCTAAGATCCGACAGGCTTGCGGCTTCGTACGCCTTCGGATCTTAGGATGCAATACTTCGGCCACCGCTGGGTGGAGATCGCGTCGTTTTCCGCGTCGGGTATGCTAATTAGCTGTTTACGGCGATCCACAAAGGTACGCGCGTTCGTTGCGTCATCGCTAGTCGGCTTTTCGCGTCGCAAAGTTACGGCTGCTATTGAGGTGGTGTAACAATAGACAGCCCATGTTAAAGTATGGCCGTCGTTCCCGCGTCTAATTAAATTATTATTTTTTTTTTTGCGTAAGTCGTCCGGGAATATGAAAGTACGTTACGCACGTCGCCATTCAAAACTTTACATCGGGGCGACGTCATTTTGCGCAAAGCACGGCGGGAAATTTCCAAACGAAGCATGCGCAGAACGTTCGGCGCGGGAACGCGCCTAATTTAAATGGTACACGCCCCATTTGAATTAGGCAAGCTTGCGCCGGACGGCTTTACGTTACACCGCCATAAGTTTACATGCAAGTGCTTGGTGAATCAGGCACTTGCATTGAAAACTTGCGGCGGTGTAACGTAAAGACGATTCGTTACGCCGCCGCAGATCTCTGTGAATCTGGCCCTCTATTCCTATAATAAAAAGTTATTTTAGGAAGTGTATTGATCAAACCTAAATTTGCTAATTTTGTTGGTAAAGTTATTTATAACCAGTTGGTGTTGGTGCTGGGCTTTCTGGTGATTTCGGGAACTTCCCTTGCACCATCAAAGCACCCTTTTTTTCTCATTTGCAGTGTGACAGGTGGACTTGTCATTGTTTATGCTGCCCTTCAAAGTGTGTTCCTGCTGCTAGCACCCTCAAAGCACCCCCCCCCTTCTGCCCTTCCCATAATAAGCCTACTGGATTTTTGGGATCAGCGCTGGTGCTAGGCTTTCTTGGGCTTGAGCACTTGCAGGAATTTCCTTAGCTCATCTAACACAGAATTGGGGACAGCAAACATAGCCAAAAGCAATTTTAAGAACACTATTGATCAAGATTACAATTACTAGGTTAATTTATAGACAGTGGGCTGGATTCAGATAGAATGCTCTATCTATGTGCCGGCATAACATATATCAGATACGTTACGCCGCCGTAAATTTGGACACAAGTTCCGTATTCAGAAAGAACTTGCGCCCTAAGTTACAGCGGCGTAACGTATGTGGGCCGGCGTAAGCCCGCCTAATTCAAATGGGGATGTTGTGGGCGTGTTTTATTTAAATTTCACTTGACCCCTCGTATTTTATGTTTTTTGTGAACGGCGCATGCACCGTTCGTGAAAGAATCCCAGTGCGCATGCTCGAAATTACGTTGCAAAGCCTCATTGGTTTCGACGTGAACGTAACTTATGCAAAGCCCTATTCGCAAACGACTTACGCAAACGACGTAAAATTTTCAAAACTCGGCGCGGGAACGACGTCCATACTTAACATTAGCTACGCCTCATATAGCAGGGGTAACTTTACGCCAAAAAAAGCCTAACGTAAACGACGTAAAAAAATGCGCCGGTGGGACGTACATTTCTGAATCGGCGTAAATACCTAATTAGCACATTCCTAGCGTAACTATACGGAAGCGCCACCTAGCGGCCAGCGTAAATATGCAGCCTAAGATACGACGGTGTAAGACACCTACGCCGGTCGGATCTTAGGGAAATCTATGCGTAACTGATTCTCTGAATCAGGCGCATAGATACGACGGCCCGCACTAAGAAATACGACGGCGTATCTGGAGATATGCCGTCGTATCTCCTATCTGAATCCGGCCCTATGTAATTTATGACCAGGGGTTGCATTAGTGCTGGGCCTTCTGGTGTTTGCTGGATTTTTCTTAGCACCCCTTGTCTCTGTCCCTCCCATAATGAGTCTACTGGATTTTTGGGATCAGCGCTGGTGCTAGGCTTTCTACTGCTTGAGTATTTGCGGGAACTCCCTTAGCTCTTCTAACACAGAACAGGGGACAGAAAGTATAGCCAAAAGTAATTTTAAGAACTCTATTGATCAAGATTACAATTACTAAGTTCATTTATGGGCAATGTAATTTAGGACTAGGGATGGCAATGGTTCTGGGCTTTCTGGTTCTTACTGGAGTTTTCCTATCACCCCCAAATTACCCCTTGTCTCTGTCCTTCCCATAATTATTTTACTGGATTTTAGGGATTAGCGCTGGTGCTAGGCTTTCTACTGCTTGAGTATTTGCAGGAATTTCCTTAGCTTACAGAACTGGGGACAGAAAGCATAGCCAAAAGTAATTTTAAGAACTCTATTGATCAAGATTACAGGGGTGTAGATAAGGAGGGGGTCAAGGGGGTCCAAAGCCCCCACAGTGCGTCCATCAACTATGCAGCAGCTAGGCTAGTGTAGATTTTCAGCTGCGAGAGTCGAACGACTTGAGTCCTTCACACTGCATAGTAAACAGACAAGCCGCCGGGACACGGGAGATCAAGCATGCTCAGAAGCATTGAACTTTATTTTCTCGGCTCGTCATAGTGTTGTACGTCACCGCGTTCTTGACCGTCAAAGGTTGAGAGAACTTTTGTGTGACCGTGTGTGTTCAAGCCAAGCTTGAGCGGAATTCCGTCGGAAAAACCATCCAAGGTTTTTACGACGGAAAATCCGATCGTGTGTACGCGGCATTAAAGCTTATTTGAGATTCTAGTGATTGGGTTTACATCTACTTTAATTTTAATGAATGCATAACTGCGCTGGATATATTTTTTTTCCAGGATTTAAGCTTTGAGGATCCCGCAGTTAGGCGTCGGCTTTATTACACCGGCTGCAATTCGCATATGTCTAAACTAGGTAGTCTTCGCCACGGTCGAATTACCTACCTGAGCTTTCCCGAAGACTTGTTAAGGGCCCCGCGCAGCGCTTATAATGAGATTAAAACAAATGATCAGCATAAAACAGCTTGACAAGGGCTGAATTTAATTTGGGCCGTGTTTACTGATAACGAGAGTAGTGCTGGCAGCGGCGGGGCTTCATACGGCTATGGCGACGGTGCAGAGAGGATGCTTTATGTATGTTTGATATCCGCAAATTTCATTATAAGACGTAATAATCTTATTAACCCTGTTCCATGAGGCTTGCAGCCCACCGAGACAGATCATTTTTATTTCCTGACAGCGGGAGGTTGTGTTGATGTGTTTATCTGTAATTTTGAGTCAGATGATGGAGATTACAATGAGCGAGATATACGGAGACCCGGAGGCCATGATACTGAGCCTTTGTCGGCACTCGCTGACTTGTACAGTAGATGGATGGTGATACAATATTCCAGTTTATTGATTTTACCAATACCACCTCACCACCTTATTGCCCACAAGCTTTTAACTTCACTATATTGCCAAAAGTATTGGGACACCTGCCTTTTTCACGCACATGAACTTTAATTGCATCCTAGTCTTAGTCCGTAGGGTTCAATATTGACTTGGCGCACCTTTTGCAGCTATAACAGCTTCAACTCTTATGGGAAGGCCGTCCACAATGTTTAGGAGTGTGTCTATGGGAATATGTGAGGACAAAAAGGCCTGGCTCGCAGTCTCTGCTCTAATTCATCCCAAAAGTGTTCTATATGCGAGGTCAGGCCAGTCAAGTTCCTCCACCCCAAACTCACTCATCCATGTCTTTATGGACCTTGCTTTGTGCACTGGTGCACAGTCATGTTGGAACAGGAAGGGGCCGTCCCCAAACTGTTCCCACAAAGTTGGGAGCATGAAATTGTCCAAAATGTCTTGGTATGCTGATGCCTTAAGAGTTCCCTTCCCTGGAACTATCCAGTGAAGGGAACTAAGGATAGTCCAGCCAAGTCCAACCCCTGAAAAAAAAAACCACACCATAATCCCCCCTCCACCAAATAATTTGGAGGGGTGGCCCAATACTTTTGGCAATATAGTATGGATGAGCGAGTTTGGGGTGGAGGAACTTGACTGTCCTGACCTCAACCCGATAGAACACCTTTGGGATGAATTAGATTGGAGACTGCGAGTCAGGCCTTCCCGTCCAACATCAGTGTCTGACCTCACAAATGTGCTTCTGGAAGAATGGTCAAACATTCCCATAGACACACTCCTAAACCTTGTGGACAGCCTTCCCAGAAGAGTTGAAGCTGTTATAGCTGCAAAGGGCGGAGCCAACTTAATATCGAAACCGACGGACTAAGACTGGGCACTGATAGGCGTAATTGATGAGCACTGATAGGCGGCACAGATGGGCACTGATAGGCGGCATTGATGAGCACTGATAAGCCTCGTACACACGATAGGTTAACCATAGGACAACGATCTGAAGGACCGTTGTCATAGGTTAACCGATGAAGCTGACTGATGGTCCGTCGCGCCTACACACCATAGGTTAAATAACCGATCGTGACGTAAAACACAACGACGTGCTGAAAAAAAATGAAGTTCAATGCTTCCAAGCATGCGTCGACTTGATTCTGAGCATGCGTGGGTTTTTAACCGATGGTTGTGCCTACTAACGATCGGTTTTGATCTATCGGTTACCAATCCATAGGTTAATTTTAAAGCAAATTGTCTTTTTTTTAACCTATGGTTAAATAACCTTTGGGGCCCACACACGATCGGTTTTGACCGATGAAAACGGTCCTTCAGACCGTTGTCCTCTGGTTAACCTATCGTGTGTACGAGGCAATAGGCGCCACTGCTGGGCACTGATAGGCAGCATTGATGAGCACTGATGGGCATTGAGCTCTGAAAGGTGACATTGATGAGCACCGATAAGTGGCAATGATGGGCACTGATTGACGGCATTGATGAGCACTGATAGGGCGCACTGAAATTCAACACTGATAGGCAGCATTGATGGACACTAATAGGCAGCATTGATGGACACTGATAAGCACTGATAGGTGGCACTGATTATCATTGTAAACAATTTACTGACATTCTTGACAGTTAAGAGCTCTTCTTTCCTTACACAAAGACAGCCTGGGTGTGAAGGGCAGCCAATAACCAGAAAGTCTGATTACATGTGATCAGCTGATCACATGGTAAAGGGCCTCCATGATTGTGCTGGATGCACATCCCAGGAGACACATGGGAGGTGGCAGGGTTCTGGGAAAACGTCCATGGACACAATTCCAAAAATTGGAAGCCTGGGGGTCGGGTGAAAGAGGGGGGTCAGGGTGGCCCCTTCATGGTTTCTTGCACCGGGGCCCTGAAGGTTCTAGTTACACCCCTGTAGTGGCAATGGGCCAGATTCTCAGAAGAGTTACGACGGTGTATCTCAAGAAACACCGTCGTATCTCTGTTTCTGAGCCCGGGTATCTATGCGAGTGATTCCTAGAATCATTTTCGCATAGATACGGCCAAGATCCGACAGGTGTAAGTCACTTACACCGTCGGATCTTAGATGTAATGCAACGCCGGCCGCTAGGTGGCGTTTACGTTCAGATCTCATTTGACTATGCAAATGAGCCTGATACGCCGCTTCCCGAACGAATTTGCGTCGCATACTCGTTGCTTACGTCGTTTCCGTAAGCGTAAGGTTACCCCTGCTATATGAGGGGTAACCTTACGCCAGTCCGCCGTATGCCATGTTAAGTATGGCGTCGGGTCCGCGTCGTCTTTTTCCATCGGTTACGTTGTTTTCCTAAGTCGTTCTTGAATACGACTTTACGTCAATGACGCATACGTCGGCGTCATTGATGTTTTCCGTCGTGAGCTGGAGCATGCGCATTGGGCTATTTTTCAGCCTGGCGCATGCGCAGTTCAATCGGCACGGGGGCGCGCTTAATTTGAATACAAGCCGCCCCCTTTGAATTACGCGGCCATACGCCGGGCCAATTACACTACGCCGCCGCAAATTACGGAGCAAGTGCTTGGAGAATACGGCACTTTCTCCAATAAGTTGCGGCGGCGTGGTGTAAATGGCTTACGCTACGCCGCCGCAGAATCTACCAGAATCTGGCCCTATGTTAGTGTTCTGAGAAAGGTTTTGTTGTCTCTAATGGTTGGTCAGAATGCAGTTGATATTTTCTGGACTTTACTAACCAAATATGGACGGATGGGGTGATTTGAACTTACTGGGTGTTTAAAGTATTTACTTCAACCGTTTTTTTTTCTTGAGGATAAACTAAAAAAGAATTCTCTTCCTCTCCCTTCCCTTGCGTAGAATCTACAACTCCATAGAAGCCCCAATTACATTTTCCACGACAACGAGCAGATGGTGATAAGTGGGCTTAATTTTATCGTACAACAAATATGTTTCTATTTGTTTGTTTCCGCATTTGTCTTCTCCAGAAGCCTTTTTAGCACATTGGCTCAGGGTATAAGTTTATGTCTTCTCTGTTAATAAATGCTTTATGTTTATGCTGAGCGCAGATTTTCTTCTTATGCAACAACCACAAACAAACTATTTTTTGCTGCTGGAGTGAAAACAGGAATGAAATTAGATAATACGCAGGGTGCACACGCATATGCTATTATTGCTTCTGCCAGGGGCAGAACTACCGCCATAGTGACCCACGCGGGGGCTATGGGGCCCGCAGCCGAGTGGGATCCGGTGAGGATCAGGAAGTAAGTGGCGGTGCGTCCATAAAAGGCGCAGGAGCGCCGTCCCCTCTCTCCTGCACCACTCTAATCACCATAGATAGATTTGTGCATTGCATAAATCTATCTATGGTCGTTGTGTGTTAGTGAAGGAATTCGCTTTGCTAACACTGAATCTGCCTCTCAGCCAATCAGGTTGCCGGGTCTGTTACCGGTCACCTGATTGGCTGGAACGTCAGGCGCTGTGATTGGATGCCTGAGAGAGTACGGAAGAAGACATGGAGAACGTGCAGGAACCGCTGCTGACCTGCTGTGAGACAGGTAAGTGTTGGGCAGCATTTTATAGGGCACAGTACCAGCAATTGATGGGCACACTGGCAGCATCTGATGGGGCACAGTAGCAGCAATTGATGGGCACACTGGCAGCATCTGATGGGGCAGAGTAGGGAAAATTGATGGGAACACTGGCAGCATCTGATGGGGCACAGTAGCGGCAATTGATGGGCACACTGGCAGCATCTGATGGGGCACAGTAGCGGCAATTGATGGGCACACTGGCAGCATCTGATGGGGCACAGTAGTAGCAATTGATTGGCACACTGGCAGCATCTGATGGGGCACAGTAGCAGCAATTGATGGGCACACTGGCAGCATCTGATGGGGCACAGTAGCGGCAATTGATGGGCACACTGGCAGCATCTGATGGGGCACAGTAGTAGCAATTGATTGGCACACTGGCAGCATCCGATGGGGCACAGTAGCAGCAATTGATGGGCAAACTGGCAGCATCTGATGGGGCACAGTAGCGGCAATTGATGGGCACACTGGCAGCATCTGATGGGGCACAGTAGCAGCAATTGATGGGCACACTGGCAGCATCTGATGGGGCACAGTAGCAGCAATTGATGGGCACACTGGCAGCATCTGATGGGGCACAGTAGCGGCAATTGATGGGCACACTGGCAGCATCTGATGGGGCACAGTAGTAGCAATTGATTGGCACACTGGCAGCATCTGATGGGGCACAGTAGTAGCAATTGATTGGCACACTGGCAGCATCTGATGGGGCACAGTAGCGGCAATTGATGGGCACACTGGCAGCATCTGATGGGGCACAGTAGCGGCAATTGATGGGCACACTGGCAGCATCTGATGGGGCACAGTAGTAGCAATTGATTGGCACACTGGCAGCATCTGATGGGGCACAGTAGCAGCAATTGATGGGCAAACTGGCAGCATCTGATGGGGCACAGTAGCGGCAATTGATGGGCACACTGGCAGCATCTGATGGGGCACAGTAGCGGCAATTGATGGGCACACTGGCAGCATCTGATGGGGCACAGTAGTAGCAATTGATTGGCACACTGGCAGCATCTGATGGGGCACAGTAGCAGCAATTGATGGGCAAACTGGCAGCATCTGATGGGGCACAGTAGCGGCAATTGATGGGCACACTGGCAGCATCTGATGGGGCACAGTAGCGGCAATTGATGGGTACACTGGCAGCATCTGATGGGGCACAGTAGCAGCAATTGATGGGCACACTGAAAGCATCTGATGGGGCACAGTAGCAGCAATTGATGGGCAAACTGGCAGCATCTGATGGAGCACATTAGTGGCAATTAATGGGCACACTGGCAGCATCTGATGGGGCACAGTAGCAGCAATTGATGGGCACACTGGCAGCATCTGATGGGGCACAGTAGCGGCAATTGATTGGCACACTGACGGGGGGGCATACAACATTTTGCTATGGGGCCCTGTGATTTCTAGTTATGCCCCTGACTTCTGCCATACCCCAACATAAACTAATTGGGGCCTTCTGCTTTAAATCTTGATAAACGTGGTCAGGAAGAACTATATACTTTAGCTGTAGGTGTTGACTAATCATGGCCATGACCAAAACCAATTCATGGTTTTGCGGTAGAGGGAGGACCCATATTGTCGCTGACCCAGTTTGTGGCCCATACCTGCAGCTTCACTAGATGTAAGTGAGGCGTCAGATACAGACCGCCAACTGCCCTTTCTCCTGACCAATGGCTGCTATAATCCAATCAGACTGGAAAAGGTCAGTGAACTCTGGGGTCCGTGGTTGCTCGCCAAGCACCTGGCAGTAACACAACAATGTTGGAGGATCTGTATTGCCTTTCCTTTGAAGCTTCTTGGAAATGGATGGCAACGGGTCTCCAAACCTTTCTGCGTCTCCACCTAGTGATGTGGAAGTGGTGGTGTTGTATTGTATTTTGGAAAAAGGTTGGACCCTGCCCCAAACCAAAGACCATCAAACGCCACTTTGAACTATGGCTGGAGAATGTAGTAAGGACTGGAGCACCACACCAAAGTGTTACGTTCCAAGTTAAGTTTATTTCAATAAAAGTTCAGGCAAAGTCAGTATAACAAAGCCAATGTGTCCCCTTCATCAGGGCTCAAGAATGGAGTGAAAGCCACTGATTTCCCTGATTCCAACTTGACTTTCTTTTGCCTGATATTAGGGAGTGTCTATGGTAATAGATATGGTAGAGGAAAGGGGACTGAAGTAGGAGTATGAATATTTGTGTCCTTCTCTGAGCAACTACAAGGTGTTTTGTTGCCAGTGGTGCATGTTGGGGAAGGGTATAAGTATTTAAGTTAACCCTGAGTGCTGTCTGTGCTGAAGGCCCATGGCAGCGTATGTGTCTGGAAAGGGTTCACCCGTTGGTGGCGATATCGCACTCTTGGATTGCATTACCAGTGTCCGCCAGCGGGTGTCTTCCTACACTCAGGACCTGTAGTGAGAGGACTCACCTGCTGGTGGCACTGTTGGATCCTTGGGCCGTAGTACCGGTGTCCACCAGTGGGTGTATCCCGGCAGTGTGGAGCAGACAGCACCTCTTGCGCTCAGGTGTTACCTGAGGCATTCACAAAAATGATGATGGCTCTCATGATGATGGCTCTCATGGCCTTGGTATAGTCCTTGCACCCTGACCTGCTTACCTGTGATCCGATCCTAAACCTGTAATCTGTTACCTGATCCTGTCTCCCTGTTCTGATCCCCATCGGGTTCCACCTGTTACCTTGTATCCCTGCCCTGCAGCCTGATCCATCCATCCTCTCCCTGTCCTGTTGTACCTTACATACAAAAAAAAAAAAAATCTCCTGCGCTCTGATATTTTCAGGAAGTACTATGAAGTGGTGCAGTTCAATTAAAAGTTATCATCTAGAGTCTTGCAGCCCTCCTCAGAATCGTGGGAATTCATAAAACTATAAAAGAGAAGAAAAAGAGCGGAGGGCGCACCAACCTCGTGTGATACTGATAAAATATATTTATTCAAATATTAAAATCAATGGTTATACTCACAAAATTGGAGTTAAAATCAGGCTTTAAAAATGAGTACAGCAGATGTCCAGCATCGTCAGTGGAACACGAATAATCGTTTGAACCAATCAGTCAATCAGTCAATGTAATAGCTGACGCCTTTCGGGGGCGTACCCCTTTCTTCAGAGCTAACGTGGTCTGCAGTGCTCTGTGCGCCCTCCGCTCTTTTTCTTCTCTGTTGTACCTTACCCCATCTGCTGATCTCACGTTGAAGACCCTGGCCTGGCTTACGTTTGCAATTTTGGAACTGACCTTTGCCTATCTGCTGATCCTCTGTGTATGACCCTGGCCTGGCTAACGTGTTTGATTCTGGTATTTCCCTTTGGTTGTATATAACTATTTGTTGGTGGGTTTCTGTTTGGTTGGTTGTGCACTGTTTGTATTTACTTATTTATCACCTATCTTTAATAAACATTATTATTATTCACCTTATATGCATTTTTTTTCTCTGCTGCAATCCACACAGTCTGGTCACACCTGGTTTATGACAGTATGAAGCAAATGTCTGGGTTGAGGGTTGAACTGTCTTGCCTAGAATGGAGGAAGCTGCCACCAAGCTGGAATACTAGAAGAAAAGCTCTAATGGAGATGTCCTAGACAGCTTATGCCCCATACACAAGAGCGGAATTTCCACCAGCAAAAGTCTGATGTGAGCTTTTCATCGGAAATCCTGACCGTGTGTAGGCTCCATCAGACTTTTGCTGTCGGAATTTTTGCTGTTCTCAATTTTTCCGACGGAAAAAATTCCTATAGGAAAATCCGTTCGTCTGTATGGAATTCCGACAGGGGGAAAAAAACATGCATTTTCAGAAACAATTCCCCGCATGCTCGGAAGCATTGAACTTCTTTTTCTCGCCTCGTCGTAGTGTTGTACGTCACCGCGTTCTTGACACTCGAAAGTTCAGATAACTTTTGTGTGACCGTGTGTATGCAAGTCAAGCTTGAGCGGAATTCTGTCGGAAAAACCATCCAACTTTTTTCCGATGGAAATTTTGCTCATGTGTACGTGGCATAATAGTTAATGGAGCCTTGCATAGGACTGGTACTAGCCTGGAGGAAGAAAGAGCTCTCTACTCTCTCAAAGGGTACTACTACAATTACTACAATTACAGAAACACCAGTCCTGGCTCAAAGGTACTCATTCTGGAAGCAGAGAATGCAGTCTTTCTGTGGATCCTATCTCCTTTTTTGAGTAATGCTGCTGAATAAATTCTAACTTCATTCATCAAAGTGACTGGCGCACAGTCACTTTGTTGAAATGCTAGCCCACCCTGTCTCTGGGGGTCCTTCTCATGTCTCTTCGGGCCATGGGGGGGGGGTGCTAGAGGGGGTGCTAGAGTCACGGTATTGCAAAAGGCAGCCTCATGGCAGGCTCACTGGCTGATAGCTGTATTCCACAACTGTATTTCACAATACCATAAATTATACACTATAGATCCATCAATTGGACTGAAGGGTACACCAAAGAAGCCACCAAAATGAGTTGCCTTTTAATACTGACTCTTCGTGGACATTTATTGGATTAAACTTGTTTTGGACACTTTGGTGTGGGGCTCTAGTCCTTACTTTTTGGCCTTCCCATTAGAAAGGCATCACTGGCCCTCATGGTGGCCTTCACCTCCAACTGAACAATAGATATCCTTGAGGCCCTACACCCAAAATAACTACCATAAATGCTCCTATGGACTTCCCAGGCAGGTTTCTACGAGCAATCTACGGTCAGATGACTGAACATGAAGCCTCAGCCACCGAATGAAGCCTCAGCCACAGAAAGCATGAAGCCTCAGCCAACGAATGAAGCCTCAGCCACCAAAATTTCAATCAACGGCTACTCTAGGCAGTTGGAACATCGAGCAATCTATGATCAGATAACTGAACATGAAGCCTCAGCCAACAAAAGCATGAAGCCTTAGCCACCAAATGAAGCCTCAGCCACCGAAATTTCAATCAACGGTTACTCTAGGCAGTTGGAACAGCGAACAATCTACGGTCAGATGACTGAACATGAAGCCTCAGCCAACGAAAGCATGAAGCCTCAGCCACCGAATGAAGCCTCAGCCACCGAAATTTCAATCAACGGTTACTCTAGGCAGTTGGAACAGCGAGCAATCTACAGTCAGATAACTGAACATGAAGCCTCAGCTACCGAATGAAGCCTCAGCCACCGAATGAAGCCTCAGCCACCAAAATTTCAATCAACAGTTACTCTAGGCAGTTGGAACAGCGAACAATCTACGGTCAGATGACTGAACATGAAGCCTCAGCTAACGAAAGCATGAAGCCTCAGCCACCGAATGAAGCCTCAGCCACCGAATGAAGCCTCAGCCACCGAAATTTCAATCAACGGTTACTCTAGGCAGTTAGAACAGCGAGCAATCTACGGTCAGATAACTGAACATGAAGCCTCAGCCACCAAAAGCATGAAGCCTCAGCCACCGAAAGCATGAAGCCTCAGCCACCGAATGAAGCCTCAGCCACCGAAATTTCAATCAACGGTTACTCTAGGCAGTTGGAACAGCAAGCAATCTACGGTCAGATAACTGAACATGAAGCCTCAGCCACCGAAAGCATGAAGCCTCAGCCACTGAATGAAGCCTTAGCCGCCGAAATTTCAATCAACGTTTACTCTAGGCAGTTGGAACAGCGAACAATCTACGGCCAGATAACTGAACATAAAGCCTCAGCCAACGAAAGCATGATGCCTCAGCCACCGAAATTTCAAATAACGGTTACTCTAGGCAGTTGCAACAGCAAGCAATCTACGGTCAGATAACTGAACATGAATCCTCAGCCACCGAAAGCATAAAGCCTCAGCCACCGAAAGCATGAAGCCTCAGCCACCGAATGAAGCCTCAGCCACCGAATGAAGCCTCAGCCTCCGAAATTTCAATCAACGGTTACTCTAGGCAGTTGGAACAGCGAGCAATCTACGGCCAGATAACTGAACATGAAGCCTCAGCAGCGGGCATGGTAGAGCCATAGGACACAGTTATTTATTGCCATTAAATCTTCTCGCAGTTCATATTAAATACGGTCTGCCAATGGAACGATTTATGCTCCCTCTTGTGTATCTTTACCTCGGGGCTCTCTCTTCACTTTACCGATTTTAGCAAATTTATCCCCAGTGGCAAGTCGGTAATTGGTAACATTAATTATTCTGCAGCTTCCTCACACAGAGGCCAGCCGGTGATAACGGCAAGCGATACGATCGAGCTCACAAGGAGGACGTGCAGAGTGAGAAACACAATGCCATTTTGTATATACTGTATACAGTATCTGACAAAAGTGAGTACACCCCTCACATTTTTTGTAAATATTTTCTTCTATCTTTTCATGTGACAACACTGAAGAAATTACACTTTGCTACAATGTTGTGTAGTGAGTGTACAGCTTGTATAACAGTGTAAATTTGCTGTCCCCTCAAAATAACTCAACATACAGCCATTAATGTCTAAACCGCTGGGAACAAAAGTGAGTACACCCCTAAGTGAAAATGTCCAAATTGGGCCCAATTAGCCATTTTCCCTCCCCAGTGTCATGTGACTCGTTAGTGTTACAAGGTCTCAGGTGTGAATGGGGAGCAGGTGTGTTACATTTGGTGTTTTCGCTCTCACTCTCTCATACTGGTCACTGGAAGTTCAACATGGCACCTCATGGCAAAGAACTCTCTGAGGATCTGAAAAAAAGAACTGTTGCTCTACATAAAGATGGCCTGGGCTATAAGAAGATTGCCAAAACACTGAAACTGAGCTGCAGCACGGTGGCCAAGACCATACAGCGGTATAACAGGACAGGTTCCACTCAGAACAGGCCTCACCATGGTCAACCAAAGAAGTAGAGGTCACGTGATCAGCGTCATATCCAGAGTTTGTCTTTGGGAAATAGCCGTATGAGTGCTACCAGCATTGCTGCAGAGGTTGATTGGGTGGGGGGGTCAGCCTGTCAGTGCTCAGACCATACGCCGCACACTGCATTAAATTGGTCTGCATGGCTGCCATCCAGAAGGAAGCCTCTTCTAAAGATGATTCACAAGAAAGCCCACGATTTGCTGAAGACAAGCAGACTAAGGACATGGATTACTGGAACCGTGTCCTGTGGTCTGATGAGACCAAGATAAACGTATTTGTTTCAGATGGTGACAAGTGTGTGTGGCGGCAACCAGGTGAGGAGAACAAAGACAAGTGTGTCTACAGTCAGGTATGGTGGTGGGAGTGTCATGGTCTGGGGCTGCATGAGTGCTTCCGGCACTGGGGAGCTACAGATCATTGAGGGAACCATGAATGCCAATATGTACTGTGACATACTGAAGCAGAGCATGATCCTCTCTCTTCAGAGAATGGGCCGCAGGGCAGTATTCCAACATGATAACGACCCCAAACACACCTCCAAGACGACCACTGCCTTGCTAAAGAAGCTGAGGGTAAAGGTGATGGACTGGCCAAGCATGTCTCCAGACCTAAACCCTATTGATCATCTGTGGGACATCCTCAAAGGAAGGTGGAGGAGCGCAAGGTCTCCAACATCCACCAGCTCCGTCGTCATGGAGGAGGGGAAGAGGACTCCAGTGCCAACCTGTGAAGCTCTGGTGACCTCCATGCCCAAAAGAGTTAAGGCAGTGCTGGAAAATAATGGCGGCCACACAAAATATTGACACTTTGGGCCCAATTTGGAAATTTTCACTTTTGTTGCCAGCGGTTTAGACATTAATGGCTGTGTGTTGAGTTATTTTGAGAGGACAGCAAATTTACACTGTTATACAAGCTGTACACTCAATACTACTTTACTTTATTAATATTCCAACATATGAGTTCTATTGGCTACTGGTAAGTTTGAAGTAACATTCAAATGATGTAGATTGTATACTGGATGGTGAAGTTCTTTATTCTTTAGAGTGAAAATAACGCAAAGTAACAATCAGCTTCAAGTTTTTGGGGCAAGTCAGATCCTGATTGGTGGCTCCAGTTTTTAGTAAGCTGATGATGATATATCAGGTAAGTAGTTTCAGAGAGGAGTAGAGAAGCCACATAGACGTCTCTGTTGTCCCCATGTCATGTCCTCTATAAATAAGTTCCACGCACGTTTGAGGTATCAGACAGATTGGAAGCGCGGTGGATGAACTGCAGGCGAGCGGCGTGTTTATTTGTGTGTTGGTGAGAGGGAGGACTCCATCAGGTGAAACAAGTAATCATCCCGCGCTGATTGTAATCATTATGTGTATAAATAACCCGGGATGAAAACACCAATCTTCTCCACTGAGCCGCCAGATGATGGCGGAGTAAAATAACACATGGGGCTTGTAAACACAAACATTGATGTGTAGTAATCAGTTCTTATCAATGATGATTTCTTAGGGAGAGGATGGGGGATGGGAAGAGGAACAGAGAGGAAAACCTTACAAATATATCCTTGTGTTCCTACCTCCTGATTTCCAAATGTCTGTCCTTCCTTCCTTCCTTTCTTTCCCTCTCCCTCCCAATTTACAAATGTCTGTGCTTCCTTCCTTCCTTCCTTTCTTTCCCTCTCCCTCCTGATTTCCAAATGCCCTTCCTCCTTCTCTTCTTCTTCCTTCCCTTTCTTTTTTTTCCCCTTCTAGCCTTCCTTTTCTTTCCTTTATTCCCTTTATTTCTTTCCTTCCTTCCATCCCTCCTGGTCTCCTAATTCCACCCTTCCTTGATACCTTCCTGCATTAATGTCTCCCTCCCCATCCTGCTTCATTTCTTTTCTTTCTTTTTTTCTTCCTTCCTGATTTCCAAATATCCTTCCCTTACTTTCATTCCTTTCTTACAATATTTCCTTCCTTCCTTCGTTTATTCCTTCCTTCCTTCCTTCCATTCTGATTTCCACTCTTTTTCCTTCCAACCCCTTTTTTCCCTTTCATCCTTCTAGCCTTCCTTTTCTTTCTTTGCATCCCTCCACCCCGACACACTCCATCCACAACATCACACAATGGGTGCTAACGAGTTCCCTCAATCCACATCTTAGACAGACTTTCTGACTCTGCGATAAGCTATTCTCACCTGCTACACAATCCACTTTCCTTTAGTGAACATAAGTCAGACGTCTGACCTTTAGAGTGTGTAAACTCACAACACATATTAGCATCAATAGAACTTAGGGTTAGTTAGCATAGCACCATGAAATATCTTAGGAGCCAGGCTTAATTAACACAATAGACAATAGAATGCAATCACAGCAAGCTTTCATCACTACAGCCAGGTAGCTGATTAACATCAATTAACATCTCAACAGTCTATGTTCCACATTGAAGGAGACACTCTATTGACCTGTTGTGTTCAGAATGAACAACTTGTAATATTTCAAGATATCCTGCAATACATGAATTATCATTACTGTCCCATCTTTAAACAATGCAAGATATGTCCATTATTTCCTGGCTCAATCTGTGCCCAAAAGTGACTCCCGTTACACTGACCCTTTCCAAAAACTCAGAGGCACAAACAATGCATTGATAGGAACGTGTTCCACAGGAACCCATGTTAAAAAAAATGTTGTGCGTTTCTGCAAAAAAAGCGTGAAAAAACGCAATGGTGTAAATGGAGCCTTAATGTACTTTGTGATGGTAACATGCACATTGCTGCAACACGGTGGTGCGCTCTCAAGGGTAATACATTTAGTCGGTAACAAATGTTGTTCCAGTATTCTCCACTAGGTGTCCCTATTAGCGCTCGTGCATTTAGAATGCTGCACAGGTGTGTAGGGTCAGGCTGCATTAGAGCGGAAGGGGTTACTGAAGGATAGAGAGCAAGGCGACTATCTCACAGGTCAACTGACAACAAACCAAAGCCGATAGAGAGGGAGCTGAGTGCACAGAATGGGGATTTAAGTGAAGCCAATCAACCCTGGAAAATCACAGGTGGAAAGCTCAATTTCAGGCTTCAAACTGCGAGCCAACCTATCATTTGTGTCGCTCTCCAGGTCTGGAAATAAGATTGTCCGCAGAGGAAGATTTTATGGCTTATTCCTGGCTGGAGCAATGAGCAGCACTCATCTTCTGATGAGAGAGATGCAATTTATTTCAAATTTCGCCCAAAAAAATAACAATATGGCATCATCGGATGTTTTGCATGATAAAGGACGCCATGGGCAATTTAAAAAAAAACTAATGGCTGACGGATGTCTTTTGCTACATTGTTTTGGAAGTAAGCTGAAAAAAGTTATTAATTTTACTTTTCTTCTCTTTTCCTTTCCCCTTCACTTTTCCTTACTCTTCTCTTTCCTTCCCCTTTTCATTCCCTTCCATTTGCCATTCCCTTTTTCCTTTCCTTTCATTTCCTTCTCTTCCCCTTTTCATTTCCTTTTCCTTCTCCTTTCCTTTCACTTTTTCATCCCTTTCCCTTCCCTTTTCTTTCCTTTTCTTCACTTTCACTTACATTTATCCTTTTATTTTCCCTTTTCATTCCCTTACGTTCACTTTTTCTTTACCATTCCTTTCCCTTTTATTCCCTTCCCCTCCCCCTTTCCTTTTTCTATCTCTTTTTTTTCTTTTCATTTCCTTAGCTATTTTCTTTCCTTTTCATTTCCTCCCATTCCCCTTTTCCTTTCCTTTCCCTTCTCCTTTCAATTGCTTTAACCACTTACCCCCCGGACCATATTGCTGGTCAAAGACCAGAGCACTTTTTGCGATTCGGGACTGCGTCGCTTTAACTGACAATTGCGCGGTCGTGCGACGTGGCTCCCAAACAAAATTGGCGTCCTTTTTTTCCCACAAATAGAGCTTTCTTTTGGTGGTATTTGATCACCTCTGCGGTTTTTATTTTTTGCGCTATAAACAAAAATAGCGACAATTTTGAAAAACATTTATATTTTTTACTTTTTGCTGTAATAAATATCCCCCAAAAATATATAAAAAAACATTTTTTTTTCCTCAGTTTAGGCCGATACGTATTCTTCTACCTATTTTTCGTAAAAAAAATCGCAATAAGCGTTTATTGATTGGTTTGCGCAAAAGTTATAGCGTTTACAAAATAGGGGGTATTTTTATGTCATTTTTATTAATATATTTTTTTTACTAGTAATGGCGGCGATCAGCGATTTTTTTTTCGGTACTGCGACATTATGGCGGACACTTTTGACACATTTTTGGGACCAGTGGCATTTTTATAGCGATCAGTGCTATAAAAATGCATTGGATTACTATAAAAATGCCACTGGCAGTGAAGGGGTTAACACTAGGGGGCGGGGAAGGGGTTAAGTATGTCCCTGTGTGTTATCTTACTGTGTGGGGGGGGGGGTGGCCTCACTAGGGGAAACACTGATCCTCTGTTCATACATTGTATGAACCGAAGATCAGCATTTCCCCCGCTGATAGGACCGAGAGCTGTGCGTTTACACACACAGCTCCCGGTCCCCGCTCTGTAACGAGCGATCGCGTGTGCCCGGCGGCGATCGCGCCCGCCGGGCACACGCACGGGAGTCGGGGGCGAGCGCGCCTCCGGCGGCGCGCACACGCCCCTAGTGGCCGCTCTAAAGGGTGACGTTATACTACGTGCTCTCGCCCAGGAGAGCCGACCTGCCGCCGTAGAATGACGGCGGCTGGTCGGCAAGTAGTTAATTTTACCTTTCTTCCCTTTTCCTTTCTCTTTCACTTTTCCTTTTACTTACTCTTCTTTTTCCTTCCCCTTTTCATTGCCTTCCATTTCCCATTATTTTTCCTTTCATTTCCTTCTCTTCCCCTCTTCGTTTCCTTTTTCTTCTTCTTTCTTTTCACTTTTTCATCCCTTTCCCTTCCCTTTTCTTCACTTTCACTTTTACTTACATTTCTCCTTTTCTTTTCCCTTTTCCTTCCCTTCCGTTCACCTTTTATTTACCTTCTTATTTGCCTTCCCTTCCCTTTTTATTCCCTCCCTCTATCCTTTTTCTATTTATTGTTTTCTTTTCATTTCCTTTTCCTCAGCTATATTCTTTACTTTGCCTTTCCTTTTCATTTCCTTCCATTTTCCTTTCCTTTCCATTACTTTAATTCGACTTTTCTTGCCTTTCCCTTTTCCTTACTCTTCTTTTTCCTTCCCCTTTTCATTGCCTTCCATTTCCCATTCCTTTTTTCCTTTACTTTCATTTCCTTTTTTTCCCTTTTTCGTTTCCTTTTCCTTCTCCTTTCCTTTCACTTTTTCATCCCTTCCCCTTTTTCTTTCCATTTCCTTCTCCTTTTCATTTAATTTCCTTTTTCTTGCCTTTCCCTTTCCCTTGCCTTTTCATTCTCTTTCCTTTTTCTTTTCCTTTCCTTTCCTTTTTTTTTCCCCATTTTTTTTCCTTACCTTTTCTTTTCTTTACTTTCTCACTCTTTAGTAAAAAACCCTTCTAACCTCTAGAAAGGGCCCTTTATCTACATACATATCTACATATCTGTAAATCTCAGTCTTGTTCTGTACTTTTAATTGTGAAATGAAATAGCAGCTGAGCCCAGCAGGGAAGGAGTTAAAGCGGTGAAGGAACATTAGCGTCTGTCATTCGCTGTTTTCACACATTTAAATTATTCACGTGATGAATGAACTATTAATTTTTTAGCCTATTTACAATAGGCTGTCATATTGGATCTCCATCAGCCTGACCGCCCTGCCGTGTCTAATGGTCGGAGTGCCTGGGAGAGGGGGCTCCAAGTATGTGAACTGTCCAGCGCCGCGACAAAAACATCCGGAACACCGCTGGTCCTTTCTCTGGGGATTTGTCCCTTTCTTATTGGCTGAATTGTTTTTTTCCTACGAATGCTTTTCTGTTATTTTATTTTTTTTTTTCGTTTTTTTCCTGCCACTCATATGCAATTAAGGAAAGCAAATTAGATCTGGCAATGCAAATGAGATTAGTCTTGATTGACCGCACTGGGGTCTCCCCAGACAGAGCGAAGTTCTCAACTCCGGGCACGCTGTGCCAAACATATTTGGATTGGCGCGGATTTGCATCCCTGGAAGACGTGATTGACAAAGGATTTACATCATGGCACATTTTGTTTAATAAAGGACGTGTCAAAAAAAGGTCACTGTGTTGATTTACTGTTTAGTTTTCTCTTTGTAGAAAGTAAGTAGGGGTATGGACTATGTATCCCTTACTCATTTATGTAGTGGTGTGGGGGAAATATCTGAGGGTCCTCCTTATTTTTAAGAGGGGCTTTCAGATTCTGAAGACAGTGCCCTGTCTTCAGACTCCCACAACCACCGGGCCAAGGTTGTGGGGAAGAGGCCCTTGTCTTCATCAACATGAGGACACAGTGCTTGCCAGAGGGGTCCCCTTGATTTTATAGAGGGCTTCCAGATTCTCATAAGCTCCCTGACCACAGACCCAACAACCACCGGGCCAGGGTTGTGGGGAAGAGGCCCTTGTCTTCATCAACATGAGCACAAGGTGCTAGCCAGAGGGGTCCCCTTGATTTCTATAGAGGTCTTTCAGATTCTCATAAGCTCCCTGGCTGCAGACCCCCACAACCACCAGACCAGGGTTGTGGGGATGAGGGGCCCTTATCTTCATCAACATGGGGACAAGGTGCTTTGCCAGAGGGATTCCCCTGATTTTTCATAGAGGGCTTCCAGATTTTCATAAGCTCCCTGACCACAGACCCCCACAACCACCGTACCAGGGTTGTGCAGTAGAGGCCCTTGTCTTCATTAACATGAAGACAGAGTCCTTTCCAGAGGGGTCCACTTGATTTTAATAGAGGGCTTCCAGATTCTGATAAGCTCCCTGCCCGCAGATCCCCAAAACCACCATGCCAGGGTTGTGGGGAAGGGCCATTGTCTAACTCAACATGAGGACAAGATACTTTGCCTAGGTAGGTCCCCCTGATTTTTATAGAGGGCTTCCAGATTCTGACAAGCTTCCTGCCTGCAGACCTTTACAACCACCGGACCAGGGTTGTAAGAAAGAGGCCCTTGTCCTCATGAATTTGGGGACAATGTGCTTTGCTTGGGGCCCTCCTCCCCCAGCAAGGTAACCCTCATGTTGAGGGCATGTGGCCTGCTATGGTTTAGGAGGGGAGAGAAGGGGTGAATACTTAGGGTTTTCCCCTAAAATCCAACCCAGATCTGAAGGGTCTAGTTTGGGGGGACAAGGTACCTTTCCTCATGGAGGTCCCGCTGATTTTTATAGAGCAGTCCTCAGGGCCCACTTACAGGCCAGATTTTATGTATTACCTTGGGGAGCTGCAGACTAGAATGCTGCAATCACTGAGCAGCAAATGATATCACCTGTGATGTATTTCAGTTATCTTGCAAACCTGGCCTGTTAGGGGGTCCTGAGGACGGGGTTGATGACCACTGTTATAGAGGGCTTCTGGATTCTGATAAGCCGGGCCAGGGTTGTGTGGAAGAGGCCCTTGTTTTCATCAACATTAAGACAAAGTGCTTTGCCTTGGGGGGGGGATCCCCCTAATTTTTATAAAGGGGAGAGTTTCCAGATTTTGATAATCTTCCTGCCCCCAGACTTCCATAACCACCAGGTCAGGGTTGTAAGAAAGAGGCCCCTGTCTTCATTAATATGGGGGCCAGGTGCCTTGCTCAGGCCAGGGTTTTCTTGTTTTTGCATTCGGTTTCCCCCTAAAAGCAAAACCCAGATCTGCAGAATCTGGAATGAAATTTTGGGGGGACAAGGTGCTTTACCTAAGGAGGGCCCCCTGATTGTTACAGAGGGCTACTGGATTCTGATAAGCTCCCTGCTCACAGACTCCCACAACCGCCAGGCCAGGAATGTGTTAAAGAGGCCCTTGTTTTCATCAACTAGAAGACAAAGTGCTTTGCCTAGGGGGGTCCCCCTGATTTTAATAGAGGGCTTCCAGATTCTGATAAGCTTCCTGTTCCGCAGACCCCCACAACCACCAGGCCAGGGTTGTAAGTAAAAAGGTCCTTGTCCTCGTTAATATGGGGGCAAGGCACTTTGCCTAGGGCCCCCCCCCCCTCCCAGCAAGGTATCCCCTATGTTGAGGGCTTGTGGCCTGCTATGGTTTAGGAGGGGAGAGTAGGGATGCATACTTGTCATCCCCCTTTTCCTGGCCCGCCAGGTTGCATGCTCATGTAAGGGCCTGATATGGATTTGATAGGGTCCCACTCCTTTTTTAATGATTTTTTTGCATTGGGTCTCCACTTAAAATCCAGTCTAGATCTGAGGATTCTTGAATGAAATTTTTGGGGGACCTAACCCTTCTCCCCATGGTAACGTTCAGAAAGGGATAGCGGGGATGCACAATTGCCACCTCATCCTTTCCTGGCCTGACAGGCTGAACGCTCAGATGAGTCTGATAAGGATTGGGCGGGGGGCTTTGGGGTGATACCCGTTTTTTTGTTTCTTGACCTAAAACCCAGCCCAGATACGAAGGGTCTGGAATTACATTTTGGAGAGACCCCAAAACATTTTTTTACATTCATTTATATATATATATATATACAGTATGGCCCAGATTCAGAAATATTAGCGTATCTTTCTGCGGGCGTAGCGCATCTCATATGCGCTACGCCGCCGTAACTCAGTCAGGTGAGTAGTGTATTCTTAAGATCTTACGCCCGAAGTTACGGCGGCGTGGCTTATATGGGCGGGCGTAAGCCCGCCTAATTCAAATGTGGATGATGTGGGCGTGTTTTATTTAAATTACTTGTGACCCCACGTAATTGATGTTTCTTACGAACGGCGCATGCGTCGTCCGTGAACGTTTCCAAGTGCGCATGCTCCAAATTACGCAGCAAACTGTCAATGCTTTCGACGTGAACGTAACTTACGTACAGCCCTATTCGCGAACGACTTACGCAAACGGCGTAAAATACGACGCTGTTCGTACGTTTCCGACGTCCATACCTAACATGACTTGCCCCTGCTTTATGAGGGGTAGCTTTACGCCAGAAAAAGCCTTACGTAAACGACGTAAAAAAAATGCGCCGGGCGTACGTACGTTTGTGAATCGGCGTATTTACCTAATTTGCATATTCCTCGCGTAAATCTACGAAAGCGCCACCTAGCGGCCAGCGTAAATGTGCAACTAAGATACGACGGCGTAGGAGGCTTACGCCAGTCGGAGCTTAGCAAAATTCCGGCGTATCTTGTTTTCTGAATACAGGAGAAAGATACGCCGGCGCATCCTAGAAGTTACGCGGCGTATCAATAGATAGGCCAGCGTAACTTCGTTCTGAATCCGGGCCACTATCTTTATATATATATATATATATATATATATATATATATATATATATATATATATATATCTATAGATATATATATATATATATATATATATATATATATATATATATATATATATATATATATATATATATATATATATATATATATATATATATATTCTTTTTTTGTATATACATTTTACTTTAATTTTAAATATTTTGATATAAAATTATTCTTGTTTCAACACATAAGTTTCAACAAATTTTATGTGGTGGTACAGTATAAAAGTTCCTAAACCACACGGCGTGGAATCATCCAAAAAAATAAATAATTCTGCCTGGAAAGGCTTCAAAAAAGGAGATGTAACCAGTGCTGGAAATGTTGAAAAGGTTTATCTGGCAAAAGAATACCATAGCGGAGGAAAAATAAAGAATTTTACCTAATCCGGGGCCCATACTGTATGGAGTGGCTCGGAGCCACCCTATCAGCGAGAAGCACTTTGTGGGTCTTAGAAAACTGGCGCTCACAGGCAGATAATTGCATCTCAAACATAAACAACCAAAAAATAGAGGAACAAAAAAAAAAAAAACACTCCACACCCAGTCTTCAGCTACACACAAACCCAAATTCTTTTCAGCGCCGTCCAAAGCCCAAGAGAGCCCGCGGCTACTCGAAAACCAGCCGCGCTCGCCCAGATTCATGTATCGGGCGGATGGCAGGAAAAGTGCCCTCTTCAGTGCTGTGCGTGTGCCAACGCCGGGAGAGTTTGCCAGGAACCCGACGCATTCGTGAAAAGCGTTTGAAATCAATTATTTTAGAAAACAACACTGATTGTTCTTGTCAAAAGGCCTCTCAGGACGGCGCGATAACCTTCCGCGACTGGAGTCACAGCCGCAGAAAAAAACAGAACAGTGGCGGTGGAGAGCGCAGAGACAACGGTACGAGGAGGGGGGGGGGATGAATACGCTCGGAGCAGCTGTACAAATTTCCTCGACGTGTTAGGAAAATAATCTGTCGCACCACCTGATGGTCGTTGAACGCGCGCCAAGCTGTATGAAATCACGTTATAATATTAGGGTTGTAGTACGAGACGGAATTACTGCGGACGAAGGGAACACACAAAAAAACTATTTTTTTCTTTAAAAATATTTGATTATATTTAAAGCAAACAAAAAAAACATATAAAGTAACGTCCAAAAGTGAGTATGTGAATCTATTAGAAATCAGCCCCTTAAACTGGATCTAGCATCAGATATATTTTTCCTGGTAAGAAATGTGTTATTAGGAAAGCCACATCCTATGTTGTTCGAATGCAAACCATTGATTCAAAATGGGAAATACCGCAAGTGGCCACTAGATGGAGCCGAGGATTATAAGAAATTCCTAAGATACTGATCTCCACCTAATGGCCAAATTCTGTATTTTCCATTTTCAATCAGTGGTTTACATAGGACCTGCACAGGATATAACTCGTTTCATTCCTTTTTTTCCCCATTCGCACAGAACTTTCACTGGGCGAATGGCTATGTGAATCCTTCATAAATCAGCCCCTTAAACTGGATCTAGCATCAGATATATGTTTCCTGGTAAGAAATTTGTTATTAGGAAAGCCACACCCTGTGCTGTTCGAATGCAAACCATTGATTCCAAAAATACCGCAAGTGGCCATTAGATGGAGCCGAGGATTATAACAAATTCCTAAGATACTGAGCTCCACCTAATGGCCAAATTTGGTATTTTTTTTTTCATTTTCAATCAGTGGTTTACATAGGACCTGCACAGGATATAACCCATTTCATTCATTTTTTTCCTCGTTCACACAGAACTTTCACTGGGTGAATGGCTATGTGAATCTAATATAAATCAGCCCCTTAAACTGGAACTAACATTGGATATATTTGTTCTGGTAAGAAATTTGCCATTACGAAAGCCACATCCTCTTGTGCTGTTCAAATGCAAATCGTTGATTTAAAATGGGAAATACTGCATGTGGCCACTAGATGGAGCCGAGGATTATAAGAAATTCCTAAGATACTGAGCTCCACCTAATGGCCAAATTTGGTATTTTCCATTTTCAATCAGTGGTTTACATAGGACCTGCACAGGATATAACTCGTTTCATTCCTTTTTTCCCCATTCGCACAGAACTTTCACTGGGCGAATGCCTATGTGAATCCTTCATAAATCTGCCCCTTAAACTGGATTTGGCATCAGATATATCTTTCCTGGTAAGAAATTTGTTATTAGGAAAGCCACATCCTATGTTGTTCGAATGCAAACCATCGATTCAAAATGGGAAATACTGCATGTGGCCACTAGATGGAGCCGAGGATTATAAGAAATTCCTAAGATACTGAGCCAAATCCCAGGAGTCTTTGGTTATGATGTAAGTCATCAACCGCCGCTCAGCCACCCTTGATATCGGACATTTTTTACGACGACAAGAGACTGTTTGACGTTTCCTGCTTTGTGTAATCGTTTATTACATTAGAAAAGCCATATCCTGTGCTGTTTAAATGTAAATCATTGGTTTAAAATGACAAATACTGCATTTGGCCACTAGATGGAGCCAAGGATTATAAATAAAACCTAAAATACTTAGCTCCATCTAGTGGCCAAATTTGGTACTTTTTTCAATTTAAATCAATGATTTACATGTGACCTGCACAGGAAATAGCCTATTTCATACATTCCCCCCCCCCCCCCGTTCACACTGAACCAATGTACAGACACTTTCACTGGGTGAATCTATTATAAATCAGCCCCTTAAACTGGATCTAGCATCAGATATATTTTTTCTGGTAAGAAATTTGTTATTAGGAAAGCCACATCCTATGTTGTTCGAATGCAAACCATCGATTCAAAATGGGAAATACCGCATGTGGCCCCTAGATGGAGCCGAGAATTATAGGAAATTCCTAAGATACTGAGCTCCACCTAGTGGCCAAATTCTGTATTTTTCATTTTAAATCAGTGGTTTACATAGGACCTGCACAGGATATAACCCATTTCATTCTTTTTTTCCCCCCTTATTCACGCAGAACTTTCAAATGTAAATCATTGATTCAAAATGGGAAATACCGCGTGTGGCCACTAGATGGAGCAGAGAATTAAAATACATTTCTAAGATACAAGGCCAAATCCCATGAGTCTTTGGTCGTGACGTAAGTCATCAATCGCTGCTCAGTCACCTTTGATATTAGAAATTAGACAAGTGACTGGTTAATGTTTCCTGTGTTGTCTAATAGTTTATTACTTTACAAAAGCTATATCCCGAGCTGTTCAAATTTAAATCATTGATTCAAAATGGGAAATACCACATGTGGCCACTAGATGGAGCCGAGGATTATAAGAAATACCTTAAGATACTTAGCTCCATCTAGTGGCCACTTTCTGTATTTTTCATTTTAAATCAGTGATTTACATAGGACCTACACAGGATATAGCCGTATATATGATGCAAGTCACCAACCGCTGCTCAGGCACCCTCGATATTGGAGGATAATAAATACCTTAAGATACTTAGCTCTACCTAGTGGCCAAATTCTGTATTTTTCATTTTAAATCAATGATTTACATAGGACCTACACAGGATATAACCGTATATATGACGCAAGTCACCAACCGCTGCTCAGGCACCCTCGATATTAGAGGATAATAAATGCCTTAAGATACTTAGCTCCATCTAGTGGCCAAATTCTGTATTTTTAATTTTAAGTCAGTGATTTACATAGGACCTACACAGGATATAGCCTTATATATGACGCAAGTCACCAACCGCTGCTCAGGCACCCTCGAAATTAAAATTGTTTTACTATGACAAGTGACTGGTTAATGTTTCCTGTGTTGTCTAATAGTTTATTACTTTATAAAAGCTATATCCCGAGCTGTTCAAATTTAAATCAATGATTAAAAATGGGAAATACCGCATGTGGCCACTAGATGGAGCCGAGAATTATAAGAAATACCTTAAGATACTTAGCTCCATCTAGTGGCCAAATTCTGTATTTTTCATTTTAAATCAATGATTTACATAGGACCTACACAGGATATAGCCGTATATATGACGCAAGTGACCAACCGCTGCTCAGGCACCCTCGATATTGGAGGATAATAAATACCTTAAGATACTTAGCTCCACCTAGTGGCCAAATTCTGTATTTTTCATTTTAAATCAGTGATTTACATAGGACCTACACAGGATATAACCGTATATATGACGCAAGTCACCAACCGCTGCTCAGGCACCCTCCATATTAGACATTTTTTACTATGACAAGTGACTGGTTAATGTTTTCTGTGTTGTCTAATAGTTTATTACTTTACAAAAGCTATATCCCGAGCTGTTCAAATTTAAATCATTGATTCACAATGGGAAATACCGCATGTGGCCACTAGATGGAGCCGAGGATTATAAGAAATACCTTAAGATACTTAGATCCATCTAGTGGCCACTTTCTGTATTTTTCATTTTAAATCAATGATTTACATAGGACCTGCCCAGGATATAGCCGTATATATGACGTCACGCAAGTCACCAACCGCTGCTCAGGCACCCTCGATGTTAGAGGATAATAAATACCTTAAGATACTTAGCTTCATCTAGTGGCCACTTTCTGTATTTTTCATTTTAAATCAAGGATTTACATAGGATCTGCACAGGATATAACCGTATATATGACGCAAGTCACCAACCGCTGCTCAGGCACCCTCCATATTGGAGGATAATAAATACCTTAAGATACTTAGCTCCATCTAGTGGCCAAATTCTGTATTTTTCATTTTAAATCAGTGATTTACATAGGACCTGCGCAGGATATAACCGTATATATGACGCAAGTCACCAACCGCTGCTCAGGCACCCTCGATATTAGACATTTTTTGCTACGACAAGAGACTACTTGACATTTCCCGTTTTGGTGTAATCGTTAATTACATCTGACGTGTTTGTTCTATTACCAGCCTTGTATAGAACATTATGAAGACCCCCCACATAAGGCGTCAAATAACGCGTCTCCGCTTGCCGTAGAATCCAGATCCTGACATTTCCATGATGATGAATCTTGGCGTTCCCGCAGCCCCGGCTCCCCATCACCTTAAGGACAGAATGAGGTCCCCCCCCCCCCGCCTCCCTCCCCCCCCCGCTAACCAATAAGAGCGCATCTTGGGTAAGGTTTTTCTCGGTGGCCTACTTACAAAGTTCAATGCCTCAGTAAGGGGCGCAATAATTGCAACCGTCTTCGAAGAGCAGCAGCTGCACGCCAACGCCATAAATTATTCACCGGCAGCCTGCGCGGATTTTCTAGGTTAGGATAACAATCGCACTGGCTGCGATTCAAACGTCTTTTGCTCGGTTTTCCGTGGCAAGAAAGAAAATGTTTTCCCCCCAAACTTCAACGAGAATTTCAAGTTTACAGCGGAGAGTAATCTTAGCGAAAAAAATGGATAAGGATCGGACTGACTGCTATTCATTGGGTGGCAAGGAAGAGCGTCAAGTTTAGGGATTTTAAATAAAGTTTTTTTTAAAAAAAAAAGGAAAAAACAAAACTTTCCTCTGTGAAAAGACCAGGGCCCATTTACATCTACGCGTTGCAGTAACGTGCGTCTTAATGAGCGCAAAAACGCTGCATCGCCGTTAAATTTTTAATTGCAACCCGGCACGCCAAGGCAATGCCCAATATTTGGACACGCCTAATATTCCGGGACCATTTGGCGCCTTACCAGCCCATTGTTTTAAATTGCAGCGCACAAATGGTCGCCTAACGTTTTTTTTTGTTGCATTGGCCTGCTAAAAACATTGGGCCAGATTCATGTAGAATTCCGGCGGCGTAACGTATCCCATTTACGTTACACCGCCGCAAGTTTTCAGCGCAAGTGCTTGATTCACAAAGCACTTGCCTGTAAACTTGCGGCGGCGTAAATTAGGCGCGTTCCCGCGCCGAACGTACTGCGCATGCTCCGTTTTGTAATTTCCCGCCGTGCTTTGTGCGAAATGACATCGCACCGACGTAATTTTTTTGAGCGGCGACGTGCGTTACGTCCTTTCCTATTCCCGTACGACTTACGCAAAAAAAAAAAAATTCTAAATTCGACGCGGGAACGCTGGCCATACTTTAACATGGCTAGTCTAAATATAAGCCATTGAAATAGCATGCGTAACTTTACGACGGGAAAAGCCGACGTAAGAGAATGCGACGGCCGCGCGTAGCTTTGTGGATCGCCGTAAACAGCTAATTAGCATACCCGACGCGGAAAACGATGCAAACTCCACCCAGCGGGCGCCGAAGTATTGCATCCTAAGATCCAAAGGCGTACAAAGCCGTACGCCTGTCGGATCTTAGCCAAATGCCGTCGTATCTTTGTTTGAGAATTCAAAATAAAGATACGACGCGGCAAATTTGAAAGTACGCCGGCGTATCAGTAGATACTCCGGCGTACTCTCACTGTGAATCTGGCCCTTTGACGTGTCTTTCCACATATGCATTTTATATCCTCACCAAATTTTTATGATGCCAGGCTAATACGAGGCTGCATGTTCCCCACACTTACGGGACAATTTATAAAAAAAAAATTGCAAAGCCATTCGCCCAGTGAATGTGCATGTACACATGAAAAAAAAACAAAAACAAAAAAAGAATGTAAAAAAGCTATATCCTGTGCCGTTCGAATGTAAATCATTGATTTCAAAATGGGGAAATACCGCATTTGGCCACTAGATGCAGCCAAGGATTATAAGAAATTCCTAAAATATTTAGCGCCATCTAGTGGACAAATGCAGTATTGCAGTATTTTCCATTTTAAATCAATGATTTTACAAGTTCTTTATTTAAAAAAATAAAAAAATAAAACATGAATGTAAAAAAGCTATATCTTGTGCTGTTCGAATGTAAATCATTAATTTAAAATAGGAAATACCAAATTTGGCTGGATGGAGCCAAGGATTATAAGAGATTCTTAAGATACTTAGCTCCATCTAGTGGCCAAACGCAGTATTTCCTATTTTAAATCAATGATTTACATAGGATTTGCACAGGATGTGCCTTTTTTTTACATTCATTCTATTTCTTGTAAAATGATTGATTTAAAATGGAAAATACTGCATTTGGCCACTAGATGGAACTAAGTATCTTAGAAATCTCTCCTAAGACTTGGCTCCATCTAGTGGCCAAATGTGGTATTTCCTATTTGAAATCAATGATTTTACAAGTCCTTTATTAAAAGAAAAAGAATGAATGTAAAAAAAGGCACATCCTGTGCAAATCCATTTGAACAGCACAGGATATGACTTATTTTACATTCATTTTTTTTTTTTAAATAAAGGACTTGTAAAATTATTGATTTAAAATGGAAAATACTGCATTTGGCCACTAGATGGAGCTAAGTATCTTAGAAATCTCTTAAAATCCTCAGCTCCATCTAGTGGCCAAACGCGGTATTTCCTATTTTAAATCAATGATTTACATTTAAACAGCACAGGATATGGCTTTTTTTGCATTCATTTTTTTTTTCTTTTAATAAAGGACTTGTCGAAAACTGTCCACTGTCTTATTATACACTACACTGTTTCAGGAGCTGAGCTTTTGTTTCTCATTTTCTTAATTTTTTTTTCTTTCTTTTTAAAATTGTTTTATTTTTTTTTAGACAAGGGGGTTCCCCTTAAAATTTTATTTGAGTGCAAGAAATTACAAGAAGCGGATATAAAAAAAATAAAAAAATAAGGCCAAATTCACAAAGCTTTACCACTTTGTTTTATCCATGTTATTGTATTGTTCAAATATCAATGACCTCAACTGAAAATGCCTGTCACTTTTTTATTTTTTATTAATATCTTTTTTATTTTTTATTTTATATATTACATATATATATATATATATATATATATATATATATATATATATACATACTCCTCCTGCAGTGCTAGGTTTGTGATTTGAACTTACAATTAGATATTTGTATATTTGTATTAGCATGTAATAAAAGCATTTTTATAATAATTTGTTTGTTATCCTAAATACACAAGTACCGTTTTTTTTTTATTTGAAATATATTCTTGTACCACCAATTTTTCCTCTAAATAAAAACGTTTTCTAAAAAATATATATATATATTATATTAGGAAATAAAATTAAAAAAAATAAGACTAAATTCACAAAGAATCACCAACAGAATAAGACACTTTGTTTTATCCATGTTATTGTAATGTTCAAATATCAATGACCTCAAAAATACCTGTCACTTTTTTTTATTTTTATTTAATTTTTTTTTTTTTTTATTATATATTATTTCTTACTATGTATAATATATATATATATATATATATTTTATTATATTATTTATATATATATATATATATATATATATATATATATATATATATATATATATATATATATATATATATATACACACACATATATATATATATAAAGCATACTCCTACTGCAGTGTTTGTGATTTGAACTTACAATTAGATATTTGTATTAGCATGTAATAAAATAATTTTTATAGTAATTATTTTGTTAGCCTAAATAATTTTTTTTTCCTCTTAATAAAAAAGTTTGTAATATATATATATATATAATATTATATTAGGAAAAAAAATAAGACTAAATTCACAAAGCTTTACCAACAGAATAAGACACTTTGTCTTATCCATGGTATTGTAATGTTCAAATATCAATGACCTCAACTGAAAATACCTGTCACTTTTTTTTATTTTTATATTTTATTTTTATTTTTTAATATATATTATATTTTATTTCTTACTATATATATATATGAAAAATAATATAATAAAAAAAAATAATATAATAAAATATATATATATATATATATATATATATATATATATATATATATATATATATATATATATAAAGCATACTCCTACTGCAGTGTTTGTGATTTGAACTTACAATTAGATATTTGTATTAGCATGCAATAAAATAATTTTTATAGTAATTATTTTGTTAGCCTAAATACTCAAGTACTATATATATTCTTGTATCACCAATTTTTCCTCTAAATAAAAAAAGTTTGGAAAATATATATATATATATATTATATTATATTATATTATATTAGGAAATAAAAAAATAAAAATAAGACTACATTCACAAAGCTTTACCAACAGAATAAGACACTTTGTTTTATCCATGTTATTGTAATGTTCAAATATCAATGACCTCAACTGAAAATACCTGTCACTTTTTTTTTAATATTATATATATATATATATATATATATATATATATATATATATATATATATATATATATATATATATATATATATAAATATTTTATTTCTTACTATATATATATATATATATATTTTTATTATTATTATATTTTATATATATATATATATATATATATATATATATATATATATATATATATATATATATATATATATAAGGATACTCCTCCTGCAGTGTTAGGTTTATGATTTGAACTTACAATTAGATATTTGTATTAGCATGTAATAAAATTATTTTTATAGTAATTATTTTGTTAGCCTAAAGTTACAAGTACTGTTTTTTATTTTATTTGTAAGATATTCTTGTACCACCAATTTTTCCTCTAAAAAAAAAAAAAAAATAAAATAAAAAAAGTGATATTTATATTAGCTACACTAAGTACGATGACGAGGACGCTGCATAATAATTATAAAATGTCGGCCAGGAAAATTCGGCAATTAGCGCCGCAGAAGTGTCAACGGCCCCTTTTAGCAGAGACCCGCCCCTCCTCCCGAAAATTCAGGGCACGTGAAGCCGTCGGCTAATGAGGCATTGAGGAAGTGCGCCTCTCCATTAGTCTTAATTTTTCATTATTTACTGGGAAACAGGAGAGGACAAAGACGGTGAACCAGAAACAACACGTTTCCGTCTCTAAACATGATGACTTAATAATCTTCTGGTTTGGGGCGTGATGTCATCAATCATCCCGCCCCCGCTCTCTAGGCTCTAGTAAGCATTCCTTATCAATGCCATTTATTAATTATCCTCAAATTTGTGGTGACAGGCGGCAAAGAATGTTGTGTTCTCGCTGCACCTGAAATCATAAAGTGGACCTTCTCCGATGTTGGCATAACGGTTCTGCTGTGAAGGTCAAATAAAAAGTTAAGGATGATCTGAAATTACAGTGTAATGTAGCCTGTGCCCACCAATGCAGCCTGTGCCCACCAATGCAGCCTGTGTCCACCAATCCAGGCTGTGCCCACCAATCCAGGCTGTACCCACCATGCAGCCTGTGTCCACCAATGCAGCCTGTGCCCACCAATCCAGGCTGTACCCACCATGCAGCCTGTGTCCATCAATCAAGCTTGTGTCCATCAATCCAGCCTCATGCAGCCTGTGTACACCAATCCAGTCTATGCCCACCAAACCAGCCTGTGCCCACCAATGCAGCCTGTGTCCACCAATGCAGCCTTTGCCCACCAATGCAGCCTGTGTCCACCAATGCAGCCTGTGTCCACCAATGCAGCCTGTGCCTACCAATGCAGCCTGTGTCCACCAATGCAGCCTGTGTTCACCAATGCAGCCTGTGTCCACCAATGCAGCCTCATGCAGCCTGTGCCCACCAATGCAGCCTGTGCCCACCAATCCAGCCTGTGCCCACCAATCCAGCCTGTGTCCACCCATGCAGCCTGTGTCCACCAATGCAGCCTGTGCCCACCAATCCAGGCTGTACCCACCATGCAGCCTGTGTCCACCAATCAAGCTTGTGTCCATCAATCAAGCTTGTGTCCATCAATCCAGCCTCATGCAGCCTGTGTACACCAATCCAGTCTATGCCCACCAAACCAGCCTGTGCCCACCAATGCAGCCTGTGTCCACCAATGCAGCCTGTGTCCACCAATGCAGCCTTTGCCCACCAATGCAGCCTGTGTCCACCAATGCAGCCTGTGTCCACCAATGCAGCCTCATGCAGCCTGTGCCCACCAATGCAGTCTGTGCCCACCAATGCAGCCTGTGTCCACCAATGCAGCCTGTGTCCACCAATGCAGCCTATGCCCACCAATGCAGCCTGTGTCCACCAATTCAGCCTGTGTCCACCAATGCAGTCTGTGTCCACCAATTCAGCCTGTGCCCACCAATGCAGCCTGTGTCCACCAATGCAGCATGTGCCCACCAATGCAGCCTGTGTCCACCAATGGAGCCTGTGTCCACCAATGCAGCCTGTGTCCACCAATGGAGCCTCATGCAGCCTGTGCCCACCAATGCAGCCTGTGTCCACCAATGCAGCCTGTGTCCACCAATGCAGCCTGGGTCCACCAATGCCGGCTAATGTAGCCAGTGCCCACCATGCAGCCTGTGTCCACCAATGCAGCCTGTGTCCACCAATGCAGTCTGTGCCCACCAATGCAGCCTGTGCCCATCAATGCAGCCTGGGTCCACCAATGCAGCCTCATGCAGCCTGTGCCCACCATGCAGCCTACCTGTACAGGGGAGGAGAGGAACAGGAGAGCCGCCCAGATGATGGAACACAGTTTTCATTTCAATTGGTCTGTTCCCGCCGCTCAACGTCACATATAGCCTCGCCCCCTGGCTGGGGAACTTTGATTGGCGGTCCCGGAACTTTGATTGTCTATCAAAGTCCCTGGACCAGGAGGAGGGGCAGTATGTGGCAGCGAGTGGCGGGGAACACAGCAATTGAAATGAAAGCTGTTATGGCGGTGTTCCCTGCGCTCTGATCATCCAGGCGCCTCTCCTTTCTCAAGGAATGGGAGGAAGGACTCCCATTCAACCCAGGCTGGTGGCGGTGCCCAACCCCCCCCCCCCCCCCCCCCGATCCCAGGCAGCCAATAGCTCGCCAGCACTCAAAACTCACTCGCAAAATGCGAGCAGGCGAGTGGAATTTTTGAGCGCTGCCCTATGACACCACTTTGTGTGAATATCTGAGGCACCTTTGAGACCAGGACCATGGTGATTGGACCTTTCTTCAGCAAGATTTAGGAAAATCTTTTGGAGTGTGCAATATTTATTAATGTAAGAAAAAATTTCACCTTTCGACTCTCAGGTATATTTGGTTTGTTTGTTATCCTTTGTTAACATGCAATTATCACATATGTGTTAGCGCCTTGCTTTTCATTGTTTCGCTAAAAACCTGTGATATTTCACTTCTAGATGAATCTAAAGTTAGTTTAGCGGTTATCAAATAGTGTTGCTGTTGTTGGGTATGTACAGTGCCTTGCAAAAGTATTCACCCCCCCCCCCCCCTGGCATTTTACCCATCTTGTTACATTACAGCCTTTAGTTCAATGTTTTTTTAATCTGAATTATATGTGATGGATCAGAACACAATAGTCTAAGTCAGGGCACTCTGACGGGGACACCTGAAGTGATGGGGACACCTGATTTAAGGGGGCACTCTGACAGGAACACCTGATGTAAAGCTGCACTCTGATGGGGAACCCTGATGTAAGGGGGCACTCTAAACAGGGACCCCTGTTGTAAAGGGACACTCTAATGGGGACACCTGATGTAAGGGGGCAATGTAATGGGGACCCCTGATGTAAAGGGACACTGATGGGGATACCTGATATAAGGTGGCACTCTGATGGGAACACCTGATGTAAAGGGACACTCTAATGGGGACACCTGATGTAAGGGGGCAATGTAATGGGGACCCCTGATGTAAAGGGACACTCTGATGTGGATACCTGATATAAGGTGGCACTCTGATGGGAACACCTGATGTAAAGGGACACTCTAATGGGGACACCTGATGTAAGGGGGCAATGTAATGGGGACCCCTGATGTAAAGTGCCACTCTGATGTAGACCCCTGATGTAAAGGGGCACTCTGATGGGCACACTAGGCATGTGCAATTTTTTAACTTACGAATATGTTTTCCGTCAATTTTCGTTTTTTTTAGTTGATTCGTTACCATACGAATAAACAAATGGTTTAGCGCAATTAATAACGAATAACGATATTTTCAAAATAACGAATATGAAAAACAACAAAGATACGAAAGAAGAAAGAAACGAAAACATAGAAACAACGAAAATACCGAACCCAAAAAAAAAAATAATTACGAAAAACAAAATGAACGAAAATGCAAACTTACTAATATTCGAAGACCGAAAAGAAAACAACCGAAATGCCGAACAAAGACTTATGCCGCATACAGACGGTTGTTTTTTGTGATGAAAAAAAATGACGTTTTTAAAAACGTCATTTAAAATGATCATGTGTGGGCAAAAACGTTGTTTTAAAAAAACGACCAAAAAAAATTCGAACATGCTTGAATTTTTTGTGTCGTTTTTCAAAACGTCGTTTTTTACTTCACAGAAATTGACCGTGTGTAGCAAAAAACGTCGTTTAAAACGACGTTTTTCAACCCGCGCATGCCCAGAAGCTAGTTATGAAGCAAGCTTCAATGGAAAAAAGTGGTAAAACGTAACCTCACTTTTCTAGAGCATTGTGAAAAAACGATGGTGTGTAGGCAACGTCGTTTTTGAAAATGATGTTTCAAAAACGTCGTTTTATTTCATGATTTAAAACGTCATTTTTTTTCATCACAAAAAATGACCGTCTGTACGCGGCATTAAAAACGAAAATCAAAACTAACGAAAAATAAATTACGAATCTACGGAAATGAAAACAACGAAAATACAAAATAATGTAAATTAGCTTTCGTTAGTACTGAAATATTTCCGGACATTGACCAATAGCCACTGAGCGCTGTCCCTTTCCTCTGAAGAGGTTTGTTCCTTCCCCCAATGAGCTTCTTTCTCATTACCTCCTGGCTCCTTGTGTCTTTTTCTGTGTTAGACTGCAGTGCATCTCATTTCTAGATTTGTATTTGTAATATCTGACATATTTTAGTTTTCTTCTACGTCAGACTTCATTCTAGACAGGGTGTGTGTGCTAACTAAGACAGTCAAGTCAATCGCAGTAAAGTACGAATTACAAAATTACGACGAGTAGTGTGTCGAATAAACGTAAAATGTATTCTAACAGAATTACGAATGCAATAAAATCTACAAAAGTACGTTTTTACAATCAAAGGAAATTAGACACGAAAATACGAATGATCATAAAGCAACGTAAATATATTTCTTACGAAAATACGAACGCGGCATGATGGAAAATATAATGTAAATACGAATAGCAAAACAACGAAAATTAAACTAACGTAAAAACGAAGGAACGAATAAAATCATTTTAAAAATACGAACGCGGCAGAATACAAAATATAACGAAAATACGAATCTCGATTCAACGAAAAATAAACTAAAAGAAAAAAACGGAAACGGAAAAAAGAGTGTTACGAAAATACTAAAGAGTACGAATACGATAACTAACGTCTTACGAAATTACGACTCGTTACGAATCACGATAAACGAACAGAAACGAAACAGAAATAAACGAAATTTTTTGCTGTGCACATGTCTAGGGCACACCTGATGTAAAGGAACACTCTGATGGGGACACCTGATGTAAAGGAACACTCTGATGGGGACACCTGATGTAAAGGAACACTCTGATGGGGACACCTGATGTAAAGGGGCACTCTGATGACGGCTCCTACTGTAAGGGGACACTCTGATGGGGACAAATGATGTAATGATGTAAGGGGGCACACTGATGGGAGACACCAGATGTAGGGGAGCCGTCTGATGAAGAAACCTGATGGGAATACCTGATATAAGGGGGTACCCTGATGGTGGCAACTGATTTATTGGGGTAGTCTGATGGGGTCACCCAATGTAATGAAATACTCTGGTAGGGGTACTTGATGTAAGGGGAAACACTATTGGGAACATTTACATTCACAGAGACCAGAGTTTGTGGAGGAAACCGTAAGAAAAGCACCAGAGAGTGCGGCTTGCGCCAAAAAAGGGAAGAAAGACGTGTACAATCGTTAATGGCACAGCCTTGTAAATCGGACTACGGGCGTCAAAAAAATTTAGTGACCGGACCTCCTTGAATTTTAATTCACTACCCCTGGCTTAGTCAAAGCCCAGACCTCAATCCAATAGAAAATCTGTGGTCAGACTTAAAGGTTGCTGTTCACAAGCGCAAACCATCCAACTTGAAGGACCTGGAGCAGTTTTGCAAGGAGGAGGAATGGGCAAAAATCCCAGTGGTAAGATGTGGGAAGCTCATAGAGACTTATCCAAAGCGACTTGGAGCTGTGATATTGACTTTAGAGGGGTGAATAGTTATACACATTAGCCCAGATTCACAAAGCACTTACACTGACGTATAACAAGTTACGCCGACGTAAGTGCAAATGTGCGCCGTCGTATCTGTGCGCCAGACCCACAAACTAATATGCGCCTAAAAACAGGCTTCACCCAGCCGATGTAACTTGCCTACGCCGGCGTAGGGTTGGCGCACATTTAGACTGGGCGCATGGTGCCGCTCCCATTGTTTAGCCATTCAAACATGCAAATGAGGGAAATACGGCGATTCACGAACGTGCGTGTGCCTGGCGCATGCTACGCGAGATGCGCGTAAGTTGTACGTCCGGCGTAAATTTATGCCCCATAAAGGAGGTGCAACTTGGCAACAGACATGCACAGGTCTGCACCAGGGAACACAAGCCGACGTATTTTGCGTTGGACGTGTGCCTGGCTGGGCGTACGCTATGTTCACGGCGTACACAGTGATCCGGCGTAGCTTAGGCAGTTGTGCCGGCGTGGTTGTGAGCAGGCACATGGGGGGGGTGCTGTCGTCACGGTGCATGCGCAGTTCGTAATATGTACCTGTCTGGCGCTCGGCCCATCATTTGCATGGGTTTATGCCCACTTCCACCTACACCGATGTACGCCTTCAAAACCCACGCCACGCTGGGGCACCGTTGGGAGCACTGACTTGCTGAATGCAGTGCTTGCCTCTCTGCGCTGCGTTGGCGTAGCGTACATTGTTTGCCCTACGGCGGCGTAATGTGCGCCCTGCTCTCTGTGAATCTGGGCCATTGACTTTTTCTGTTATTTTGTCCTATTTGTTGTTGGTACAAAAAAAAAAAAAAAACATCATCAAAGTTGTGGGCGTGTGCTGTAAATTAAATTATGCAAATCCTCAAACAATCCACGTTAATTCCAGGTTGTGAGGCAACAAAACACGAAAAATTCCAAGGGGGGGGTGAATACTTTTGCAGGGCGCTGACCGTCTCTGATCCAAAGCATGATTCAGGCTTACTGCTAGCTAAGAGAAAGCAGCCTGGGACTTGAACTGCCAAAGAAGCACATAGGTAGATTCAGGTACATTGGTTTAACTTTAGGGCGGCGTGGCGTAGCCTGTTTAGGCTACGCCGCCGTAAATTAGCTAGGCTAGTAATGATTCTCAATCTACTTACCTGCTAATTTACGGCGGCGTAGCCTAAAACGAGCGGGCGTAAGGGCGCCTAATTCAAATTGGTTGGAGGGGGGCGTGTTGTATGGTATTGAAACTTGACCTCACGTTTTTGACGTTTTTTGTTACTGAGCATGCGCCGGGCGCCTACATTTCCCAGTGCGCATTGCGCCTAAGTACGCCATACAGGCCTATTGATTTCGACGTGGACGTAAACGACGTAACTCCCGATTCGCGGACGACTTACGCAGACGACGTAAAAAATTCGAACCTCGCGGCGGGAACGGCGGCCATACTTTAACATTGTTATTCCACTTCAAAGGTGGAATAACTTTAGGCCGCCTAAGGCCTTAAGGAAACGGCGTAAAGCGAATGCGGCGGCTGGGCGTACGTTCGTGGATCGACGTAGAAGCTCATTTACATATTCTACGCCGGCCGCAATGGAAGCGCCACCTAGCGGCCATCCAAAAAATTGCAATCTAAGATATGACGGCGCAAGCCGTCGTATCTTAGATATGTTTAAGCGTATCTCTGTTTGAGCATACGCTTAAACATATGGCGGCGTAGATTCTGAGTTAGGCCGGCTTATCTACTGATAAGCCGGCCTAACTCTACCTGAATCTACCTAATTATTCCCAAGAAAAATCTTCATTAACCATCCACATAGTTTGGCGTTTTAATGACGCCTGACTGGGTGACTAAGAGGACCTGTAACAGACTTTAGCAGCTCATTTTTCACAAAACGTTCCAACGAGGGCAGAATTTTGGAAAAAAAAATGTCATAAAACGTTTAAGCGCTGAGCCACAGGTTGATTGCATTACCATCTAAGCTCTTCGATATTAAAGATTCTCAACTCATTACAGCCGGAGACACTGATAAAAATGAACACAGGGGATGAATAATACCGGGACCGGCTCATTCCCTTCAGACTCGCATTAAGCTCACTTCAGTAATCTTCATCAACGTTTTTTAAAAAAAATGTCTTTCAAAAAAGACGACAGAGGCGGAAGAGTTTCAGAAAAGTCTGATGCAGCATCACTGAGAAAGGACACCGCCACCTCCTGATTTTTTTTTTCCATCTCACTGGGACAAAAGGGCAATCCGGTTGTTTCTAGGAATGAGCCATACACCCCCCCCCCCTCGGTTCGCAGCAGAACATGCGAACAGGCAAAAAATGTGTTCGAACACGCAAACAGTGTTAAAGTCTATGGGACACGAACATGAAAAGTCAAAAGTGCTAATTTTAAAGGTTAATATGCAAATAAAAAGTGTTTGGGGACCCGGGTCGTGCCCCAGGGGACATGTATCAATGCAAAAAAAAGTTTTAAAAATGCCAGTTTTTTCGAGAGCAGTGATTTTAATAATGCTTAAAGTGAAACAATAAAAGTGAAATATTCCTTTAAATTTCATCCCTAGGGGGTGTCTATAGTATGCATGTAAAGTAGCGCTTGTTTCCCATGTTTAGAACTGTCCCTGCACAAAGTGTCATTTCTGAAGGAAAAAAAGTAATTTAAAACTACTCGCGGCTATTAATGAATTGTTGTGTCCCGGCATGGGTCCCCACCAGTCCATTAACAGGCCCTTTGGGTCTGGTATGAATATTAAGGGGAACCCCAAACCAAAATAAAAAAAATGCCTAGGGGTCCCCCCAAATTCCATACCAGGCTCTTCAAGTCTGGTATAGATATTAAGGGGAACCCTGCGCCAAATAAAAAAAAATGGGGTTCCCTCCAAAAATCTATACCAGACCCTTATCCGAACACGCAACTTGTCAGGCCGCAGGAAAAGAGGGGGGACAAGAGAGCGCCCCCCTCCTGAACTGTACCAGGCCCTGAACATGCGGAGGATGTCCCCATGTTGATGGGGACAAGGGCCTTATCACCACAACCCTTGCCTGGTGGTTGTGGGGGTCTGCTTGCGGGGGGCTTATCGGAATCTGGAAGCCCCTTTAACAAAGGAAACCCCCAGATCCCGGCCCCCCCTATGACACATATGACACATGACCCGCCCCCCTCTGATGCAACGGGGAAACTTTGGGGTTACCCAGTGACATGTACGGGTGACCCCGTCCCCCTCTGACTCCACGTGGGTTTCCCATTGTTTCTACAACACTGGACCTCTCAACCACGAGGTCACCCGATCAGGATTCAGCTGGACAATGTCATGCCATTTGCTTACATCAACCATTAATGGGGCAAAGCCAGAGAGAAGCAGATCTCATTCTACCTTGGGTGGAACTCAATGGTGGCCTATCCATAGAGGGCGCATAGGCGCAACCTCCCCTATCCATGCGTCCGCCCCCCCCCCCCCCCCATCTACACATCGGTGGTCAGTAATTTACAGCACACAACACATTAATTACCAGAGACCACAGGGGCTACGTCGGCCCCGTATCTGAAACAGTCTATGGTGAAATAAACTGCTTCTTGAGGTGCTGCCACATAAAACACAAAAAAGTGGCAGCACTTCCCGTATAACCAACACGAAGATGACCTTAGAGACAGAGGTCTGTCCATAGCACAGTTCATAGGTACATATTAAAAATATTAAAAACTGACCTGTTGGGTTGAGGTGCCTCCAGGTGATGATGGGGTCGGGGCGGCCATTGGCAATGCACACCAGAGTCACGTTGCTGCCTTCGTTCACAGTGATGTCTGCGGAGATGTTGGAGATCTTTGGTGGAACTGTGAAAAGGGAACACAAATATGGCAAACGAGGGTTAGCGATGCCAATGCTGACATAAACCATACATTTACAATTTACAGGATAACTCCAGATAATGAATTAGGTATGCAGAAATATGAGATGTGTTTATCTGACAATTTGTACGGTAATGCACGTACCTCTATTTGCCCTGCATCTTTCTGCAGTGCTAAATAATTTCATAGCATAACGATGTACACATTTCATAGAACTGCAGATTTTGTGCCACTGCCCCGCCTCCTGCTGGCTTTTTTTTGACTACTAATGGACACTAAATTAATACTCAACCTGAGCCCTCTCCCATCTGTAGCTCCCTCTTAAAGTAACAATCCAGACCAGCCTTCTCAACCTTTTCAACACAGGGGAACCATTGAAATAACTTTCCGGTCATTCATGATACATTAGGCCTCGTACACACGACCGAACATGTCTGCTGAAACTGGTCTGCGGACCAGTTTCCGTGGACATGTTCGGTCGTCTGTACGGCCGACTGGACCGGATTCCCGGCCTAGCGGACAGGTTCCCAGCGGACAAATGTTTCTTAGCATGCTAAGAAACATGTCCGCTGGAAGCCTGTCCGTCGGACATGTTCGGTCGTCTGTACAGACTCACCGGACATGTCCGCTCGGCCGAAAGCCCTCGCATGCGTCGAAGTGATTCGACGCATGCGTGGAAGCATTGACCTTCCAGGGTCGCACACGTCGCCGCGTCATCGTCGTGGCCACGGCGCGGCCACGTCACCGCGTATCCTGTCCGCGGGAAATTTGGTCTGATGGTGTGTACAGCCATCAGACCAAATGATCACAGCGGACATGTCCGATGAAAACGGTCCGCGGACCGTTTTCACCGGACAGATCCGGTCGTGTGTACAAGGCCTTAGAGTGATGGTCAGTGAGAAGAATGCTCCTTACTCTTGTGGTCACTGGGAAAAGCCCCGCCTTACAAATAACTAAAAAGATTAATGGTGTCCGTGGGAACTTTTCTGGGAGGCAGAAATTGCTCATTGCTCATGGAACCCCTAGCAACCTCTGGAGCAATCCTCAAGGAACCCTTAGAAACCTCTAGAGGATCCCTCAAGGAACCCCTGGCAACCTCTGGAGGAACCCTCAAGGAACCCCTGGAGGATCCCTCAAGGAACCTCTAGCAACCTCTGGAGGAACCCTCAAGGAACCTCTAGCAACCTCTGGAGGAACCCTCAAGGAACCCCTAGCAACCTTTGGAGCAACCCTCAAAGAACCCCTAGCAACCACTGTAGGATCCCTCAAGGAACCCCTAGCAACCTCTGGAGGATCCCTCAAGGAACCCCAAAGGCAACCTCTGGAGGAACCCTGAAGAGCACCCTAGGTGGCCTCTGGAGAAACCCTCAAGGAACCTCTGGAGGAACCCTCAAGGAACCCCTAGCAACCTCTGGAGGTACCCTCAAGGAACCTGTAGGCAACCTCTGGAGGAACCCTGAAGAAAACCCTAGGCAGCCACTGGAGGAACCCTCAAGGAACCCCTGTCAACCTCTGGAGGAACCGTCAAGGAACCCCTAGCAACCTTTGGAGGAACCCTCAAAGAACCCCTAGCAACCTCTGGAGGAACCTTAGTGTTCCATGGATCCCTGGTTGAGAAACCCTGCTCTGCACTGCGTGCACCAATAGAAACGCAAAGCCCCACAGCCTAGGATACTCCTCTGACCTCCTCCTCCAGGATGACTGGAGACTGCAATGTCCACTGTTAACTATTTCCTGCGAAGACCAAAATTTCAGGGAAGGAACACTTAGAAAGTAGGAGCTAACAGCATTGAACGTTCTAAACTGCAAGTGCTAGGGTAAGCATTTTACCAAAGTTTACTGTAGCCTAGGTTGGCAAGACACTCCCCTTCTCCTCCGTCCTCCTCCAGGCTGGCTGGATACTGCACTGTCCACTGTTAAAGAGGACCTCCCCTGCCCCCTTCCTTGTATATAAAAACAGATGAAGATGGCCTAAACCATAAATAAGTACACTTATGGTGCCATGACCGTTGCGCTATGTTTCCTGTTTCAAGGTAGCTCTTTCTGTCTTGCAGCATCCTATGGAGCCACCCTTACATGCAGGGACTTGAGTGGTGTCTCCTTACACTGTGTGCATCAGCAGAAACACACAGCCCCTGCATCAGTAGAAACACACAGACTGCATTGTCCACTGTCTCTAGCCGCTTGCTGACCACCTCACGTAGATATACGTCGGCAGAATGGCACGGGCAGGCAATGCAATGTACATGTACGTTGCTTTGAACCTGCCCCCTAACGGGCGTGCACGCCCACCACGGTCTCCGTGACTGTGCCCGCGTGACCCGCAGACTCGATGCCCACCGGTGTCCTGAGATCGGGTCACGGAACAGCAGAACAGGGGGATGCCTTTGTAAATAAGGCATCTCCTTGTTCTGCCTGGTGACACAGCACTGATCGTCTGCTCCCTCTCATCGGAAGCAGCGATCAGTGATGTGTCACAGTAAGCCACGCCCCCTAACAGTTAGAATCACTCCCTAGGACATGCTTAACCCTACGTCACCAAGCGCGTGCTCCGGTCAGAACGTAGATTTGCAGTCCAAGGACCCCGGCTTTGGAATGCTCTACCCACGACCATCCGATTGGAAGAAAACCATCGGGCTTTTAGGAAAAAACTAAAGACCCACCTCTTCTGAAGGATAAGGACAACGCTGGATGCAAGCGCCTTGAGGCGATTAAGTTCGCATTTTGTTGCGCTATACAAGTTACTCACTTTGCTGCCCCTACTGGCTAACCCATTCACTGCCAGTCACATATATACAGTAATCAGTGCATTTTTATAGCACTGATCACTGTATAAATGTGAATGGTCATAAAAAAGTGTCAAAAGTGTCCGATGTGTCCGCCATGTCGCAGTCACGAAAAAAAATCGCCGCCATAACAAGTAAAAAAATAATAATAATAAAAATGCCATAAAACTATCCCCTATTTTTTGACGATATAGCTTAACGCTTATTACGATTTTTTTTTTACCAAAAATATGTAGAAGAATACGTATCGGCCTAAACTAAGAAGAGCCAAGCTGCATTGAAAGTTGTAAATTGTAAAGTAATGGAGTGAGAATTTTGTCAAATGGAGAATGTTACCGCAATTTTATTTAATGTTCTAAGCTAAAAAAAATGCTGATTGGTTTAAAACTATTTTTAAAGATGGCTTTTAGCGATATAATATAGATTTATTTTTTTTATAATTTTTTTTGTACAATGTTGTTGTTTATTGTGACATAACGGGAGTTTATTGATGGACATACGGCTACTTGAAGGTCCACTTTAGGCCCATCATCCCTCGTAATGGGTGCTCCATCTCTGCTGAACATTTCACTCTGCGGCTGAAGAGCTCTGATGTACTTCTTATGAGACGAGAAGAAGAAAAGGACGGCGGCGGGGGCCGGGGGGTCTCTGCGTTCTGGTGGTCCGAGCGGCTCTTATCCTCAGTACTATATAACAAGCATTTTTCTCTTTATAATATCTAAATCCCGAGAATGGCGGGCCGACGGGGAGAGCAAACATTAGCGCACATCCTTTTATTGCGGAAGGGAGCGGGCCGCGTCACCGCGCGGAGCTTTATATAACCCTGACCTTTGTACAGCCGTTTGCCGCAGTTTACTCGCGGGAAAGAGTAAAAGAGAACTGATTTCATTTCAAAGGTCAACGTCGCCCCTTTCTGTATATACTGTATTTATTGGACTAGAGAGATACTCACCGCGCGACGCCATCTCAAGCTCTTCGCGTATGTGCTGCTTTAAAGCGGAGGTCCGCCAATTTATTTTTTTATTTTTTAAAAGTCAGCAGCTACGAATACTGCCGCTGCTGACTTTTAAAATAGGGACACTAACCTGTCCTGGGCGCCCGCAATGTCGGCACCCGAGGCCGACCTGTCGCTCGGTCCTCGGATGCTGCCTTTGCCATCTTTGGTAAGTGAATCAAGAAGTGAAGCCTTGCGGCTTCACTTCCTGGTTCCCTACTGCACATGCGCAATCAAAATGGTCCCTGTTGTCTTCTGGGACCCGTGTGTCTCCCAGAAGACAGCGGGGGGGAGTGACATAGACCCCAGCAGATTCTGCCGGGATATATGCCCAGAAGTGGGTGCAAATACCCCTCCCCCTGAAAGGTGCCAAATGTGACACCGGAGGGGGGGAGGGTTCCAAAAAGCAGTAGTTTCAATTTTGTGTGGAACTCCACTTTAAGTAATCTAGGCAAACCATTTCCTGCCATTAAAGTGGTTGTAAACCTCAGACACAGTGGCGGCCGTTGGAATATTTTTTTTTTGGGGGGGGTGGCCCGGATTCACAAAGCACTTGCGCCGACGTATCTCCAGATACGCCGCGTAAGTGCAAATATGCGCCATCGTATCTGTGTGCCGGACCCACAAACTAAGATACGCCTAAAAACAGGCTTCATCCCGCCAACGTAACTTGCCTAATTGTCATTCAAAATGCGACAGCGCTGAAAGCTGAAAAATGGCCTGGGCAGGAAGGGGGTGAAAGTGCCCAGTAGGCAAGTGGTTAAACAGCGAATGTTCATTCGCTGTTGTAACACACCTGGGTGGGTTTGGAGGACACATTCTCTGCGGCCCGAGCCCACCCTATTTAATATAAAATCGGAGCCTCTTATCACCACTAGGAACGAGCTTCATATTCGAGTCGAACTCATGTTTGGCGAAATACGAACAAAACGGGTCGTTCGCGCCAAATTCGAGTTACGTTTCACAGACCATAATTCACTGCGGCATCGCTGGCTGATGAATGGCCAAGCATGCACTATGACCCGCATGCTTGGCCAATCACAGCCTCCAAAAAACGGAGAGCTCACCTTTTCGGCTCATCCCTAATCACCACCAATGTAAGGGGCATTTTCCCAATGACCCCCCAAAAGACTAATCTTACCAAGGGGGTTCCATGAGACTCGAACATGATATTAAGGGTTCCCTTGGGGTTAAAAGGTTGAGAAAGGCTCTAGCATGGAGCATGGAGCTCGGAGTTGGGCTTTGGAAAGTCAGTGACACCAAGCTCTCCTTATTCTGGAGTAAAAAACGTTAAACCCGCACACCGTTAACCTTTAACCCGCACATTGCCCAAATGTCACAAATGGCCTTCGAGCAAGTCCTACAACTCGAGGTGAGGCGGCATTGATTAAAATAACGACAAAGGTAGAAGAGCCGGAGGCTGTCGGTTGCGTGATATCTGTCGATACATCTTCTCCCGTTCTTCCACTTCTCTCTGAAAGCCTTCACTCCGCAGTCCACATTAGGATTCAGTAGAGGGGGCCGTCCTTTCTATTGACTTCCAACAATTTATCCAGTGTCCACCGACTCCGGAGACTCGCAGCAGTGCTAGATAATTGCCATTTCTTATGTCTGGACAGAAATCTCTCTCTCTCATTTATTTATTTATTTATTTATATATGAAAGAACCCTCAGAATTTCTATCTTGAAGATGTCAACGTGCTTTACTATTCAGCTATGAATCACCTGCCCCCCTTGTCCCTGGGTACAATTTAAAGAATGAAAAAGGTGGGTAATAGTGTAACATGAAAAATGGATAAAACCACCCATGGCAATTGTTAAGGGGATAGAGTAATGGTTTATTTTAGGGCTGTTACTGATTAAAATTTTCATGTTCGATTAAGCAATTTTTTTAATCGATTAATCGACTAATTTTGATTAATTATAACGCACATAATTTTTTTGGATCACCACCATATATAGTCCCCATTGTAATATCTACAGACATCTCCCCACTGTAATATCCACAGACATCTCTCCCCCACTGTAATATCCACAGACATCTCTCCCCCACTGTAATATCCACAGACATCTCCCCCACTGTAATATCCACAGACATCTCCCCAATGTAATATCCACAGACATCTCCCCCACTGTAATATCCACAGACATCTCCCCACTGTAATATCCACAGACATCTCCCCACTGTAATATCCACAGACATCTCCCCCACTGTAATATCCACAGACATCGCCCCCACTGTAATATCCACAGACATTTCCCCACTGTAATATCCACAGACATCTCCCCCACTGTAATATCCACAGACATCTCCCCCACTGTAATATCCACAGACATCTCCCCACTGTAATATCCACAGACATCTCCCCACTGTAATATCCACAGATATCTCTCCCACTGTAATATCCACAGACATCTCCCCCACTGTAATATCCACAGATATCTCTCCCACTGTAATATGCATAGACATCTCCCCCCACTGTAATATCCACAGACATCTCCCCCACTGTAATATCTACAGACATCTCCCCCCACTGTAATATCCACAGACATCTCCCCACTGTAATAGTCACAGACATCTCCCCCACTGTAATATCCACAGACATCTCCCCCACTGTAATATCCACAGACATCTCCCCACTGTAATAGCCACAGACATCTTCCCCACTGTAATGTCCACAGACATCTCCCCACTGTAATATCCACAGACATCTCCCCCACTGTAATATCCACAGACATCGCCCCCACTGTAATATCCACAGACATCTCCCCCACTGTAATATCCACAGACATCTCCCCCACTGTAATATCCACAGACATCTCCCCCACTGTAATATCCACAGACATCTCCCCCACTGTAATATCCACAGACATCTCCCCCACTGTAATATCCACAGACATCTCCCCCACTGTAATATCCACAGACATCTCCCCACTGTAATATCCACAGACATCTCCCCCACTGTAATATCCACAGACATCTCCCCCACTGTAATATCCACAGACATCTCCCCCACTGTAATATCCACAGACATCTCCCCCACTGTAATATCCACAGACATCTCCCCACTGTAATATCCACAGACATCTCCCCCACTGTAATATCCACAGACATCTCCCCCACTGTAATATCCACAGACATCTCCCCCACTGTAATATCCACAGACATCTCCCCCCCCACTGTAATATCCACAGACATCTCCCCCACTGTAATATCTACAGAGATCTCCCCTACTGTAATATCCACAGACATCTCCCCCCACTGTAATATCCACAGACATCTCCCCACTGTAATATCCACAGACATCTCCCCCACTGTAATATCCACAGACATCTCCCCCCACTGTAATACTGTAAATGTACAGTCGGTTCTTAACCTGTTAAAAAATGACAATGTTGACAGCTGCTCACGCCACCCACACTATCCAAGGGCTATTGCACAGATCCAGAGGTACCTCTCTAATTAAATAAACCCAAAGGGTTATTTCTTCACATGCCCCCCAGGGGGAGTTCAAACCACGTCAATAGGACCTTAAATGGGTTTCACCTGATTTACCCTATGCTCTCATTTCTGGAAGCACAAAATAAGATATAAGTTTTACCAGTAGTCCCCATGCAAGAGCCTCAAGTTATATTAGACAACACAAAAGAGCCTCAGCAAGAGAGTTTAAAGTGCACCAAGAGAGTAAGAGAAAGAAGACGTGTGTGAGAAACGATAGAAGCCAGCCAAGAACACAAAAAGCAAGTTAAGTTTGTCTTTTGAGGAGAAAGAGCTCACCAGGGGAAGTGAGAGGCCTGGTCTTTAGTCAACAAAGTGAGAGGTCTGGCCCACATTCAACAAAGAATACCCAGAAGGCCAGATAATCTGAGTATGGAAAGTTGAGGTCATTAGAGAACAGGAGTTACAACTTACAATACACTTTTTTTCTGTGGATGTTCCTGAGTTTCCGTACCCCATCATTTTGGGAACTACAAGATAAAATATAATCAGTAGTCCCCATGTGAGACACCACAAAAGAGCCCCAAAAAGAGAGTTTGAAGTGTGCTAAGAGAGAGAGAGAGAGAGAGAGAGAGAGAGAGGACAAGAGAGAAATGATGAAAGCCAGTTGGATCCATCTTCTGAGCAAAAGGAGCCCCTATGGCAACTGAGATGTCTGGTCCCTAACCAACAAATTGAGAGTTCTGGTCCCCAACCAACAAAGTGAGAGTTCTGGCCCCTGGCCAACAAAGTGAGAGTTCTGGCCCCCGGCCAACAAAGTGAGAGTTCTGGCCCCCGGCCAACAAAGTGAGAGTTCTGGTCCACGGCCAACAAAGTGACCGTTCTGGCCCCCAACCAACAAAATGAGAGTTCTGGCCCCAACCAACAAAGTGAGAGTTCTGGCCCCCAACCAACAAAGTGAGAGGTCTGGCCCCCAACCAACAAAGTGAGAGGTCTGGCCCCCAACCAACAAAGTGAGAGGTCTGGCCCCCAACCAACAAAGTGAGAGGTCTGGCCCCCAATCAACAAAGTGAGAGGTCTGGCCCCCAACCAACAAAGTGAGAGGTCTGGCCCCCAACCAACAAAGTGAGAGATCTGGCCCCCAACAAACAAAGAGTAAACAAAAGGCCAGACAATCTGAGTATGGAAAGGTGAGGTCATCAGAGTATAGGTAGTACAACACGCTTTTACTTTGGATGTTCTTGAGTTCCCTTATCCCGTTGTTTTGCGAACCACAAGATAACATTTACAACAGTATACCAGTAGTCTTTACGTGAGAGCCATAAGTTATTCAAGACATTGCAAAAGAGCCTCAGAAAGAGAGCGAGAGAGAGAGAGAGAGAGAGAAGGAGAGAGCGAAAAGAGAGAAAAGGAAAGAGAGAGAAAAGGAGGGAAAGAGAAGGATAGAGAGAGAGAGGGGGAGAGAGAGAGAGAGAGAGAGAGAGAGAGAGAGAGACAGATGAGAGAGAGAAGGAGGAGAGAGAGGATAATGAGAGAGAGGAGAAGAAGGTGAGAGAGAGAGAGAGAGAGAGAGAGAGAGAGAAAGAGAAGGTGAGAGAGAGAGAGAGAGAGAGAGAGAGAGAGAGAGAGAGAGAGAGAGAGAGAGAGGTAGAAGGGGAAGGTAAGAGAGAGAGAGAAAAGAAGAAGAAAGAGAAGGTGAGAGGATGAGAGAGAGAGAGAAGGTGAGGAGAGAAGGAGAGAGAGAGAGAAGGAGAGCGTGAGAGGATGAGAGAGAGAGAGAAGGTGAGGAGAGAAGGAGAGAGAGAGAGAGAGAGAGAGAGAGAGAGAGAGAGAGAGAGAGAGAGAGAAGGAGAGGGTGAACAAATTGAGAGTTCTGGTCCCCGGCCTACAAAGTGAGAGTTCTGGTCCCCAAACAACAAAGAGTAAACAAAAGGCCACACAATCCGAGTATGGAAAGGTGAGGTCATCAGAGTATAGGTATTACAACAAGCTTTCTCCTTGGATGTTCCTGAGTTTCCCTGTCCCGTCATTTTGGGAACCACAAGTTAAATTTACAACAGTTTACCAGTAGTCTTTACGTGAGGGCCGTAAGTTATCCTAGACATCGCAAAGAGCCCCAGAAAGAGAGTGAGAGAAGAGAAGGAGAGAGAGAGAAGGAGAGAGCGAGAGAAGGAGAGAGCGGGAAGGATAGAGAGGAGAGAAAGAAAAGAGAAAGAAGGATAGAGAGAAAGAAGGATAGAGAGAGAGAAAAGGGAGAAGGAGAGAGAGAGAGAAGGAGAGAGGCGGAGAGAGAGAGAAGGAGAGAGAGAGAGAGAGAGAGAGAAGGAGATAGAGAGAAGGAGAGAGAGAGAAGGAGAGAGAGAGAAGGAGAAAGCGGGAAGGATAGGGAGGAGAGAAAGAAAAGAGAAAGGATAGAGAGAGAGAGAAAGAGAGAAGGAGATAGAGAGAAGGAGAGAGACAGAGAGAGAGAGAGAAGGAGAGAGAGAGAGAAGGAGATAGAGAGGAGAGAGACGGAGAGAGAGAGAAGGAGAGAGCGAGAAGGAGAGAGAGAAGGGGAGAGAGAGAAAAGGATAGAGAAGGAGAGAGAGAAAAGGGGAGAGACAAGGAGAGAGAGAAAAGAAAGAGAGAGAGAGAAGAAGAGAGAGGAGAGAGAAGGAGAGAGAGGGAGAGACAGAGAAGGAGAGAGAGAAAGAGAAGGAGAAGGAGAGAGAGGGAGAAGGAGAAGGAGAGAGAGAGAGAGAGAGAGAGGGAAAGAGAAGGTGTGTAAGAGAGAGATAGAGATTCATCATCTGAGATAAAGGAGCCCCTGTGGCAAATGAGAAGTCTGGTCCCCAGCCAACAAAGTGAGCGTTCTGGTCCTAGGTCAACAAAGTGTCAGCGTTCTGGTCCTAGGCCAACAAAGTGCGCGTTCTAGTCCTAGGCCAACAAATTGAGCGTTCTGGTCCTAGGCCAACAAAGTGAGCGTTCTGGTCCTAGGCCAAGAAAGTGAGCGTTCTGGTCCTAGGTCAAGAAAGTGAGCTTTCTGGTCCTAGGACAACAAAGTGAGCGTTCTGATCCTAGGCCAACAAAGTGAGCGTTCTGGTCCTAGGCCAAGAAAGTGAGCGTTCTGGTCCTAGGCCAAGAAAGTGAGCGTTCTGGTCCTAGGCCAAGAAAGTGAGCGTTCTGGTCCTAGGTCAAGAAAGTGAGCTTTCTGATCCTAGGACAACAAAGTGAGCGTTCTGATCCTAGGCCAACAAAGTGAGCGTTCTGGTCCTAGGCCAAGAAAGTGAGCGTTCTGGTCCTAGGCCAAGAAAGTGAGCGTTCTGGTCCTAGGTCAAGAAAATGAGCTTTCTGGTCCTAGGACAACAAAGTGAGCGTTCTGATCCTAGGCCAACAAAGTGAGCGTTCTGGTCCTAGGCCAACAAAGTGGACTCGATGTCCGCCAGGTGCCCGCGATCATGTCACAGAGCTATGTAAACAAGGCATTTCCCTGTTCTGCCTAGTGACAGGACAGTAATCTACTGCTCCCTGTGATGTCACTGGTAGCCCAGCCCCCCCAACAGTTAGAATAACTCCCTAGGACATACATAACCACTTCATTGCCCCCTAGTGGTTAACCCCTTCCCTGCCAGTGTCATTTACACAGTAATTAGTACATTTTTATAGCACTGTATAAATAACAATGGTCCCAAAATAGCATCAAAAGTGTCCTATGTGTCCGCCGCAATGTTGCAGTCACGATAAAAATCACAGATCGCCGCCATTACTAGTAAAACAAATTATAAAAAAAAAATGCTATAAATCTACCCCCTATTTTGTAGACGCTATAACTTTTGCGCAAACCAATCAATAAACGCTTATTGTGATTTTTTTTTTTTTACCAAAAATATGTAGAAGAATACGTATCGGCCTAAACTGAGGAAAAAAATATGTTGTTTTTTATATTTTTTGGGGGGATGTTTATTATAGCAAAAAGTAAAAAGTATTGCTATTTTTTTTCCCCAAATTTTTGCTCTTTTTTTGTTTTAATAGCGCAAAAAATAAAAAAGCGCAGAGGTGATCAAATACCACCAAAAGAAAGCTCTATTTGTGGGGGACAACAGGACATCAATTGTGTTTGGGAGCCACGTCGCACAACCGCGCAATTATCAGTTAAAGCAACGCAGTGCCGAATCGCAAAAAATGGCCCGGTCTTTGGGCAGCCAAATCCTCCAGGGGGCTGAAGTGGTTAACTGTCTATTTATTGACAATACACCGTCTTCTTTGTAAGGGGTTGTGAACCCGGTCTAGATACAACAGAACCAAGTCAATATTAACACTATCTATTTATAGAAGTCGCCTTTTTTTCGTTCTTCTTTTTTATCTCTCTTTTTTCTCCTATTTTTCCAGAAGGCTTCTCTTTCAGTCGTGTGGCCCAGGCTCGTCTCTTGGGCTTTCGATGAAAATCACCCCTTTCATTTTCGCCTTTCTCTCGTTTTCGCTATTTCGGCTCTTTGGATCCGTGTGTAGTCAGAAATGAAACAAAATCACTTTCTGCTTTAGTTGCTGCAGTGTAAACAGAACGGCGCCCTCCCTTCCCGGCTTCTCCTGCCGTGTTTGTAGATCCTGAAGATCCGTGTCATGGTAGAGAGACTCGCACTGGGCTGTATTTATTTCAGAATTGGCATCGGAAACGTAACTGAATTTAATGACACCACTTCCAACCTTTGCACCGGAAGTATGTATGTCATTCACGGGGGCAGCTTGCCAAAGAGCTATTAGATAAAAAGGCATTTAGGCAACGGTGGCTCCAACGGAATGCAAATCTGAAACCATTATTTTATTTATTTTAATGAAGCCTTCATAATTTTACAGCCGTCAAAGAGATGTTTGAACAACATTCATATATAGATTTTTGAGTAGAAAAGAGTGAAAGTTTATCTAAACCCATTTTTTTTTCTTTGCTGGGATAGAGTAGGGAATCAAATACGGGCCAGACTCTGCAACCAGAAATAGCAAGGGGCAAGTCACAATCAGTGGTGTATTTAGGTTTTGTGCTGTCCTAGACCTTACCAAATATGTGCAACCCCTAATTTAAATATGACCCACCCCTTCCTGTCAAGGTCACACCCCTTCCTGTTTAAGACCTGCCCTGAAAATTTTCCAGTGGCGACACTAGTTCTGAGGACCTTGGGCGGTGGATTCCCTTAATATGCAGAGATTTCCCCTCACTTCCTGTTTGAATATGGCTGCCATTCAGGGACACTCCCTCGGCCCCCGGGCACGCACTCGTGCCAGTTTAGACAGGTGGTATACAATTTTTACATATATATTTTTTATTACCCCCACTTGTCAGCTTTTATTTTATTGCCCCCACTTGTCAGCTTTATTTTTTATTGCCCCCACTTGTCAGCTTTATTTTTTATTGCCCCCACTTGTCAGCTTCTTTTTTTATTGCCCCCCACTTGTCAGCTTAATTTTGTATTGCCCCCCCAGGGCAGGGCCCCACTTTGTCAGCCTCATTTATTACTGTACTGTCCCCAGCCCCAGTGCCCCAACTTGTCACCTGACCTGCTCCAATCAGGTTCCATGTGTTCACCTTCTAATCTGGACTGATCTGGTGTGGTGGGCGGTTGAGCGCCAGTCTTTTTTCCCTGATCCAGGCTTGTGGCTCGGGCCGCGGGCGGGAGGAGGAGAAGTTGGGCGATGCGCTGTGGGAGTCGGGACGGGCAGTCAAACCATGGATCTAAGTCAGGCAACACTACAGAATGCCGCCACCTGCCGGGAGGTCACTGAAGCCTGGAGGAGTCAGGAGGTGCTGCTGCCGTGGTCGGAGGAGAGGAGGTGGGTGGACTGGGAGAACAGGGCAGCACTCGGTAAAGGCCTTGCTCCTCTTGGCCTCACTCTGAGACTCTGCGAATGTGACGTCACTGGTTGCTAGATGCCAGGCGGTGCGACCCTAGCAACCAGTTTGGCAATTGTCTATTAGGGTGGCTGTGTGTCCTCATTTCATTCCGGGACACTGTATTGTCCCAGAATGAAGGTGCTCGGGACACGGGACATAAATGTGAATTGCGGGACAATCCCGGGCAATCCGGGACATGTGGGAACCCTAGGCAGGAAATGAAAGGAAATGAACGGATGGCAAACAATTTTTTATAGGCTAACCGTCCCTTACTCTATCCAAAATGGAGAAAAAAAGTGTTGCCTATAGTTCTACTTTAAGCACAAATTTCTGCTAAATTTATGGAGGACTAAGAGGATATAACTATGCCAGTGGTGCAGCAGACAACATATAGCACGGGGACGGCCCCTTCCTGTTTCAACATGACTGCGCACCAGTGCACAAAGCAAGATCCATAAAGACATGGAAGAGCGAGTTTGGGGTGGAGGAAGTTGACTGGTCTGCACAGAGTCCTGATCTCAACCCGATAGAACACCTTTGGGATGAATTAGAGCGGAAACCTGTGAGCCAGGCCTTCTCGTCCAACATCAGTCGCTGACCTTACCATTTGCGCTTCTGGAAGAATTATCAAACATTCCCATAGACACACTCCTAAACCTTGAGGACGGCCTTCCCAGAAAAGTTGATGCCGTTATAGCTGCAAAGGGTGGACAACTCAATATTGAACCCTACGGACTAATACTGGGATGCCATTAGAGTTCATGTGCCTGTAAAGGCAGGTGTCTCAATACTTTTGGTAATATAGTGTGTGTATATATATTTATATTATACTTTCCAAATAATTGTCCAGTACATACCAATGGACCCCAGTTAATACCAAATGGGCAGTGACGGCCTGTAATGAAGGGTGTCCCCCTCTATCCATGCATTCGGCCCCCTAATCTACATGCAGGGTGCCAGACACATGGATTCCAATGTTTTTATTGTATTACTTTAAGCACATGATTAAAGCCTGATGCTCTAATTCTCTTCAAAAAAGCGTGGGCTCGGGGCGCCCGGAGCCCACCCAGTTGTGTGACAATAGCGAATTAATATTCGCTATTGTCTTCCTGCTTCTCCTTCCAGCCAATCAGGAAGCGGGAGGAGTGCGATTCGCCGAGAGGAGAAGCAATTGTATAGGCTGGGCAGGGGGGAGGATGTACAGGAAGATCCGGGACTCGGGAGATGGCAGCCCAGAGCGATCTTTCAGTGCTCTGCATCGGCGCCAATTGAGAGCCCGGACGCGTGAGTACTACCTGTAGGGGGGGTTTGTGGGTGACAGCGTGGGTGACTCCGCTGGCGAGAGAGTGGGCGGCTCATCGGTGAGTGGGCGGGTGAGAGGGGGGGTAGCTGGGCGGCTCGGTGTGTCTGGGCAATCAGGGAGCTGGCGGGCAGGGGAGCAGAAAGATGACATCATCTCTCACTGCCTGGCGCCCGCCCTGCATCCCTGAAGTTTCGCCCTCAGTGTGCAGGCAGCCGTGGGCAGCAGAGAGATTACATCATCTCTCTGCTGCCTGACTGGTAACCTGCTGCCTGACTCAGTCTGGGACACAGCAAGAGACCACCTTAGCAAGAAAATGACACAGCAGGTGAACTTGTGGAAGGTGACGTGGCAAGTGACAATCCGCATCTGGTGACAGGTGACGTGGAAAGTGACAATCCACATCTGGTGACAGGTGACGTGGAAAGTGACAATCCACATCTGGTGACAGGTGACGTGGAAAGTGACAATCCACATCTGGTGACAGGTGGCGTGACAATCCGCATCTGGTAGCAAGTGACAATTCACAACGTGTGGCAGGTGACGTGGCAAGTGACAGTCTGCAATGTGTGACAGGTGAGGTGCCAAGTGACAATCCGTATCTGGTGACCGATGATGTGGCAAGTGACACGCTCGGTTTATACCGAGCGTGTGTAAGAGGCCTTCAGGTTTCTCGTCAAGAAAACTGCCTAAAATCTCGACGAGAAAAATAGAGAACCTGCTCTCTATTTTCTCGTTGTGATTCTCGGCAGTGTTTTCCTGCCGAGAAACCCGAGAGTGTGTCGCTGTGGAAACCCGCGCATGCTCAAAATGACTTTGACGCATGCGCGGTAGCTTCCTAGGCATAGGTAGTGTCATGGATCTGCCACTTAAGGGTTAATGGTGCAGACTGATTTCAGTGATTAACAGCAGGCTGGCCTATTTAAACACTTCAGCAGCACAGGGTCTTTGCTGCCTGATCTGCAGTTCTGACGTGGATCCTATCTGAGACCTGTTTGCTATCTGAAACCTGATTTGAACACTGAACTTGGCTTGTTTTGACTACTCTACCTGAAACCTGATTTGAACACCGAACCCGGCTTGTCTGACTCCTCTCATCTCTCCTATCCTGACCCGGCTCCGTTTGACCATCCGCCTGCTTGACTTCACTGCTGCCAGATCCACCTGCTTGTTTACCGACCATTCTTCAGTCATCTTTCTGCACGATCACCTGTTATGACCCGGCTTGTTTGACCCTGCTTTCCCGGTATACCTGAACTATTACTAACTTGTGCCGCTGTAGTCGCAGCTTCTGTGCGGGTCGCTGACCCATCCTACCCGAACTGTTACCAACTTGTGCCGCTGTAGTCGCAGCTTCTGTGCGGGTCGCTGACCCATCCTACCTGAACTGTTACTAACTTGTGCCGCTGTAGTCGCAGCTTCTGCGCGGGTCGCTGACCCATCCTCCGCTGTACGTTCAGCATCTACTTGCCAGAGGTATTCGTCCACCTGCTTCTACACATCACCACCCGGCACTCCTACCCCTCTGTGCTCCGAGCCCGCTGTCCCATATCCAGTGGCTCGCGAACCAGAGTCGTAAGAGAGGCTACCCTGCATCAGACTCTGGAAACCAGGTACGTAACAGGTAGGGTGCAGGAAGATGGCGGCGACGGCATCGAATGTGACGAGCGCATGCTTGTCGTAGGCGAAGACGTCTCCGCCTTCTTGCCTTTCAAAAGAACCGCGGTTATTTTGAATGGAGTGTCTGTACACTCGAGCGGCAAGAGATTCTTGCCAAGAATCTCGTCAGGAAAAACTACGTTTTTTTCCTGACAAGATTCTGGCCCGTGTGTACGAGGCTTTAGCCTAAGATGCATTATATCATTAAGATGATATGTGTGCTAATTTAGCACAAGGAGAAATGGCCGTGTGCTCTGCATACAACCTATTTTTCCACCACACAACCATGGTGCCGTGATGATTGAAGCGCCAATATCAGCCATTTCCCCGATAAATTGCCCCCCAAAAAAACTTATTTTCTGCCAGTTCCCCTCTCCGAGACTTGACTCTGGATCCGCCCCTGCAGTGAGTGCATGGAGGAGCCCATTCCCTATAATATTCAACCATAGAAGATCAATAGTACATTGGACAATGCGCAAAGTTAATACAGGCAGAATAAACTGTGCCGGGCCGGGCAATGGACTAAGGGCCAAATCCACAAAAGGGATACGACGGCGTAACTGCTGTTACGCCATCGTATCCCTGTTTCTAACTATGGAACTCATCCACAGAATCAGTTTTCCATAGTTAGACAGAAGATCCGACATGTGTAAGGGACTTACACTGCCGGATCTTAGGATGCAGTACCGCATCCGCCGCTGGGGGCATTTCTTGTCTAAATGCCGCCTCGGGTATGCAAATTAGCACTTACGGAGATCCACAAAGCTTTTCAGCTTCGTTTTTTCTCCGTAAGTTTTAGTTTGCATACGCAAAATTAGGGCTGCTTTTACAAGGTGTAAAGTTAGTACACCATGTAAAAGCAGACCCTTCTGTCCAGCGACGCGTTTTTTTTTTTGTTTTAAATTTTTTTTTTTTGCCGTATCTTTTTTTTTTTTTCGACGCAACTTTATTGACCCGGCGCGATCCACAAAGCTCGACGTAACGTAATTTCGCGCTATGCACGTCGGGAAAATGACGTCACAAGTATGCGCAGTACGGCCGGCACGGGAGCGCGCCTCATTTAAATGGGAATCGCCCCCATTTGAAGAGGAACGCCTTGCGCCGGCGGAATTTAAGTTACACAGCCCAAAATTTCTAGGTAAGTGCTTTGTGGATCGGGCACTTAGGTAGAAATTTTAAGGCAGTGTAACTTAAATGGAAAAATGTACGCTACGCCGGATCTTTGTGGATTTGGCCCTAAGTTAATACTGTATAAGTAGAATAGACTGCACAAGGCCGGGGAGAGGACCTCACATTTTAATTTCATGCCCTGTGATGCCCCACTGCGCCCGCAAATGAAGAAAGGGACGCTCTTCGTCCCCTAAGGAGTTCTAATCATGCACCGACACCAACGTAATTATAAAGTTCACCATGTACACCGCTGTAGGCTATTCTAAATAATTCAAAGTATTAACATTGTTTTTATCCTTTATTTTATTGAAATAATGTTCTGGGTGCTTTTACTTTTTTTTTTATTATTCATTTTTTTTTTTTTTTAAACACATATTAGATTTTCTTGTCTTTGCGCTGTACCGGGTTAAAAGAACTGATTATAAGGCTTATTATATGCGTTTAGTAGCAGAGAAGTCGGGTAGAGGGCCATAACTCAGTTGCGTGCAGATGGCATCCTTTGCTCAGCAATGTTGTGTTAAAGGTTACAAAATAATGGAATAAGAAGCTGGGTCATTTCTACACAAATGTGGACCAGAGAAGGTGATAAATGACCAGCCCCCCCTCCCCTCCCCCACCTTTGTGCGTATCAAGATTCTCAAGAGAATAGAACAGAGAGATGTTCAATGGAGGATAGCAGAAAAAACACAAGACGCAGTAATGGCTGCAATATGGAAGGTGTGAATCCATTTCTTGTGTGCGCTTTTTTAGGTAGATTCAGGTACATAGGAATAAAGTTACGGCGGCGTAGCTTAGCGTGTTTAGGCTACGCCGCCGTAAATTAGCTAGGCTAGTAATGATTCTCAATATACTTGCCTGCTAATATACGGCGACGTAGCCTAAAGCGGGCGGGCGTAAGGGCGTCTAATTCAAATGTGTTGGGGGGGGGGTGTTTAATGGTAATGAGGCTTGACCTCACGTTTTTGACGTCTCTTTCAAACTGCGCATGCGCCGGGCGCCTACATTTCCCAGTGTGCATTGCGGCTACGTACGCCGCACGGGCCTATTGATTTTGACGTGGACGTAAACGACGTAAATCCCGATTCGCGGACGACTTACGCAAACAACGTAAAAAATTCGAAGCTCGCGGGAGGAACGGCGGCCATACTTTAACATTGTTATTCCACCTAATAGGTGGAATAACTTTAGGCCTGCTAATGCCTTACGGCCTGGCGTACGTACGTGAATCGGCGTATCAACTCATTTACATATTCTACGCCGACCGCAATGGAAGCGCCACCTGGCGGCCATCCGAAAAATTGCAACCTAAGATAGGACGGCGCAAGCCGTCTTATCTTAGTTATGTTTAAGCGTATCTCTGTTTGAGTATACGCTTAAACATAAGTCGGCGTAGATTCTGAGTTAGGTCGACTTATCGACTTATCTACTAAATGTGAATGGTCCCAAATTTGTGTCAAAAGTGTCCGATACGTCCGCCGCAATATCGCAGTCCCAATAAAAATTGCAGATCACCGCCATTACTAGTAAAAATAAAAAAATAATAAAAAATAAATCATAATTCTGTTCCCCATTTTGTAGGTGCTATAACTTTTGCGCAAACCAGTCGCTTATTGCGATTTTTTTTTACAAAAATACGTCGAAAAATACGTATCGGCCTTAACTGAGAAAAATAATATTTTTTTTAAAAAAAAATTGGGATATTTATTATAGCAACAAGTAAAAAATATTTATATATATTTTTTTAAATTGTCGCTCTTTTTTTGTTTATAGCGCAAAAAATAAAAACCGCAGAGGTGATCAAATTTCACCAAAATAAAGCTCTATTTGTGGGGAAAAAAGGACGTCAATTTTGTTTGGGAGCCACGTCGCACGACCGCGCAATTGTCAGTTAAATCGACGCAGTGCCGGAAGCTGAAATTTCGCCTGGGCACGAAGGGGGTTTATGTGCCCAGTAAGCAAGTGGTTAAAGTTCATGTGCATGTAAAGGCGGGTGTCCCAATACTTTTGACAATATTGTGTACTTCCAAAACTGCCGATTGACCATAAAGAGGACACGTTTGTTTGTCTCCTTTGGGAACATCCATATAAATATGTGGGAGAGTTGTGAAGAGCCAATATGATTGTCTCACCATTGCAGAGGACATAAGAGACGCGACTTTGCCTCTCGTAGAATCAGATTGCTCAGTTCCAGTGGAGGAATAAATGAATAATCTTTAGGTGCGCGGCGCCCTTTTTTTTGATCTTTAGTTTTTAACTAGTGATTTTCAAATAAACGATAGAGAGGTTTGCTTTGTTTCAGAACAGCAAATAGGAATGCCGCGTTGTCCTTCTATACATCAACCGCAAGTCCACTCTTTCATTATAGCGACGGGCAAAACTAATTGGCATGCATTTTACTAAATGATTAAAGTGCATTGCAAAATGCTTATACGCTAATGTTAGGTTTGTTATGTACTAACAGGGGGGCTTGTTAGAATGACTTTGCAGAAAGCTGTTATCGGAACAAATTGTTGTCCTCTGTGATTTTTTACATGGTGTGTTCAATAAAAACATGGGGCCAGATTCACAAAATAGATACGCCGTCGTATCTCTGTTTCTATCTATGCGGCTGATTCATAGAATCAGTTACGCATAGATAGGCAGAAGATCCGACAGATGTAATTGTTTTACACTGTCGGATCTTAGGATGCAGTACCACGGCCGCCGCTGGGGGGAGTTCGCGTCGTATTCCAGCGTCGGGTATGCAAATTAGTAGTTACGGCGATCTACAACGTATTTTCGTGTTCGCTAAGTCGTCCGTAGTCAAGTTTCCCGTCGAAATTTTAGTCGTTATTTGACCTGCCCTAACTTTACACAGCAATCGTATTGCTGTATAAAGTATGGCCGTCGTTCCCGCGTCGAAATGTAAAAATGAACGTCGTTTGCGTAAGCCGTCCGGGAATACGGAATTACGCTACGCGCGTCGCCGTTCGAAAAAACAACGTCACTGAGCACAAAGCACAGCGGGCATGCGCAGTAGGTCCGGCGCGGGAGCGCGCCTAATTTAAATGGCACACGCCCATTTAAATTACGCGGGCTTACGCCGGAGGCCGCCGGCGTAGTTTTCATCGCAAGTGCTTTGTGAATCAGGCACTTGCGATGAAAACTTGCGGCGGTGTAACGTATCTACGATACGTTACGCCGCCGCACTTCTACCTGAATCTGGCCCATGGTAACATTTTATTCTTTGTGTGTTATTAGGTTAAGCAGACTGTGATTGTCTATTGTTGTGAATTAGATGAAGATCAGATCACATTTTATGACCAATTTGTGCCAAAATCCATATCATTCCAAAAGGGTTCACATACTTTTTATTGCAACTGTGTATATATATATATATATATATATATACACACACACACATATACAAAATATTTTTTTCATATATATATAAATGCACCAGGGCAGCCATCACAAATTTTGAATTTTGGGGCCCCTTACACAGCTTTAGGCAGGGCCCCCCTGGAGCAGAGAACCGGGAGGGGGGGGGGGGGTGCTGACGAAGTGTAATCTCTTCTCCCCTGGCGCATGGGGCCACTAAGGCCTAGTACACACGAGAGGATTTATCCGCGCATACGGTCCAACGGACCGTTTCCGCGGATAAATCCTCTCGAGGATTTCCGCGGATTTGGATCCGATGGAGTGTACGCACCATAGGATCGAAATCCGTGCCGAAATCCCCTCGCGATGACGTGTCGCGCCGTCGCCGCGATGATGATGCGGCGACGTGCGCGACGTGGTCATATAAGGAATTCCACGCCTGCGTCGAATCATTACGACGCATGCGGGGGATCCATTCGGACGGATTGATCCGGAGAGTCTGTACAGACCAGCGGATCAATCCGTTGGGATCGATTCCAGCGGATAGATTTGAAAGCATGTCATCAAAAATGTATCCGCTGGAAATCCATCCCAGGGGATAAAAATCTGCGGAAACAGATCCGCTGGGTTGTACAAACCATAGGATCTATCCGCTGAAACCGATCCGCAGATCAATTCCAGCGGATAGATCCTCTCGTGTGTACGGGGCCTTTGGCCTCGTACACACGACCGGATCTCCGCTGGAAACGGTCCGTTTCCAGCGGAGATTCCTCCTCCGGATTTGGATCCGATGGCGTGTACACACCATCGGATCAAAATCCGTGCGGAATTCCTCCGCAGTGACGTGTCGCGCCGTCGTCGCGACGATGACACGGCGACGTGCGCGACGCCGGAAGGTAAGTACTTCCAGGTAAGTACTTCCAGTCTGTACAGTCTGAGTCTGTACAGACCACCGGATCAATCCGCTGGTCCCGATTCAAGCGGATAGATTTCTTAGCATGCTAAGAAATTTCTATCCGCTTGAAATCGATCGGCCCGACAAATCTCCGCGGATAAATATCCGCTAGGCCGTACAGACGACCGGATTTGTCCGCTGGAACTGATCCGCGGATCAATCCCAGCGGATAGATCCGGTCGTGTGTACGGGGCCTTACAGGTGTAATGCAAAAAAAAAACGGGATGGGGGCCGGCCGGGCCTGTAAGGGGCCCTGGGGACCATCGGGCCCTTTACAGGTGTAATGCAAAAAAATAAAAACATTTAATGGGAGGGGGGCCAGCAGGGCCCCTGGAGACCTTCGGGCCCCTTACAGGTGAAATGCAAAATAAAAAGGGAGGGGGATCATCGGGCCCCTTACAGGTTTAATGCAAAAAAATCAAATAAAAAAAACAAACGGGAGTGGGGCCAGCAGGGCCCCTGGAGACCTTCGGGCCCCTTACAGGTGTAATGCAAAAAAAAAAAAGCGGGAGGGGGACCATTGGGCCAGGTGTAATGCCTGTACCCCCCTGATGGCAGCCCTGAAATGGACTGCTTTACCAAGTAAATATTGATGTGGTCCAGATTCAGGTACATCTGCGCGATATTTGCGGGGGAGCAAGGCAACGTTTTTGCCCTGCGCCCCCCGCAAATATTTTGCGCTGCCCTCGATTCACGGAGAAGTAGCTCCATAAACTGGAAGGGCGCGCCGGCAAAATTGCCCGGCATAAGCGTGCGCAATGTAAATGATCCCGCCGGGGGCGGGAATCATTTAAATTAGGCGCGCTCCCGCGCCGAGCGTACAGCGCATGCTCCGTCTGGAAACTTTCCCGACGTGCATTGCGGCAAATGACGTCGCAAGGACGTCATTTGCTTCAAAGTGAACGTGAATGGCGTCCAGCGCCATTCAAGAATCACTTACGCAAACGACGTGAAATTCAAATTTCACGTCGCGGGAGCGGCGGCTATACTTTAGCATTGGCTGCCCCTACTATTAGAAGGGGCAGCCTTGCGCTAAAGTTGCCGTACGGAAACTCCGTACCTGGCTTGCGCAGGGCCCGCGCAAGTTTGTGAATCAGTGGTAGTATGCAATTTGCATACTACACGCTGATCACAATGGGAGCGCCCCCTAGCGGCCCACGCAAGAATGCAGCCTAAAATCTGCGTGGCATAAGTGCCTTATGCCGCGCAGATTTTAGGCTGCAGTCGGTGTAACGAGGTTCCTAAATCGGGAGCACTCGTTACACCGGAGCAAGTCAGCAATTGCGCCGTGTAACCTATGGTTACACGGACGCAATTGCTTCTTGAATCTGGGCCATGGATTCTAATATAAATATTTTTTAAAGCTTCTGATAGCCGCACTGTAGTGGTTATTGGATCTCATCATCGCACAGAACACGTGCTAAGGGCAATGAGGACAAAAATCCAGGACGTTACACAAGCTCCGACTTTAGCGCCAAGTTATAATGTTCTGCAGAGCCTTTTCTTTAACACTTTCAATCGTTTTTCAATATTAAATAACGGGATTTTTTTTTTTTTCTCTCCGTTCCCGACCTTTAAGATATTACAAATTACACACTAAGCAAAGAGAGAAGATAAAATAATACGAATTGTGTTTACTCCGTTCTCATGAATAAACCAAGAGAGAGAGAAAAAAAAACGGCACATTTTCTCTTAATCATTGAATCTCTAAGTCAAATAAAAGCTGTCATCGGGCAAGTTCCATATGCCAGGAATCTGTTTTGCTACTAAACCGCGACAAGGTGTCGGCAGAAAATATAATCCGGCGGAGAGAACACAGGCATTTGCATGAGATTATTTTATATTTCTATTTTTATCCAGAACGGCAGACTGTGTATTGTAATACAATCACCGCGATGGCAGTCTGGTACCCCATCTGTGAAACGCGTAGGGAAATTTATGCAACAACAAACGAAAGAAAAATGCCACAGTAAGTTGGATGTGAATTTGAGGGACAGTGGTGGTGGGAATGGAAACATCTTGTTGCGGAACATAGAGACAGTTAGTCTCCTTATTCTACAATGTGATATTTGGGGGACTTTTAAAGTCTTTATAAAAACATAGGCCCAGATTCTCAATAGGCGTACGACGGCGCATCGCCATGTACGCCGTCGTAAGTCCTAATCTGGGCCGTCGTATCTATGGCCCAGATTCTCAAAGGGCTTACGACCGTGCAGCGCCATGTACGCCGTCGTAAGTCCTAATCTGGGCCGTCGTATCTATGGCCCAGATTCTCAAAGGGCTTACGACGGCACAGCGCCATGTACGCCGTCGTAAGTCCTAATCTGGGCCGTCGTATCTATGGCCCAGATTCTCAAAGGGCTTACGACGGCGCAGCGCCATGTACGCCGTCGTAAGTCCTAATCTGGGCCGTCGTATCTATGCGTAACTGATTCTTAGAATCAGTTACGCATAGATATCCATTCGATCCGACAGGCGTAAGTCTCTTACCCCTGTCGGATCGTAACTGCATTTTTTTTCCCCGCTAGGTGGCGCTTCCGTCGATTTCCCCGTCGAGTATGCAAATGAGCTAGATACGCGAATTCCCGAACGTACGCGCGGCCGACGCAGTAAAGTTACAACGTTTACGTTAGGCTTTTCCCGGCGTAAAGTTGCCCCTGCTATATGAGGCGCAGCCAATGTTAAGTATGGCCGTCGTTCCCGCGTATAAAATTTATAAAATGACGTTGTTTGTGTAAGTCGTCCGTGAATGGTGCTGGACGTAATTTACGTCCACGTCAAAACCAATTACGTCCTTGCGACGTCATTTAGAGCAATGCACGCTGGCAAATTTTGGGAACGGCGCATTTAAATGAAACACGCCCCCTACACGCCAAATTTGAATTCCGCCGGGTGATTTACAGTACGCCGCCACAACTTTACAGGCAAGTGCTTTGTGAATAACGTAAATGAGATACGTTACGCCCGCACATTTTTGCGCCCATCTACGAGAATCTGGGCCATATTTTTTTTCGTTTTGGATAGAGTAGAGAAGGGTTGAAACCCCTATTAGATTCATTTTTGCTGTCTCTCTCACACTGGGGTGATTGCTCTTCTTCCTGTCCTGAAGACGTCTTTTTTTTGGGTTGCATTTTGTTTAATGTGATTTTGTTTGTATAATTTGTCTGTATTGTCTTAATGTTGTCTGCATATCAAAATAAAATAAAAAATCAGATTTAAAAAAAAAAAGAAGACGTCAGAGTAAATGAGATGAAATAGAATTCGCACTCGGTTTGTAGAATATTTTGGAATCCCCAGAATAGAGCCATAGGCAGTCATAGGCTCTCATAGGCTTCAAAAATGGTGGACTCGAAAAGCAGAGCATTGCACTCACAGTCCACCCAGGCGTGTTAGAAAAGCAAATTAATATTTGCTTTTCTAACACTGAACCGCCTCTCCGCCAATCAGGAGGTGCGGGTCTAATAACGGTCACCTGATTACCTGAAAGCATAGGTGATCCCATTGGCCAGCTAGCATAAGCGAAGAAGTGACACATGGAGGACACAGGAGCCATCACCTGACCCACGCTACCCGTCCCACAGCTCGCCGCCGTCACCCGCTGCCTGACCCACCACCCAGATGGGGTAAGTGCCGGTCACATAGCGAGTGGGCGGGCGGAGGGTTGGGGGGGGGCACAGTGGCTGCATATGATGGGCACAGAGGCTGCAATTGATGGGGCACAGTGGCTGCATATAATGGGCACAGTGGCTGCATTTCATGGGTCACAGTGGCTGCATATAATGGGCACAGAGTCTGAAATTGATGGGGCACAGTGGCTGCATTTCATGTGCACAGAGGCTGCATTTCATGTGCACAGAGGCTGCATATGGAGGGCACAGTAGCTGCAATTGATGGGCACAAAGGCTGCAATTGATGGGGCACCGTGGCTGCATTTCATGGGCACATTGGTTGCATTTGATGGGCACAGAGGCTGCATATGATGGGCACAGTGGCTGCATTTCATGGGCACAGTGGTTGCATATGATAGGGCACAGTGGCTGCATTTCATGGGGCACAGTGGCTGCATTTCATGGGGCACAGTGGCTGCAATTGATGGGCACAGTGGCTGCAATTGATGGGGCACAGAGGCTGCATTTCATGGGCACAGAGGCTGCATATGATGGGCACAGTGGCTGCATTTCATGGGGCACAGTAGCTGCATATGATGGGCACAGTGGCTGCATTTCATGGGGCACAGTAGCTGCATATGATGGGCACAGTGGCTGCATTTCATGGGGCACAGAGGCTGCATTTCATGGGCACAGTGGTTGCATTTCATGTGCACAGTGATTGCATATGATAGGGCACAGTGGCTGCATTTGATGGGGCACAGTGGCTGCACTTGATAAGCACAGTGGTTGCATTTCATGGGGCTACAGTACCTGCATATGATGGGCACAGTCGTTGCATATAATGGGCACATTGGCTGCATATAATGGGCACAGAGCCTGCAATTGATGGGGCACAGTGGCTGCATTTGATGTTTTTGTTGCAGTATTTTTCAGAAATTATTTTTAGCACCAGCCGCCACTGATAGGAATCTTTATTGAAGCGCAATGCAAAAAATAAATGCTCGAAATTAAACCGGAACAAGCCAATGCTTACGACGGTGACGTCATTCTACTGCAAATCCCTATTCGCGAACGACTTATGCAAACGACGTAAAAAATTTAAATTTCGACGCGGGAACGACGGCCATACTTAACATTGAGTACGCCATCATATAGCAGCTTTAACTATATGCCGGAAAAAGCCGAACGCAAACGACGTAAAAAAAAGCGCCGCCCGGACGTACGTTCATGGATCGCCGTATCTAGCTAATTTGCATACTCGACGCGGAATTCGACGGAAACGCCACCTAGCGGCCAGCGTAAATATACACCTATGATCCGACGGCGTACTAAGACATACGCCTGTCGGATCGATCCCTCATTCCGTCGTATCTTGTTTTGTGGATACAAAACAAAGATACGACGCGGGAACTTTGAAATTAATCGATAGATACGCCGGCGTAATTTCTTTGTGAATCTGCCCCAAAGTGTTTTAATTTATCAGAGAGAAAGCTACTATAGAAAATAAAATAAAAAAAATAAAATAATGAGAGGCCAAGGATAAGCCCACCAAGCTCCACCCATAAATAAAATGTCCCTTTTTGATGGTCTTTAATAACAATGAGTTCATGCAGATGTGCGGGTAGTCCGGGTTCCTGGCCTTTTGGTAGCAGTTGGGCTTCGAAGCTTCAAGCTCCGCGTTTGCTGACCATTTCCAAAAGTAAACTTTGTACAAGATTCTACCAACCGCCCGCCAGCAAGGGATTGGCTTTGTCATTCTTCAAATATTGGATTCCAGAAGGATTTTCTGTTTTATTAAAGATATTGTCAGGAGTAATTCAGGCTGCATGCCCCCCGTACCATTAGTCTTTCTTTGCCGATAGTTTAATTTTATTAATGCATTGTGAGAACGTAGAAAGCCGTTTACCTAAGAAAGGAATTGAGTCTAGCATTTATTAGATGAGGCAGAGGCTGGGAAAAGGACATTGTGAGCTCTGAATTACAGCAAAAACTATTAGACCTTAAAATACTTTAAGACTGTAAGTGTAATATAGACATTGCCAAATGGTTTATGTCTTGTACCAATTGATGGAGAAGTCCAGGAGAAAGGACAACGTAACATTGTAGATACCTCAGATGTTAGGAATTTACCCTTAAGGATTTTTAAAAATGCAATTGTTTTAATCAGTCCTGCATATATATTGAGCTATTACATGTGAGAGGACAGCAAACCATTCACATCAGTCAAGCTCAAGAGGAACAGGCACCACAAGGTCCCGAACAAAGTCATACACACAAACAGGGCCGCCATCAGGGGTGTGCAGCCCATGCACTTGTAAGGGGCCCAAGCGTCTGGAGGGGCCCGGTCGACTGGCAGGGGCGTGAGAAGGCAGGGGTGGGGGCAGAGGAGATCCGTGAATGCTTCTGTATGTGTGTGAGTCGGCAGCTGCTGCTCTGTATCATTGAGCTCACATCGGGTTTTTTGCTGCCACCTCTGGCCATTTCCTGCATGTGCACCCCTCGTGTGAGCTGCCTGTATACAGTTGAACCTCGGATCACAAGCATAATCCGTTCCAGGAGAATGCTTGTAATCTGGCCCTGGCCGCTCTGCTTGGCTCCCTTGCATCATGACATCACAGGACATGCTCAGACACCGCCTCCGCCAGAGCCGCCCAAACACACTGTAGCAGGCATTTGGATGGTCTCGGCTGGCTCCAGACCTAGCCAAGAGTCACAGCCATATTTTTTACTGGCAACCTATTCCTTTTACTGGCATTTACAGGCAGGAGAAAATTCCATCGGAGGAAAAGAGAACATGTTCTCTATGTAAACTCCGATGAAATTCATCTGAATTTCCAATGGAATTGCTCCGATGGGGCATACACACGGTCGGAATTTCCAATGGAAAAACTCTGTCTGATTTTTTTCCAACAGAGATTCCGATCCTGTGTATGGGGCATTAGTGGCCTGCATAGAGTCCTGACCTTAATCCTACTGAACACCCTTGGGATGAATGGAACACCAATGGAGAGAAAGGGCTTCTCATCCAACAACTGCACCTGACATCACAAATATTCGTTTTGGGTAAATGGGCACAAATTTCCACAGGCACGCCCTACAATCTTATGGAAAGCCTTCTCTGAAGAGTGGAAGATGTAAAATTCACAAAGACAGAGTCAAATCCCTACGAATTGGATACCCAACATGCTCATATAGGTGTGATTGTCAGGTAGCCTCAAACCTTCGACCACGTAGTAAAGAAGTTCCATCTACCTGGAGGTCCACATGCTTTTGGCCATACAGTTTAACTGCCCATAATGTAGAAAATATGTAATGTCCTACTATGACTTCTTCAGGTCGAGCGGCCTACAAAATGAGTGACTACTAATGGCTGTTTCCGAGGCATAGGTATGTTTCTACAACCATTTTCTTTAACAGATCACTGTTGTTTTTTAATCTATTTTATTAAAATGGAATTCATCGAAATTCATCGAAATTTCCGATGGAATTACTCCGATGGGGAATACACATGTTTGGAATTTCCGATATAAAAAAGTCTGTCTGACTTTCTCCATTGGAAATTTTGATCCTGTGAATGGGGCATTAGTGCATGGAGTCCTGACCTTAATCCTACTGAACATCCTTGGGATGAATGGAACACCAATGGAGAGAAAGGTCTTCTCATCAAACAACTGCACCTGACCTCACAAATATTCGTTTGGGTAAATGGGCACAAATTTCCACAGGCACGCCCTAAAATCTTATGGAAAGCCTTCTCTGAAGAGTGGAAGATGTCAAATTCACGAAGACAGCCAAATCCCTACGAATGCTCATGGTTGTGGAATTGGATACCCAACATGCTCATATAGGTGTGATGGTCAGGTAGCCTCAAACCTTTGACCACGTAGTAAAGAAGTTCCATCTGTGATGGAAGTACTAAAATGAATATTTTGTGTTATGATTAGAACCACTGAAGTGTTGTTTTTCTTTCATTATATTCGTCTATTTCTTTATATTCTTATATTGTTTTTATTTGTTTATCTATATAAGATATATAGAGTTATTATGTATGGGTATATACTACAATACTGTTATTATCCTTACATGAAGAAACAGATAATGTTTTAAAGACACAGTACATATCAGCTTGAAAGGAGACAAAGAGCTATTCAGCTGTCATCCCTCCTCCCTCTTCACTCCAAAGCCCCCTCCACCGAAGAAACAAAGATGGCCCCCAAAGACTTTGAAACATGTGCCACGATGCCAAGAACAGACGTCACAGGGGCGTGTAATAAGGGACTATATATGGACTAAACCAATGAAATGTGTTCACGTGTATGATGTCATTCTGTTTATAAAAGACCAATTAAAAAGTCCAGCCCCTTCTCTCTGGCTGAACGTTGGAAGGTAAAGATGTAGACTGTTTCTCTCTCTGGTCTGCATGTTTCACTATTATGATTTGGGTCAACGGCAGAATGGGGTTAAGCCCTGAGGTTGTATCAGGGGTCTCAATCCTTATCACATCTACCTGGAGGTCCACATGCTTTTCGTCCATACAGTTAAGCTGCCCATAATGTAGAACATATGTAATGTCCTACTATGACTTCCTCGGGTTGAGCAGCCTACAAAACGATGGCTGTTTCCGAGGCACAGGTATGTTTCATGGTCAGGTAGCCTCAAACCTTCGACCAAGTAGTAAAGAAGTTCCATCTACCTGGAGGTCCACATGCTTTTGGCCATACAATTAAGCTGCCCATAATGTAGAACATATGTAATGTCCATCTATGACTTCCTCAGGTTGAGCAGCCTACAAAACCATGGCTGTTTCCGAGGCACAGGTATGTTTCTACAACAACCATCTTCTTGGATCGTTGTTTTTTTTTTAAATCTAGGTTATTAAAAAAATGTTTACAAAACATTTCAGGCAAGAAACTAATTAGGTCCACATGCTTTTGGCCATACAGTTCAGCTGCCCATAATGTAGAACATATGTAATGTCCTACTATGACTTCCTCAGGTTGAGCAGCCTACAAAACGGTGGCTGTTTCCGAGGCACAGGTATGTTTCATGGTCAGGTAGCCTCAAACCTTCGACCACGTAGTAAAGAAGTTCCATCTACCTGGAGGTCCACATGCTTTTGGCCATACGGTTAAGCTGCCCATAATGTAGAACATATGTAATGTCCTACTATGACTTCCTCAGGTTGCGCAGCCTACAAAACCATGGCTGTTTCCGAGGCACAGGTATGTTTCATGGTCAGGTAGCCTCAAACCTTCGACCACGTAGTAAAGAAGTTCCATCTACCTGGAGGTCCACATGCTTTTGGTCCATACAGTTAAGCTGCCCATAATGTAGAACATATGTAATGTCCTACTATGACTTCCTCAGGTTGAGCAGCCTACAAAACCATGGCTGTTTCCGAGGCACAGGTATGTTTCTTCAACGACCATCTTCTTGGATCGTTGTTTTTTTTTTTTTTATACCTAGGTTATTAAAAAAATGTTTACAAAACATTTCAGGCAAGAAACTAATTAGGTCCACATGCTTTTGGTCCATACAGTTAAGCTGCCCATAATGTAGAACATATGTAAAGTCCTACTATGACTTCCTCAGGTTGAGCAGCCTACAAAACGATGGCTGTTTCCGAGGCACAGGTATGTTTCATGGTCAGGTAGCCTCAAAGCTTCGACCACGTAGTAAAGAAGTTCCACCTACCTGGAGGTTCACATGCTTTTGGTCCATACAGTTAAGCTGCCCATAATGTAGAACATATGTAATGTCCTACTATGACTTCCTCAGGTTGAGCAGCCTACAAAACGATGGCTGTTTCCAAGGCACAGGTATGTTTCATGGTCAGGTAGCCTCAAACCTTCGACCACATAGTAAAGAAGTTCCATCTACCTGGAGGTCCACATGCTTTTGGCCATACAGTTAAGCTGCCCATAATGTAGAACATATGAAATGTCTTTCTATGACTTCCTCAGGTTGAGCAGCCTACAAAACGATGGCTGTTTTTCCGAGGCACAGGTATGTTTCTACAACGACCATCTTCTTGGATCGTTGTTGTTTTTTTTAATCTAGGTTATTAAAAAAATGTTTACAAAACATTTCAGTCAAGAAACTAATTAGCGTTTTAATTAAATTTAAACCATTTAAGAGAAAAATTTGTATGGGATCAGATTTGTTTTCAGAGGAACGATTAAGCTAAGATGAACATTTCAGAGGAAATACGTTTTTTATCCCCCCCAACAAAAAGGAAGCTTGGCAAGGGAGCAACAGCAACAAACTGCTTCGTAAACACCAAACCCAAACGACTTTCCTTCTATCCCTCCGATGTCCAAATGAAAAAAAAAAAGAATGGCGGCAAATTTAGCGCGAACTCTGATTGAACTGGAGTCCAGGGGCACGCTCACCTACATCGACTGCCAAGTCCGACGCAGGGAGCATGTAGTAAATAATTCAATTATAAGGCAAAATACACTTTATTTTTTTTTCGCATTGCCAGATTTTACTAGTACGGGGGAGCTTTGTCAGCTTTAATTAAATAATCTTCTCTCCGCTCTGCCTGCAAACAATCCTATTTTCCGGCTGCTTTTCATCTCGTCGGCGTTCCGGCTACCTGGTGTTAGCGCGAGTAATTTTACCCTCTGGGGCTGTACTATTAATGTGATGATGGTCCCCGCAGCGTTTCAGATCTGCAGCCTAGCTTGTCACCCAGAAGGGGACACTTCATAGGAATGCTAATTAATACAATATTGGCCGCATGTGTTTGGAGTTAGCACCAAAAATACCCTAATTTGATAGATATTTAGGGAAAGAAAAATGGCTGGCTGCAACGTGCCGCTTGGCGGGTCTGCCTCCTGCAAGGTGAGGCACAGGAGTCCGATTCCCGGCAGGTCCCTGTCTACATTGTAAGGTAAAACCAGTACAAAGGCACCTCCCAGGTCACCAATGAAAATATTCTATTTAAAGGGACTTCGGAACACAGCCTACTGAGTGACCCCCCAGCTTCAGTGCCCTCCTGGCGCCCTAGCAGCTGCCTTACGCTAGCACTGGCGCTGTGTGTGACACAAGGAGAGGAGGAGGGAGGGGAGCAGTCTGACACTTCAGCGCCCCTCCCTGCGGCACCTGGGTGTGGGGCACCCCGCGCACCCGCCCAGGATCGGCCCTGCCTACTTGCTAAGTGGTTCTTATTTGTATATTCATGTTCATCCCCTGCACACAATTGGTCCTCTACCTACACGTCTATGGTTTCCAGCAGCGGCAATGATTGGCCCTGTCACCCAAGCCACCGGCCAGGGGCAACTGAAACCAGCACCGGGACATGGTCGTCCAGCGCCCAGGGCAAGGATAGAGAATTGCACCCCTCCTCCACTGTTAATACATGCTGTAGAATGGGTATGACACCCGTCCATTCTTTGCCCCCTTGTGTTACTGTGTCTGGGGCAGGTTCCCCTCCTGCCCATCCCTTGTCCCAGTTATGACTGAAACTGATGGCAATCATGAAGGCCTGCTCACTGTTTGCATAGAGAATAAAACAGCTGTGGTCAGGAGTCCACAATGTCTCTCTAATTATGGGTATACCACCCTGCGTCTATTCTTTGCCACCTTGTGTTACTGCATATGGGGCAGCGCCCCTCCTGCCCACTCTTTGGCTCAGCCCTGGCTGAAACCAAAGGCAACCATGAAGGCCAACTAACTGTTTGCATGCGGAATAAAACAGCTGTGGTCAGGAGTCTACAATGTCCCTCTAAAGTTGGGTATACCTCTGTGTCTATTCTTTGCCCCCTTGCTTTACTGCATCCAAGACAGCTGCCCTTCCTGCCCACCCCTTGTCCCAGCCATGACTGAAACTGATGGCAATCATAAAGGCCTGCTAACTGTTTACGTACAGAATAAAACAGATGTGGTCAAGAGTGTACAATGGGTATACCAATCTGTGTCCATTATTTGCCCCCTTGCTTCACTGCACCAGGGGCAGCTATCCCTACTGCCCACCCTTTGTCTAGGCCCTGGCGAAAACTGAAGGCAATCATGAAGGCCTGCTAATTGCATGCAGGATAAAACAGCCATGGTCAAGAGTGTACAATGTCCCTCTACTGGTGGGTATACCAATCTGCCTCTATTCTGCATCAGTTCAAAAGGGGGGCCCAGGCACATGTTAAGCAGGAGGGCCAGCTGTACTGTCTTATTGCAGACACCGATCCTCATCTGTCTCCTACTGCAGCACTGCCAGATTCTCCTCCTCTCCCTCCCTCTGGCTGCACTACAAGGGGATTGGTTCTACGGCATACGCCCCTTCTATCTGCTGTCCGGGCCCCCCTGTGGTCCCCTTTCCACTGCAGCGCTGTCGGTTTCCCTCCTCTCCCGCCGGCACCTGCCATAGCATAGCTCCCAACTGTCCCCGATTTCGAGGGACTGTCCCTGATCTGATTTGTCCCTCTTTCCTCCTCATTTGTCCCTTATTTTGGTCTGATCCATATAGATGTATACAGGGCTTTTTTTCAGTGGGAACGCAGGGGAACGCAGTTCCGGCACCTTCTGAACTGACTGTATGTTATAGCAAGGGATGCTGGGGTGTTCTCACTGCTGTGGATCTATTTTTGCAGGGGGGGTCTATTGTTGCTGGTGGGGGACCTATTGTTTCTAGGGGGGTCTTATGCTGCTGGGGGCGGGGTCAGTTGTTGCTGAAAGAGATCTACTGTTGGGGGAGGGGTCTATTGTTGATGGCAGCCAGAGAGTCTATTAATGCTGGCTGTACGGAGATCTGTTGATGCTGCCGCCTATTGTTCCTGGCGGGGGTGGGTGGTCCATTGTTGTTAGGGGGATCTATTGTTGCTGGCTGCAGGGGAGCTATTTTACTGCTTTTCTTGATATCATTACCAAATTCCATACAAATTACTAAGCACCACAAAATGATACTTGGTTCTGTATTGTCTAAAAGGGGCGGTACTGGGAGGTGGGTAGGGGGCGGAGAAAAGGGGTGACCCGGAAAGGGGGAGTTCCTGCACCTATTGTCTGAGAAAAAAAGCCCCGGATGTATATAAAATGCACTTTTTATCTTTCAAAAAATGATTCCCTGTGCTAAACCTTTCATCCGATTTCTAAATTGCTGCATTTGTAAATTTTAAAAGCCAATATAAAGGAATAGTAGCGGTAAAAAAAAAGAACTTGTGGATTAAATTATCTTTTTTTTTTGGTTAATTCTCCTTTAAGGGGGTGTGGCAGGGGGTGTGTCCTATGCCTACATACATTTACTAGAAGGGGTCCCTCATTCCCATCTCGAAATGTTGGGAGGTATGCTGCAGGCACAAGGGGGGATTCCATATACTGGCCCTTTCCTTTGTTGAATGAACACAGTGAGCGATCAGTACCGATCACTTTTGTGTCCATTTATCACTGAAGCCTAGTAAACCATGTTAACTAGGCTTCAGTTTGTAAATAAACAGGAGGCCTTGGAGACCTGTTCATTGATTTGTGGCTGTAGAGAAAGGGACTGATAAATCTATGTCCTCAGTCACTTTTGGTCTTGGGGGGGGGGGGGGGGCTAGGCTATCAGGTAGGATGTATGGGGCCCCATGATTTCTTACAGCAGCCCTGAAGATGGTGCTGTCCTTCTGGAGAGGAATGCAGATGAAGTCATTGGCAGAGGGAATACTGCTATCTCTATGAAAGGTAGTGAATACCTTGAAGTGCTACCTTGGCACATTACTGAGCATGCATATACAGTGGAACCTCGGATTGCGAGTAACGCGGTTAACGAGCATTTCGGAATACGAACACTGGCCGGTATTCAGATAGGAGTTACGAAGGCGTATCTCCGGATACACTGTTGTAACTCTGAGTCCGGCCGGTCGTATCTATGCGCCTGATTCGTAGAATCAGTTACGCATAGATTTCCCTAAGATCTGACCGGCGTAAGTCTCTTACACCGTCGGATCTTAGGCTGCATATTTACGCTGGACGCTAGGTGATTTACGCGAGGAATATGCAAATTAGGTAGATACGCCGCTTCAGAAACGTACGTCCGCCGGCGCATTTTTTTACGTCGTTTACGTAAGGCTTTTTCCGGCGTAAAGTTACCCCTATAAAGCAAGGGTAAGTCATGTTAAGTATGGACGTCGGAAACGACCGAACAGCGTCGTATTTTACGTTGTTTGCGTAGGTCGTTCGCGAATAGGGCTGTACGTAAGTTACGTTCACTTTGAAAGCATTGACAGTTTGCGGCGTAATTTGGAGCATGCGCACTTGGAAACGTTTACGGACGGCGCATGCGCCGTTCGAAAACAGCGTCAATTACGTGGGGTCATGAGAGTTTTACATAAAACACGCCCACTACTAGCCACATTTGAATTAGGCGGGCTTACGCCGACACATTTACACTACACCGCCGTAACTTAGGGCGCAAGTTATTTCTGAATACGGAACTTGCTCCCTAAGTTACGGCGGCGTAGTGTATCTGAGATACGCTACGCTCGCCGAAAGATACGTAAATGTATCTGAATCCGGGCCACTGTATTTAGAAAAAAAAAACCTGACTCGGTTTGCGAGTGTTGTCTTGCAATACGAGCAGGATACAAGCCAAAGTGGTGTGCAGTACCGCGTTTGGCCTGAGGTGGGGGGGCGCCATAGCCAAAAAGGTGTCCTCGGCCCTTTCCGAGTGTTTAAGAGGATCTCTGGCGCCCCCGCCTCTGCGGTATTGCATGCCATTGAAGTCAATGCGGAACAAATTATTTTCGTTTCCATTGACTACAATGGGGAAACTCGCTTTGATATGCGAGTGCTTTGGATTACGAGCATTCTCCTGGAACGGATTATACTCGTAATCCGAGGTTTAAACTGTCCATCTTTAATATTGATTGGACCCTGTGCAAACATAATCTCCCCCCCCCCCCCCCAAATCCACTTATCATCTATTTATGGGCAGAGCTGGCTCAAGGGGCAGCTGCTTTGGGCCCCACAACAATGACTGGGCCCGGGGCAGCTTCCCCTTTTGCCCTCCATTAAAGACGGCCCTGATTGCACACCATGCTAGCTCCAGTATGATATCAGCACTGCTGAATTCTTAGCATGCTGCACGTAACATTATAAATTCTGGGCTTTCTTAATGAGAGGGCACACCTGGGCGATCGGGTCCTTCTCCTTCCTAGGTATGGATAAGAGCGAGGGCAAGATGGCCCCCACCCGTCTCCATACCATAGCAGGGCGGAAGCGACGTCAAAACGTCACTTCCACCCATAGCCAGGGCTGTCTAAATCAGAGGGCACACCTTGCCACTGCCCAGGGGCCCCAGCTGCATGGGGGGCCCCTGCACTTCCCCTCAAAGCAGCTGGTCCTTGAGCCCATGCTGCCCTGAAATTGGGGGCCCCATGATGGCACTGAGAGTGATAGATGCAAAGGGGAGGCAGTCTGCCTCTTACCTACTGTATTTATTGGCGTATACCGCGCACTTTTTTGCCCTGAAAATCAGGGCAAAATCGTGGGTGCGCGATATACGCCGATACCCTCTTCCCGCGCCGAGTTTGAATACTGCCCCGGCATATACCGAGCGCAGTACACTCATGTATAGTCGGGCAGGCTCGGCTCCTCTCGCACTCATGTCCTGGACGTACAGGACGTGAGCGCGAGAGTAGCCGAGCCTGCCCGACTATACACGAGTGTCATGCGCTCGGTATATGCCTGCGCAGTATTCAAACTCGGCGCGGGAAAGCGGGGATCGAGCGAGGAGGACGCCACAGAAGGACGCCGGACCCGACGAAGAGGACACCCGAAGCCGCAGACGGACGCCGGACCCGACGAGGCCGCCGATGGACGCCGCACAAGACACCAAAACTGTAAGTACAAAAATCTTTTTTCCACAGGAATGTGGGTCCACTTTAGGGGTGCGCGCTATATGCCGGAGCGCGCAATACCCCGATAAATACGGTACTTGATGTCTGTTTACCTGCACTGTCATCATTGTAGGGGCCCCAGAGCATTAATTTGCCCAGGGGCCTGTGATGCTATTAAGATGGCCCTGATTATAATATATATTACGTTATTATATGTTATAAATGTATCTGTCTTTAGTGTGTTACTTGGGCTCACTTCAGGCTTTTCATTGGTTTCTAATTGCAAATACAAATACAAAGGATATCTAGAACAAAGTAGCTTTGTCTTTTTCTAATACATTGTAGCCCAAGTAAAATCTAAAGCATCCATTAGGTGGCAGTAGAGGGCAACTATCTCCCCCATTTGTTTTTTTTGTTTTTTTACTGAAACAATCGTCTGATACAAAGTATCAAGTACAGAAGAAATAATAATGAAAAAAGCCCTCAGAGCTCTTCTTTAGCGGATCTGTACTTATTACTTTCAAAAATAGTTTTCGTAATTCTAATAACTTGGATCCTTCCCTGCTACCGGGCGCGTCAGACAGCAAATTCGGAGATTTCCGAGCAATTTCTTTACATTTTATGATACGTGGAACGGTAAAGTCTTCTTAGAACGCAAGATATTCACATATCCCAAAAATAAGAGGATTTTTCCCTCATTTCAACGCAGTGGGCGGAGTCATGCAAGTTTTTTTGTTTACTGTGGGCCAGGTTTCCTTTGATATAAAAAAAAAAATAAGGAGATTTCCATTACCGTTGACCGCCCAATGAAACCCCCGTTTGTCCTGAAAAAAGCGCGGTTTAATTCACCCGGATGCACAGAGTAGTTGTGATGATTTGTACGGTTTTACTAACATTTTCAAAGTTGCAAAATTGTGCTCAGGCATTAACCACTTAACCCCCGGACCATATTGCTGGTCAAAGACCAGAGCACTTTTTGTGATTCGGCACTGCGTCGCTTTAACTGACAATTGCGCGGTCGTGCGACGTGGCTCCCAAACAAAATTGGCGTCCTTTTCTCCCCACAAATAGAGCTTTCTTTTGGTGGTATTTGATCACCTCTGCGGTATTTATATGTTGCGCTATAAACAAAAATAGAGCGACAATTTTGAAAAAAATAATATTTAATCCTTTGGATAAGGCCCATTGTTAGTGAGTTTGAGATGCCTGGCAGGGCCATTTGAAGGAATTTGGGGGCCCCAAGCAAAATGGACATGAAGGCCCCCCCAACGCCCTCCCCACGCATTCACGCAAAGCACCCCATGTTCTTTTTACCCCCCGGCCCCCCTCCCTCCCTATGTTCTTTTTACGCCACCCCGGCCCCCCCCCCTACCCCGGCAGGAAATTCAGTTTCCTGTTCCCGGCCGGACTGAAAGGAAGTGAGAACTGACAGGAGGAAGGAAGAGGAGCTCGGCCACGCTACAGAGAAGGGGAAGTGACAACTCGAGGCAGGAGTGCTGCAGGCTCTCTATAGAGCGCTCTGGCAGCTGCAGCATATAGGAAGCGCGGCAAGGGCCCTGCTTGAGGCCCCAGGCCAGCTCGGGGCAGGGGAGGGCTGGGCTGGGGGGCAGGATGGCAATTGCCTTCCAGGACGTTCTAACTTATGTTCAAAATGGCCCGCAGCCACTGCCCTCTACCATTTTCTTTTTTATTCTGCACTAGGAAGTCGGGCTGTTGCATTCCAGGAGTTTTAGTCCACGCTCAAGCTCCCGATTGGGTGGAAAACAGAGTAGCACAGCAGAAACTACCCTGGGACGGGATTCTTGAAAGCAGGCAGAGGCAGTGTGTGCCAGGGAGTCAGGACGCAGGGCTGCAGGGCTGGGCGCTGGCTGCAACTTGACGCCATGACCAGGAGCATTACCCCCCCCCCCCAGTGTGGTGGATTAGGGAAAAATTCCTATTTGATAAGTTAAGCTTATTCTTTTATTAGAGCCACTAAAATGTTTCTCGGTTTATATTCTTTTAATTTCTTTTTATATTTTCATATTGTTTTTTTATACGTATTATGCATATATATGAAATTATGTATCACAATGGGTGCCTGTTTTCCTTGATAAGATTTGTCAGATATGAAATTAAGTTTTAGAAGTCACCATTTAAATTGGAGTACGAAGGGACTATTATCAAGAACAGATGTGTCCAAAAAGTTCCATGTCTTTCAACCCCTTCCCCCATTCCATTCCTGGATGCTTCACTCTGGAGAAGCAATTGTGGATTTTCGAGAGGAAGTTCCCATTCCCCACTGCATTCCTGGAAAGCGTTTATTCCAAGGCCCCTTCTCGTTACTTGCTCTGTATGGACTCAGTTGGAAGAGGAAGTTACCCCCCCCCCCTTGTCTGCTTACTGAAAGAACTTTTATGTAACAAGAACTGTTTTTTACTATGAAGAAGCCCTATATGAACTGACCAATGACAGACTCACAGGGGGCGTGTAATAAGAGACTGAATGGGAGTAATCAGTGGGTGTGAAATGTATAGGTTGACCAATGAGAATGCATTTTGTGATCTTGTGCTGATAATAAAACCAACTGCCCAGTTGGCAGCCATTCTCTTTGCTGGCTGAACTGTGCCTGGATTGTACATGTCACCTTATATATATATTAACCACTTGCTTACTGGGCACATAAACCCCCTTCGTTCCCAGGCGAAATTTCAGCTTCCGGCACTGCGTCGATTTAACTGACATTTGCGCGGTCGTGCGACGTGGCTCCCAAACAAAATTGACGTCCTTTTTTTCCCCACAAATAGAGCTTTATTTTGGTGGTATTTGATCACCTCTGCGGTTTTTATTTTTTGCGCTATAAACAAAAAAAGAGCGACAATTTAAAAAATATATATATTTTTTTTACTTGATGCTATAATAAATATCCCAATTTTTTTTTTAAAAACTATTTTTTTTCTCAGTTAAGGCCGATACGTATTTTTCGACGTATTTTTGTAAAAAAAAAAAAAAAAAACGCAATAAGCGGCTGGTTTGCGCAAAAGTTATAGCGCCTACAAAATGGGGAACAGAATTATGATTTTTTTTCATTATTTTTTTTTTTACTAGTAATGGCGGCGATCTGCGATTTTTATTGGGACTGCGATATTGCGGCGGACGTATCGGACACTTTCGACACAAATTTGGGACCATTCACATTTATACAGCGAACAGTGCTATAAAAATGCACTAATTACTGTATAAATGTGACTGGCAGGGAAGGGGTTAACACTAGGGGGTGAGGAAGGGGTTAAATGTGTAGCCTGGGTGTGTTCTAACTGTGTGGGGGGAGGGGGGTGACTGGGGGAGGTGACCGATGCTGTGTCCCTATGTACAAGAGACACAGATCGGTCTCCTCTCCTCTGACAGCACGTGGAGCTCTGTGTTTACACCCCATCATTACACACAGAGCTCCACGTCCCTGCTGTTACCGGCTGTGTCACCGACGATCGCGTGTACCCCGGCAGACATCGCGGCCGCCAGGTACACGCATCGGGTCCCCAGCGATGCGGCGGCACAGTGGTTACCCGCCGCGCGCCCCCCAGTGGCGCGCGCGGGTAATGCTTTCAAATGACGTCCAAAGACGTCCAGTTGGCACCTGAGAACCGCGCTGTTGACGTCTTTTGTCAATAGCGCGGGTCTCAAGTGGTTAATTTGGGTCTTCTGGCAGAAATGAGTTAGCCCTGAGATTGTATCAGGAAATCAATTAATTAATGAGTCTTCGTCACCAGAAGGCCATGGCGTGCAAGGACCTGCTGAGCTGAGATCACTGAGATCACTGAGGTGAGAGACCCTGACACCCCTAGCTGACCCCCCCATCTCCCCCCCCATACACCCCATGTAACCTGCCCCAGTGATCAGGCTGCATTGATGGGCACTGGAGTTGGCTGCATTGATGGGCACTGGTGAGGCTGCATTAAAAAAAAAAACAGGTGGGCCATGGGTGATGAGCTCATTCAGCGGTTCAATGGGCCACTTGACTGGACTTGCCCCCCAGGCTTAAGGCTGCCAGCCTTACCCTGGCTTGGGGCCCCAAGCAATTGCTTGGTTTGCCTGCCTTGTAGCGACGGGCCTGATGCCTGGTTGACACGCTCAGACACGCCGTTAAGATACGTGTTATATTAAGGCTTTCCGATGAGAGTCACTGGACCAGAACAATGTTTCTTGATATCCCGAGACCAATTCAGGACAACAGGTAGCGACAATTACACCGACACGTCTAAACAAGACGTAGAAGTACAAGTGGAAACTTATCACATCCGCTGTAGCGTTACCGCTCTCTCTCTCTCTCTTGTGAGACTACAAACTATCGCTTTCCGAGGGACACTGGGACTTGGCAGGGCCGTATCTCTCCATTTCCAGGATGTTTGCATTGATGTGACAAGACAGAAGCATCCAACCTTTCCTCGCAACAAACAAAGGGAAGTGGATAGGGAGAGAACACATTCACTTGGACGGAGGCCGCCGCTAATGGAAAAGTTTAGCAGAGGCCTAAAAAGGCACTGAAGTGTGAAGAGGAGGAAGGCGATCCGCCGGGCCTCCAACACTCAGCCACAAAAGGGGCGATGACCGCGCTTGTTCTCCATCCTCCTGGAGATTTGTTTTATCGCGTCGGCTGAGTGTCAGACCCCCCCCGATAATTATTGGCTGGGAAAGGAACAAGTATATTTTTCACTCGGCGTAGATGGCCAGTCAATAGACAAGCGTCATCGAGAAGAGAAAAAAAATAAAGAAGAAGAATTCACTATAACACTTAGTCCCCTTAGCACTTGAAAACCTATCAGAGCGAGAATGCAATTCTCCCAATAGGCTTCTACAAGAGAGCCGCGGACGGCGCGGAGTGAAGGTACTCAAGGAGGTGACCCCGACTTCAAAGGTCACACCATGGCTCATAGGCAGTGGAGACTGCTGATCAAATATTTATTTCTCCTTTCCACGTGAAGCAACTTAAATATTGAACGGTTGGGAGTGTACATACGAAGAACATTTGTTTTAAATATATATATCCGACCCGAATATAAGCAAAGGCACCTAATTTTACCACAATAAAATGTGAAAACGTATTGACTCGAGTATAAGCCTAGGGTGAAAAATGCAGCAGCTACTGTAAGTGGAAAAGAGGGTCAACCATGCCTATTTGCAGCCTCACTGTGCCCATTTGCAGCCTCACTGTGCCCATTTGCAGCCTCACTGTGTCCATCTGCAGCCTCACTGTGTCCATCTGCAGCCTCACTGTGTCCATCTGCAGCCTCACTGTGCCCATTTGCAGCCTCACTGTGCCCATTTGCAGCCTCACTGTGCTCATCTGCATTCCTCACTGTGTCCATCTGCATGCCTCACTGTGCCCCCATGCCTCACTCTCAGGCCCCCCCCCCCAGTGCTCTCCAGCCCTCCGTACTCTCCAGCCCTCTCCCAGTGTTCTCAGGCCCCCCAGTGCTCTCCAGCCCTCTGTGCTCTACAGCCCCTCCCAGTGCTCTCAGGCCCCCCCTGTTAACATTCACCCCTGTACTCTCCGCCCCACCCCCAGTGCTCATCAGACCCCCATGTACCCTCTGCCCCCCAGTGCTCTCAGGCCCCCCAGTGCTCATCAGCTCCCCTGTACTCTCTGGCCCCCCCCAGTGCTCTCCAGCCTCCCCCAGTGCTCTCAGGCCCCCCCAGTGCTCTCCAGCCCTCTGTGCTCTCCAGCCCCTCCCAGTGCTCTCAGGCCCCCCTGTGCTCATCAACCCCTGTACTCTCCGGCCCCCCTAATGCTCTCCAGCCCCTCCCAGTGCTCTCAGGCCCCCAAGTGCTCATCAGCACCCCTGTACTCTCTGGCCTCCGTACTCTCCAGCCCCCCCCCCAGTGCTCTCCAGCCCCTCCCAGTGCTCTCAGGCCCCCCTGTGCTCATCAACCCCTGTACTCTCCGGGCCCCCTAATGCTCTCCAGCCCCTCCCAGTGCTCTCAGGCCCCCCTGTGCTCATCACCTCCCCTTTACTCTCTGGCTTCCCAGTGCTCTCCAGCCCCTCCCAGTGCTCTCAGCCCCTCCCTGTGCTCTCAGGCCCCCCTATGCTTTCTGGCCGCCCCTGTGCTCTCCGCCATTCCCCCCAGCGCTCTTAAGCCCCCCATTGTTCATCAGCTCCCCTGTACTCTCTGGCCCCCCCAGTGCTCTCCATCCCTCTGTGCGCTCCAGCCCCTCCCAGTGCTCTCAGGCCCCCCTGTGCTCATCAACCCCTGTACTCTCCGGCCCCCCTAATACTCTCCAGCCCCTCCCAGTGCTCCCAGGCCCCCCAGTTCTCATCAGCACCCCTGTACTCTCTGGCCCCCCAGTGCTCTCCAGCCCTCCATACTCTACAGCCCCCCCCCCCAGTGCTCTCCAGCCCTTCCCAGTGCTCTCAGGCCCCCCTGTGCTCATCAGCTCCCCTGTACTCTCTGGCCCCCCATTCGTAATGGAGATAGCACATTCGTCACGCTGTAACGGACTGAAAAGCATGAGACTGAAAAACATGAAACGTCTCTCACCAAACTTCTACTAACACAAGATTAGCAGGAGGAGCCCAAAGGGTGGCACACTTGCTATGGAATTTCCGTTTTATTGCGCCGTCGTACGTGCTGTACGTGACCACGTTCTTGATGTTCGCAATTTCCGACAACATTTGTGCGACCGTGTGTATGCAAGACAAGTTTTGGTCAACATCCATAGAAAATGTCACGGAAATACTCAATTCCCGAGCCTTTCCGAGGTTTGCCGAGGTCAGCCAAGCTGACCTTGGGCCTTTCCGTCCGTTTCCGAGGCTCTCTGGCGCCCCCCACCTCTGGCCGCATTCGGTATTGCATGCCATTAAAGTCAATGCGGAACAAATTATTTTTGTTTCCATTGACTTCAATGGGGAAACTCGCTTTGATATGCGCGTACTTTGGATTACGAGCATTCTCCTGGAACGGATTATGCGAGTAATCCAAGGTTCCACTGTATGTATATATATATATATATATATATATATATATATATATATATATATATATATATATATATATATATATATATATCTCTATCTATCTATCTATCTATCTATCTATATATATATATATATATATATATATATATATATTTTAATATATGTATAAATGCACTGCTTTACCAAGTAATTATAGATATAGATGTCTTATTTTTTTCATGATTTTTTTTCCTTGGCCCCGTTCACATAGAAACAATATGGAGTTGTAGACAGAATCGATGTGACTCCAATGCGCCAACACATGCAAGAACGAGTACGTGGAAATATGTAACGTTTGTGATCTTCGGTTTCGATACACTAAATTATGTAGACAATCGGCGCACTATAAAAATAAAAAAAGAGATCGGCTTTAACTATATTCAAAGAAGTTCATCAACAGCCTGAGTTGGATTTTATTGGCTTCCCGGCATCTGCTACTTTAAATCCCAGAGACGGCATTGTCCCCGTAAAAAAAAGTCCTCTTGGTTACCGACTCCAGATAAACGTTTCACTGATGAATCGCGCTGGCTGCAGAACCCCCGCAGAACGGCAGCGGAGGCTCCCCGCCAGCAGATTCTGGACGCCTCCTGTCTCTGTTTTGCTGTGACAACAAATGTACAAATGCAGAAGCACAATCTGTCTGTGCCAGTGAGGACTGGATGCCGGACAGCCCCGCGTGCCTCGCTGTGCTTGGCTCGGGCCGCCGAAGCTCTCCTGCTGATCCAGAGAACAGTCTGATTTTGTTTCTTGGCTCAGAGTTTGCGGTCTGTGCTTACGTGTCCCCTGCTGAAACCTTCCCGATAATATGACTCTCCAATGCGAGCGCCGCCATGCCACCCGGCCGGTTCTACAGACAGCGGCTGGATCATTTTTCCGACAGAATCCCGCTCAAGCTTGGCTTGCATACACACGGGTCACACAAAAAGTTCTCTGAACTTTCGAACGTCAAGAACGCGGTGATGTACAACACTACGACGAGCCCGAGCCGAGAAAATGATGAGCATCCGTCGGAAATTTTGCCCGTCGGAATTGCTACAGGCGATTGGAACCTGCTCTCTATCTAAGTCCATCAGAAATTCCGTCAGAAAAAGTCCCATCAGACTTTTCCTGTCGGAAATTCTGATCGTGTGTATGCGGCGTAAAAGTTTTATACCTTTTTTAATTGTCGGCATTAAGGTGAATAACCTTCTGGGAGCAGCTCCATCCCCACCCGCCCCCCTTGCGAGCACCCTCTCGATCCAGCGCTTTTCACAAGAGCAGCAGCTCTCTCGGCTCTCTCCCTCCTCATTGGCTCAGAGACATTGGCTCCTGCTGCTATCAATCACAGCCAGGGAAGAGGGGGTGGGGCTGTGCCAGGCTCTGTGTGTCTATGGACACATATAGCTAGATTCAGTAAGAGTTACGTCGGCGTATCAGTAGATACGCCGACCTAACTCAGAATCTGCGCCGACCTAGGTTTAAGTGTATTCTCAAACAGAGATACACTTAAACATATCTAAGATACGACGGCTTGCGCCGTCCTATCTTAGGTTGCAATATTTAGGCTGGCCGCTAGGTGGCGCTTCCATTGCGGTCGGCGTAGAATATGTAAATCACTAGATACGCCTATTCACGAACGTACGCCCGCCCGACGCAGTACAGATACGCCGTTTACGTAACGCTTTATCAGGCCTAAAGTTATTCCATCTTATAGATGGAATAGTAATGTTAAAGTATGGCCGCCGTTCCCGCTTCGAAATTCGTAAATTGTACGTCGTTTGCGTAAGTCGTCCGTGAATAGGGATTTACGTTGTTTACGTCCACGTCGAAATCAATAGGCCCGTGCGGCGGTCTTAGCCGCAATGCACACTGGGAAATGTAGGCGCACGGCGCATGCGCAGTTAAAAAAAAAGTCAATCACGTCGGGCCAAGCCTGATTATCATAAAACACTCCCCCTTAGCCAAATTTGAATTAGGCGCCCTTACGCCCGCCCGCTTTAGGCTACGCCGCCGTAACTTAGCAGGCAAGTACATTGTGAATCATGTACTTGCCTCCCTAACTTACGGCGGCGTAGCCTAAACACGCTAAGCTACGCCGCCGCAAAGTTAGGACACCCTACGTGAATCTAGCTAATAGAGCCGGTGTTCTGCTGAAAACGACAGCTCGCCGAAATCTCCAACCACGTCACTTCCAGTTTCTCTCCAGTAGCATTAACTGTAGATCTTACGAGTGGGCTGTTTATAAACAGTTTTGACAGAACACCGGCAGTGTGTACAGTAAACAATATAGTGCATGGACATTCTTAGTCTGCCCGCTACTAACCAACAACATGATGGCCGCCTTCCAGTCGTCGACAACATTTTTCTTCTTTACCCGCTGTTTTGAGCCAACTCATAGTGTACCGTATTTTCTGTGAAAACAGCCAACTCGCAAAATCTACAATTATTGGGGCCAGGGCCGGCCTTTGGGGTGTGCGAGCTGTGCGGCCGCACAGGGCGCCATGGGCAACAGGAGCGCCATGCGGCCATCACAGCTTGCAGAATGTGAGTCGCAGTCAGTTACTCACATGCAAATTGCCATCAGCCCGCCATCCTGTTCCGCCCACTCCACTGAACCTGAACCTGAACCAAATTTCCACCAGTGTTGCCAACTGTCCGTGAATCTGGGTGTCCATAAAAAGATGGCCGCGAGCCGACCATGCAACTGCGCATGCGCCGTTCCGAAGCCGGCCTGGCTCGGGAAAGCTCATATGCGCTCGGCTCAGTATGCAGTGTCCTCCTCCTGTGCGCCTTTCACCTCTCCACATGTCAGAGCTGCCCTAATGGTGGACAGAGGAGGAGGCCACTGTAAGGGGTCACCATCGTATCCGCAGCCTCATTTTGGTGGGCGTGATTTTTTTTGGGGGGGGCAGCATTTCATTCTTGGTACCAGGCAGCACAATGTCTTGGGGGCGAGGGGCGAGGGGCGAAGCGGGGGGGGGGGGGGCGCCACAGGATTAGCTAGCACAGGGCGCCTGAACACCTAAGGCCGGCCCTGATTGGGGCTGGAGAGAAACCCGGAAGTGACGAGATTTTGGCGAGTTGGAGTTTGACAGAGAACACAAGTGCCCCCATTGCAGGCAGGGCGGGGCCAAGCCACGCTCTGTGGCCCAGATTCTCGTAGATCGGCGTAAAAATGGGCGGGCGCAACGCATATGATTTACGTTACGCCGCCGCAAGTTTTTCTGGCAAGTGCTTCATTCACAAAGCACTTGCGTGTAAAGTTGCGTCAGCGTAACGTAAATCACCCGGCGGAATTCAAATTCGGCGGGTAGGGGGCGTGTAGCATTTAAATGAAGCGCATTCCCGCGCCGAACGAACTGCGCATGCGCCATCTGTAAAATATCCCAGGGTGCATTGCTCCAAATGACGTCGCAAGGACGTCATTGGTTTAGACATGAACGTAAATGGCGTCCAGCCCCATTCACGGACGACTTACGCAAACGACTTAACTTTTCAAATTTCGACGCGGGAACGACGGCCATACTTAACATTGGTTGCGCCTCATAGACCCAGGGGCAACTTTACGCCGGGAAAAGCCTAACGTAAACATTGTAACTTTACTGCGTCGGCCGCGCGTACGTTCGGGAATTCGCGCATTTAGCTAATTTGCATACTCGACGGAAGAGCCACCTAGCGGGCCAAAAAAAAATTGCAGTTAAGATCCGACGGCCTAAGAGACTTACCCCTGTCGGATCTAATGGATATCTATGCGTAACTGATTCTAAGAATCAGTCGCATAGATACGACAGGCCAGATTAGGACTTATGACGGCGTACATGGCGCTGCGCCATCGTAAGCCCTTTGGGAATCTGGGCCTGTGTGTCAATGGACACACAGACCCGGCTCGGGAACAAGCCCACATGAGGGCCCTCATTGCAAGTGGCTTGGCATGGTGCTCACTCGATAGGGGAAGGAGCACCGGCAGTCTGTCCCTTCCCATTTTTAGGGTGGTGCTCATGGTCCTCATGTCGTGAAAGATTGTGTATTTATTGAGCTAAAAGAACGCTGATAGTTTGGCTCTGATGAAGTTGGTATATCGTTCGAAACGCGTCAGCCAGCTAGGACCCTGGTGAGGTCCGCCTCAAGGATTACTGGGATATAGACGAGTAGCTGAATAAGCTGTTGTTATTTACATGTTTGTGAGTATATTTTTATGTTGTTTTTTAATTCAATAAATGCTGTAGGATAATGCAGTAGACTGGTGCTCCCCTTTTTTGTTGTTGCATCAGCAGGGGACCTGAGAAGGGTCAGGGGCTGCTCTGTGCAAAAACCATTGCTTTAGAACAGGGGTCTCAACCTGTGGACCTCCAGCTGTTTGCGAAACTACAAGTCCCATGAGGCATTGCAAGGCTGACAGTTACAAGCATGACTCCCACAGGCAGAGGCATGATGGGACTTGTAGTTTCGAAACAGCTGGAGGGCCGCCAGTTTGAGACCCCTGCTTTAGAAACACTTAAGCCTGGATTCACAAAGCACTTACGCCAACGTATCTCCAGATACGCCGCGTAAGTGTAAGTATGCGCCGTCGTATCTATGCGCCGTGCCCATAAACTGAGATACGCCTGAAAATAGGCTTTATCCGACCGACGTAACTTTCCTACGCCATCGTATCGTGGGCGCATATTTACGCTGGGTGCATTTGCCGCTCCCATTGATTTTCTATGCACATATGCAAATGAGGGAGATACGCCGATTCATGAACGTAGTTGCGCCCGGTGCATAATATACGCGGTTTGCGTAAGTCGTACGTCCGGCGTAAAGTTATTCCCCATATAGGAGGCGCAACCCATGCAAAGGTATGGACCAGGGAACACAGCTGTCATATCTTTTGTCGTTTACGTTGTACGTGAATAGGACTGGGCGTAGGTTACGTTCACGTCATAGGCAGTGATCCGTCGTATCTTAGGGAGTAGTGCCGACGTGATTCTGAGCATGCGCATAGGGATGCGGCCACGGGACGGCGCATGCGCCGTTCATTTTAAGTACTTCTATGACGCTTGGCCCATCATTTGCATGGGGTCACGCTTCATTAGCATGGCTCACGCCCACTTCCGCGTATCTTTAACAGCAAGTGGGAGCAAGTGCTTTGTGACTCCAGTGCTTGCCTCTGTGCGCTGCGTCGGCGTAGCGTATATTAGATACGCTACGGCGGCATAAATATGCGCCGATGTATGTGAATCCGGGCCTTAGATTTTAGATTTATTACTGGCTCCAATGCATTTTGCCAAAATGTCAAAATTTGCACAAAATTTTCTAAAATTTTGCCAAAATTTTTACTCCTAGTTTCACTCATCCCAAGTAAGGAGGAGCCTAGAAAATTCCAAAAATCTATAAGAACCATACAACCTCTTTAGAATATCATTTTCTTCGGGGTTACAAAACATCACCCCAAAAACATATGTAATTTTAGGTGTTACATCTATTGATATCGAGTTACAACATTTCTAACATCTACGGCAATTTTCTCCGGACTCCCAAAAAAAAGGAAAATAAGGTGTCCACTGCCACCGAGCAAATGTCTTTCTAAACCTGTCTTTGATGGCACATGTATCCTTCTCTTGAAGCAGTCATTACCATGTGATGAAAGAGCCGTGAAGGTGTCAGATGGGCCGTCACCGACAGATTTGTGCCACTCGGCGGTAATTGGCCTGCCACACCAATTTGGAAGCTTGGACAAAATATGAGCCAGAGGAGGGGAACACGGCCCACAATAAGGAAGACTGATTTCCCTCCTGAGTCTTTTTTTTCCCGGCGCCAGCCTCCACGAAGCACTGGCTCAGAATATCTTGTCATGCAGACGAGCTCGGAGAGCCGGCATCAATAAACAAACCTCATTTGTGAGCCGTGTCGCAATTACATGAAGGCGAGGGCCAATAAGTCTTCTCGTTTTACCTAGTTTGTCTTTCTTAAACTGTTACATGGTCCAATATCTGAAACCAATGCCGAGGATTTCAGAGTCTCCGTCAACCATGTTGATTTTTTTTTTCTTTTCTCTTGTGTAATAAATTTCAATTGTTATGTCCATCGATTTACCTTTCATGCTAAATTTTTATTTTACAAATTGGCTATTCGATTTAGATTTTTTTTTCATTTTTTTTTTATGTTTTATTGTCGATGTTCAAGTAAAGAGAAAATAATCTTAAACTGGACCTTCCAGTAACTTGACAAGTATGCAAGAATAAATTATATCAAATATATCACAATATAAAGCAAAAGTATCATCAGTGGCGGCTGGTGCTCAAAATTTTTCAATTCAAATGCAGCCACTGTGCCCCATCAAACGCAGCCACTGTGCCCCATCAAACGCAGCCACTGTGCCCCATCAAACAAAGCCACTGTGCCCCATCAAACAAAGCCACTGTGCCCCATCAAACGCAGCCACTGTGCCCCATCAAACGCAGCCACTGTGCCCCATCAAACAAAGCCACTGTGCCCATCAAACATAACCACTGTGCCCCATCAAAGGCAGCCACTGTGCCCCATCAAAGGCAGCCACTGTGCCCCATCAAACATAGTCACTGTGCCCCATCAAACGCAGCCACTGTGCCCCATCAAACGCAGCCACTATGCCCCATCAAACGCAGCTACTGTGCCCCATCAAACAAAGCCACTGTGCCCATCAAACAAAGCCACTGTGCCCCATCAAACGCAGCCACTGTGCACCATCAAACGCAGCCACTGTGCCATCAAACACAGCCACTGTGCCCCATCAATGATGGTCATAGAGGATGATGACCAGGATGATGGCCATTAAGAATGATGACCAGGATGATGGCTGTAACGGTATGGCCCATGGGACCTGGCTCTTGAAGGATTTGATTTGATTTTTTTTTTTTTTATGTTTTATTCTCGATGTTCAAGAGAAAATAATCCTAAACTGGACCTTCCAGTAACTTGACAAGTATGCAAGAATAAATTATATCAAATATATCACAATATAAAGCAAAAGTATCATCAGTGGCGGCTGGTGCTCAAAATATTTCAATTCAAACGCAGCCACTGTGCCCCATCAAACGCAGCCACTATGCCCCATCAAACCCAGCCACTGTGCCCCATCAAACGCAGCCACTATGCCCCATCAAACCCAGCCACTGTGAACCATAAAACCCAGCCACTGTGCCCCATCAAATGCAGCCACTGTGCCCCATCAAACCCAGCCACTGTGCCCCATAAAACGCAGCCACTATGCCCCATCAAACACAGCCACTGTGCCCCATCAAACGCAGCCACTGTGCCATCAAACACAGCCACTGTGCCATCAAACACAGCCACTGTGCCCCATCAATGATGGTCATAGATGATGGCCATAGAGGATGATGACCAGGATGATGGCCATGAAGAATAATGACCAGAATGATGACAATAAGGATGATGACCAGGATGATGGCCATAGAGGATGATGACCAGGATGTTGGCCATGAGGTTGATGGCCAGAATGATGAGGGTGATGGCCCAGGTGATGGCCATGGAGAGTGATGACCAGGATGATGGCCATGGAGCTTAGGAAACAAGCTAGTAATAGCAGCAGGGCCGTCTTTAATGTTGATTGGACCCTGGGCAAAAAAAAATCTTGCCCCCCCCCCCCATGCAATTTCGCTCTCTCCACCTGCTCTAAGACATACAATAAATATCAGCTAGACTTAAAATCAGTTTACTGTATCCGATCAGGCAGTGATTTCAATTGGTTGACAGAGGTTACAGCATATCATTACCGCTTACTGACTGGTTGCTAGAGGTTACAGCACACGTTACGGCTCACTGATTAGTTGTTAGAGGTTACAGCACATGATTTCTTCTTGTTGATTGGTTGCTAGAGATTACTGTACAGTAATACTGCTCACTGATTGGTTGCTAGAGGTTACAGCACATCATCTCTTTATTGCAGAGGGGCATGATATACATATGAATACCTCGTTTATTTACATATGAATGCTGAGGGCCTCAGCTATTTACATATGAATGCTCCTGTTATTTTCATATGAAAGACGGTAAACCTTGGCACATGTAAACACAGGGGCCCAGATTCACAACCGAGATACGACGGCGTATCTCCAGATACGCCGTCGTATCTCTGCGTTGCGCTGTCGTATCTAGGTGCCTGATTCTTAGAATCAGTTACGCATAGATAGCTGTTAGATCCGACAGGCGTAAGTCTCTTACGCCGTCGGATCGTAACTGCATTTTTACGCTGTCCGCTAGGTGACGCTTCCGTCGAATTCTGCGATGAGTATGCAAATTAGGTAGATACGCGAATTCCCGAACGTACTCCCGGACGACGCAGTAAATTTACGCCGTTTACGTTAGGCTTTTCCCGGCGTATAGTTGCCCATGCTATATGGTGGCATAAGTGCGGCGTAACAATGTTAAGTATGGCCATCGTTCCGGCTACGAAATTTGAAAATTTTGCGTCGTTTGCGTAACTCGTCCGTGAATGGGGCTGGACGTAATTTACTTCCACATCAAAACCAACAAGTCCTTGCGGCTTATTAGGAGCAATGCACACTGGGAGATTTCCACGGACGGCGCAGGCCCTGTTCGTGAAAAACATCAATCACGTCGTGTCACAGTACATTTACATAAAACACGCCCCCCTGATCCAAATTTGAATTAGGCGGGCTTACGCCGGCAGATTTACGCTACGCCTCCGCAACTTACGGAGCAAGTGCTTTGAGAATACAGCACTTGCCCGTGTAAGTTGCGGTGGCGTAACGTAAATCGGATACGTTACGCCGCCGCAGAACTACGAGAATCTGGCCCAGGGTCTGCAAGTGAGTCATCTGTACTCAATAGGGCAGAGCTGGGCAGCATTAGTAGCAACACTTCACACTGAGATATCAGGACACAGCACAGGACTAAAACTGCATGGGACAAGGGAATTTAAACTGGGACAGTTGGCAAGTATGAGGCAGCTGCTTTGGGCCCCACAACAATGACAAGGCCCAGGGCAGCTGCCCCTTTTGCCCTATCTTAAAGACAGCCCTGAATGGCAGCCTACGTATTTATCTTTTGATAAGACCCTTTTCATTTAAATTAGTGCCGCCGTGTAGCTATTTAGATGAAACTTGTATCTGTTTCCAGATAATCGGTTCACCGATTGGCCTTCTTTTCTGATGGAGAACGTCAGGAAATTCGGATGCCAATTGATCCATGTCGTCCTCATTTTGCCATGACGGCAAACAAACAGTGACAGTCCGCGCCCCTGACTTGTGCCTGCTGGACCCAACTCCATTTTAACTATCTTAATCCCTAACAGACGGCATTAATTGGCGCAGTTGTTCTATCACTCAGAGGCGACACCGACGGATACGCACCACAGACGGAGTAAAAATTTACACCGTTGACCACCTGTCCTGCGGATGAGTCTGACAGCGGATCATCAATCACCCAAAGGCTGCATGTCTCTCCTCTCGCCACCGTTTCCCATAATACAGCTGCGCACAGCCTGTCGCTGTAACTCTTTCTCTCTGGGTGCCATTTATCCAGCTGGGTCTTTATAAAAGCACCGGCCATGTCTACGCTTTTGCCATGTCTACATTTTGTAAATGCATTTAGTTAATCGATCTTATCATGTAAATCAGTTAGACATGTGAAACGATCAGTTGATACAACAAAAGCAGTAAATCCACCTAAATCAATCTGATTGCCGTCAGACATTTATAGGAGAACGTAAAGAAATATCCGGTAATGAGCAAAGTTCAATAGTCCCTCATCAACCAATCAGATCTCATCTTTTACAAGGAAATCACAGTGGCCCAGATTCAAGAAGCAATTGCGCCTGTGTAACCATGAGTTACACGGCGCAATTGCTTACTTGCTCCGGTGTAACGAATGCTCCTGATTCAGGAACCTCGTTACACCGACTGCAGCCTAAAATCTGCGCGGCATAAGGCACTTATGCCTCGCAGATTTTAGGCTGCATTCTTGTGCTTGCCGCTAGGGGGCGCTCCCATTGTGATCAGCGTGTAGTATGCAAATTGCATACTACCACTGATTCACAAGCTTGCGCGGGACCCGCGCAAGCCAGGTACGGAGTTTCCGTACGGCAACTTTAGCACAAGGTTGCCCCTTCTAATAGTAGGGGCAGCCAATGCTAAAGTATAGCCGGCCTTCCCGCGCCGTGAAATTTGAATTTCACGGCGTTTGCGTAAGTGATTCGTGAATGGCGCTGGACGCCATTCACGTTCACTTTGAAGCAAATGACGTCCTTGCGACGTCATTTGCCGCAATGCACATCGGGAAAGTTTCCCGACGGAGCATGCGCTCTACGCTCGGCGCGGGAGCGAGCCTAATTCAAATGATTCCCGCCCCCCAAAATCGTTGCCCTGCTCCCCCGCAAATATAGTGCAAGCTATGCTGAATCTGGGCCAGTGTATTTTCAGCAACTTTTTATCTTGGAATGCTTGATGTGCATTACATACTTTACATAGACTTGTAGTTCTTCCCCTACAGAGGCCTATAGAGGGTTGTTCAGCCATTATCTATAGCCAATTCATGCTTTCTTGGCATTGGATAGAACAGGGTGTTAAACCCATGTAAAAAAAAAAATGGTTTTGTGTTTGTTGTGTCCTGTTTACCAAATTTCCTGTCTCCGGCCATATCAGAAAGTAATAGAAAATCGAAACCCAAGTATGAATATAAATAGATTTGGCAAGGGTTAGAACATCTGGTATTTTTATTGTTGTCTGTGTCCTCTGCCATTGAATAGGAATCACAGTCACTGGAGACACAGGAGCACACAGGGGTCACACAGGGGTCACTGGAGGCACAGGAGCACACAGGGGTCACTGGAGACACAGGAGCACACAGGGGTCACTGGAGACACAGGAGCACACAGGGGTCACTGGAGACACAGGAGTACAGAGGGGTCACTGGAGACACAGGAGCACACAGGGGTCACTGGAGACACATGAGCTCACAGTGGTCACTGGAGATACAGGATCACACAATGGTCACTGGAGACACAGGAGCTCACAGTGGTCACTGGAGACACAGGAGCACACAGGGGTCACTGGAGACACATGAGCGCACAGGGGTCACTGGAGACACAGGGTCACACAGGGGTCACTGGAGACACAGGAACACACAAGGGTCACTGGAGACACAGGAGCACACAGGGGTCACTGAAGACACATCTAGTACACAGGGGTCACTGGAGACACAGGAGCACACAGTGGTCACTGGAGACACAGGAGCTCACATTGGTCACTGGACACACAGAAGCACACAATGGTCAATGGAGACACCGAAGCAAACAGTGCTCACTGTAGACACAGGCGCACACAGGGGTCACTGGAGACACAGGAGAGCACAGGCGTCACTGGAGACACAGGAGCACACAGGAGACACAGGAGAACACAGGGGTCACTGGAGACACAGGAGTAAATAGGGGTCACTGGAGACACAGGAGTACACAGGGGTCACTGGAGACACATAAGCGCATAGGCGTCACTGGAGACACATAAGCGCACAGGGGTCACTGGAGACACATAAGCGCACAGGGGTCACTGGAGACACAGGAGCACACAGGGGTCACTGGAGATAAAGGAGCACACAATGGTCACTGGAGACACAGGAGAACACAGGGGTCACTGGAGACACAGGAGTACACAGGGGTCACTGTCGACACAGGAGCTCACAGGGGTCACTGGAGACACAGGAGCTCACAGGGGTCACTGGAGACACAGGAGTACAGAGGGGTCACTGGAGACACAGGAGCACACAGGGGTCACTGGAGACACATGAGCTCACAGTGGTCACTGGAGATACAGGATCACACAATGGTCACTGGAGACACAGGAGCTCACAGTGGTCACTGGAGACACAGGAGCACACAGGGGTCACTGGAGACACAGGAGAACACAGGGGTCACTGGAGACACAGGAGAGCACAGGGGTCACTGGAGACACAGGAGCACACAGGGGTCACTGGAGACACAGGAGTACACAGGGGTCACTGGAGACACAGGAGTACACAGGGGTCACTGGAGACACAGGCGCACACAGGGGTCACTGGAGACACATCAGCACACAGGGGTCACTGGAGACACAGGAGAACACAGGGGTCACTGGAGACACATAAGCGCACAGGGGTCACTGGAGACACATCAGCACACAGGGGTCACTGGAGACACAGGAGAACACAGGGGTCACTGGAGACACAGAGAGCACAGGGGTCACTGGAGACACAGGAGCACACAGGGGTCACTGGAGACACAGAGAGCACAGGGGTCACTGGAGACACAGGAGCACACAGGGGTCACTGGAGACACAGGAGCACACAGTGGTAACTGGAGACACCGCAGAGCATCTTGATATGGTGCATCAGTAAAAATAACTAATACAATAATATAAGAAATAATATAATAAAATAATAATACAATAATCACAATACATTAAAATAGTGGAATCTTCTTCTTGATATGGTATAGCAATAAAAAAAAAAAAAAAAAAAAAAATAATATAATACAATAATATATTAATAATTTCATTAATAATAATAACATTAAACATTAAAATAGTGGAATATTGATACGCCATCAGCCAGTCCCCCCCCCCCCCAAAAAACAAATTGCCTCTTTTACTGCACAAAACACGTACTGCGTCAACAGCGTTTTCTTTAACAAGTCTCTCTTCGATCAACCAAAAATAACAATAAAAACGTTTTGAAAAAAAGACGCCTTTTAATAAAAGCTAGATGATTATTACCAGGCTCGAAAATGTCGGATTTGCGCAGGGGGTCGCCATTGGCTGAGATACAAGTTAAACGCGGTGCGTTTCTCTCTCAACAGTGACTCATCGTAGATTAAAAATGTATTTTATTTTTTTGTCGACAAATCATCTGACCAATATTATAAAAGCAGGAAAAATAAAATATATAAATAATAAATCCCCATGTAAGTGGGCCATGGACCTCCACGAATTGAACGCGTGACTGCGGTTAATGCATTGAGCGGGGATGGCGAGGCGGTGAGTCACGGGCTCGCTGTGCGCTCAGGTAAAATGAATGGCCTGTAATAGATGCCGCTGAGTTCTGGTAAACAGTCGCCTCTTGTCTAGGCCACCGGGAGCTCAGAGGATTAACTGCCAAATAACACTGAAAGAGGACCTGTCACTATGAGAAAAATGGTTGAGTCCAACTTTGATTGCCCTTTCTAACTAGACTGCGAAAAAAGAGAGGGATGGACGTGCACACCGACCTTCCCAGTAATACATTTATTGAGAGCTTACAGAAACTGCACCAAGGTCATCGGTTCAAATCCCAACCCGGACATGGAGTTTGGGGGCCAGATTCACGTAGATCAGCAGATCTATAGATCCGCTCGATCTACGTGATTTAAGATCCGCTCCCGCAAGTTTGAGAGGCAAGTGGCTAATTCACAAACCACTTACCTCCAAACTTGCGGCGGCGGATCCTAAATCCCCCGGCGGAATTCAAATTGCGCGGCTAGGGGGAGTGTACTATTTAAATCAGGCGCGTTCCCGCGCCGATTTAAATGCGCATGCGCCGTCCGGGGAATTTCCCGGCGTGCATTGCTCCCACTGACGTCACTAGGACGTCAGTGGTTTCGACGTGAGCGTGACTTGCGACGCGCGTGTTTGTGAATCGTCGTACGCAAACGACGTTAGAAAATTCAAATTTGACGCGGGAACGCCGGCTATACTTAACATTGGCTGCGCCTGATAAAAGCAGGGGTAAGTATACGACAGGAAAGCCGCTACGGAAACGTCGTAAGAAGACTGCGTCGGGTCCGCGTACGTTCGTGAATTTGCGTATCTCGCTGATTTACATATTATTCAAGGTAAATCAGTGGGAACGCCCCCGGCGCCATTTTTAAATCGAAAATAAGATCCGACAGTGTAACACAGTGTAACACTGTCGGATCTAGCCCTATCTATGCGTATCTGATTCTATGAATCAGGCGCATAGATAGGACCAGCGTAAGTCAGAGATACGATGGTGTATCTGTAGATACACCGTCGTATCTCTTTGTGAATCTGGCCCTAAGTTTTCTCCCTGTACTGCTTCTGGGAAGGCCGTCCACAAGGTTTAGGAGTGTGTCTATGGGAATGTTTGACCATTCCTCCAGAAGCACATTTGTGAGGTCAGGCACTGATGTTTGACGAGAAGGCCTGGCTTGAGATCTCCGCTCTAATTCATCCCAAAGGTGTTCTATCGGGTTGAGGTCAGGACTCTGTGCAGGCCAGTCAAGTTCCTCCACCCCAAACTCGCCCATCCATGGACCTTGCTTTGTGCACTGGTGTGCAGTCATATTGGAACAGGAAGGAGCCGTCCCCCAAACTGTTTCTACAAAGTTGGGAGCATGAAATTGTCCAAAATGACTTGGTGTGCTGATGCCTTAACCACTTAAGCCCCGGACCAAAATGCAGGTAAAGGACCTGGCCCCTTTTTGTGATTCGGCACTGCGTCGCTTTAACTGACAATTGCGCGGTCGTGCGACGTGGCTCCCAAACAAAATTGGCGTCCTTTTTTTCCCAGAAATAGAGCTTTCTTTTGGTGGTATTTGATCACCTCTGCGTTTTTTATTTTTTGCGCTATAAACAAAAATAGAGCGACAATTTTGAAAAAAAAACATTATTTTTTACTTTTTGCTATAATAAATATCCCCCAAAAAAATATAAAAAACTTTTTTTTCTCAGTTTAGGCCGATACGTATTTTTCTACATATTTTTGGTAAAAAAAATCGCAATAAGCATTTATCGGTTGGTTTGCGCAAAATTTAGAGCGTTTACAAAATAGGGGATAGTTTTATTGCATTTTTATTAATTACTACTAATGGCGGCAATTTTTTTCGTGACTGCGACATTATGGCGGACACTTCGCACAATTTTGACACATTTTTGGGACCATTGTCATTTTCACAGCAAAAAATGCATTTAAATTGCATTGTTTATTGTGAAAATGACAGTTGCAGTTTGGATGTTAACCACAAAGGGGGCGCTGAAGGGGTTATGTTTCACCTAGTGTGTGTTTACAACTGTAGGGGGGTGTGGCTGTAGGAGTGACATCATCGATCGAGTCTCCCTATAAAGGGGATGACACATTCGATGCAGCCCCCACAGTGAAGCACGGGGAAGCCATGTTTACACGCGGCTCTCCCCGTTCTTCAGTTCCGGGGAGCGATCGCAGGACCCCAGCGGCGATCGGGTCCGCGGGTCCCACGGTCCCGGAGCTTCGGACCGCTGGGCTGGGTAGATGTACAGGACGTGCCGGTACGTCCATCTGCCCAGCCGTGCCATTCTGTGGACGTATATATACAGTGGGCGGTCCTTAAGTGGTTAAGCGTTCCCTTCACTGGAACTAAGGGGCCAAGCCCAACCCCTGAAAAACAACCCCCCCACACCATAATCCCCCCCTCCACCAAATGATTTGGACCAGTGCACAAAGCAGACAGACTTGCGCCACTTTTGCCCACAATTCCAAAGCCTGCTCACACATTTATTTGATACAATATAATTAGATATAAAGTCTAATTTGATACAATGTACAAAGAAACAATCTGATACAATTATATACATTAGGATGATGATCACACGGGTCGGATGGGTAGCTTTGGAACCTCATTCAGAGCGATCTTCCCAGTCCTGTCCCTACAATCGCACAGAGAGGGTTGATTGCCGTTATTAATTGGCAATTAAAGATCAGCATATTTCATGCGCAAGTTCCCGCGTTAGCCCAATTAGCCGTGAGAAAAGAGGGTGAGGCGATTTAGAAGTCAATGGTGAATGGTGAGTTACATGGATCATAAAACACAGCAGATTAGAAGACGCCGGGCTCTACTGACACGCCATCCCATCCCGGCTTCCACTGCACGAGTGAGACTCCAAACAAACCCCTTTGAGTCTGCTATATCCGGGACCACTGATAATGCAATACAGCAAGCCCTCCTGTAGTGGGCCCGGGTCCCATCATTTCAAAAGGGGGGCACAGGCTCCTGCTAAGTGACTCCAAACAAACCCCTCTGCTTCCACTGCACAGGTGAGACTCCAAACAAACCCCTCTGAGTCTGCTATAGCCAGGGCCACTGATAAGGCAGTAAAGCCAACCCTCCTGTACTGGGCCCTGGCCCCATCATTTCAAAAGGGGGGCACAGGCTCCTGCTAAGTGACTCCAAACAAACCCCTCTGCTTCCACTGCACAGGTGAGACTCCAAACAAACCCCTCTGAGTCTGCTATAGCCAGGGCCACTGATAAGGCAGTAAAGCCAGCCCTCCTGTACCGGGCCCGGGCCCTATCATTTCAAAAGGGGGGCCCAGGCACCTACTAAGTGACTCCAATCAGACGCCTCGGCTTCCACTGCACAAGTGAGACTACAAACAAAACCCTCTGAGTCTGCTATAGATAGGGCCGCTGATAAGGCAGTAAAGCCAGCCCTCCTGTACCGGGCCCGGGCCCTATCATTTTAAAAGGGGGGCCCGGGCACCCGCTAAGTGACTCCATACAAGAAGAATTTAGGAAGCATTGGTGGAGTCTGATTTGTATTATTAATATGTAGAACTCGGCTGAGCTGAATCTAATGTTTTAGTTTCTCTCTTCTCTATCCGGCTGACTCTTTCATTGTAGCGAGGAAGGGATGACGGGAAGTGTCACTTACAGTACAGAGAGGGAAGAGACATCAGAACTGTCAGGAGGACGTGTCACTTCTCACCGGGGGAAGCAGCCACCACAATTCACTCTGAACTTCAATATCTGCTATTCCCTTTATGGAGGGTGGAGGACGGGGGGGGGCTGAGGAGGAAAGATTCACGTCTCTGCTCTCAGATTGGAAATTCAGGACATTCCTAGAAAAGTGCTGAGAAATCGTGTTACAAACTTTTCCCTGAGTTGAGTTATAGAGGAAATTGGAAAGGATTCGCACACAAAAACCCTCGGGGCCCCTCCAGACAACAGCCCGTGTTCCCTATTGCCCTGTAATAGCACTGAATTCTAGTAATCTCATGTATTGTGTTCATAGTCTGTCTCCTGAAGCATATCCCCAGTCGCCAATAACTACTGTAGTATGTCTGCAGTCTCTGACCATCACCTGTAGCATGTCTGCAGTCGACAAACTTTTACCCTTTAAAAATCTCCATAGGCCACGTTTAAAAAATTCTACAGGTTGCATGTTTTGAGTTACAGAGGAGGTTTAGAGCTAGAATTATTGCTCTTGTTCTACTGATCGCGGCGATACCTCACATGTGTGGTTTTAACACCGTTTTCATATGCGGGCGCTGCTCACGTATGCGTTCGCTTCTGCGTGCGAGGGCGTTGGGACGGGGCGATTTAGTTTTTTTTTCTTATTTATTTTACTTGATTTTATTAATTTTCACACTGATTTAAAAAATAATTTGGGTAATTTTTTTTTTCCTATTACAAGGAATGTAAACATCCCTTGTAATAGAGAAAAGAATGACAGGTCCTCTTAAATATGAGATCTGGGGTCAAAAAGACGTCACATCTCATATTTAGACTAAAATGCAAGAAAAAAAAAAAAAGACTAAAAAAGGCCCTTTAAGAGCTATGGGCAGGGCCGTCTTAATAGCATCATGGGCCCCTGGGCAAAGTAATGCACTGGGGCCCCTACAATGATGACAGTGCAGGTAAACAGACATTATGGCCCGGATTCACAAAGCACTTACGCCGAAGTATCTCCAGATACGCCGCGTAAGTGCAAATATGCGTTGTCGTTTATGTGCGCCGGCCCTACAAACTAAGATACGCCTAAAAACAGGCTTCATCCCACCGATGTAACTTGCCTACGCCGGCGTAGAGTGGGCGCATATATCCGCTGGACGCATTTGGCGCTCCCATTGATTTTCTATTCACATATGCAAATGAGGGAGATACGCCGATTCACGAACGTATGTGCGTCCGACGCAGTGCGTGTAAAGTCATACGTCCGGCGTAAAGTTATGCCCCATAAAGGAGGTGTAACTCAGCAGCATCCATGCAAAGGGCTGCACCAGGGAACACAAGTAATTTACGTAGTTTACGTAGTACGGGAATATGACTAGGCGTAGGTTACGTTCACGCCGTAGGCAGTGATCCGACATATCTTAGGGAGTAGTTCTGAGCATGCGCACTGGGATGCGTCCACGGGACGGCGCATGCGCCGTTCGTTATACGTATCTGTCTGGCGCTCGGCCCATCATTTGCATGGATTCACGCCCCATTTGCATGGCTCACGCCCACTTCAACCAACGCCGGCTTACGCCTAGGAAACCCAGCGCAGTTTTGGCAGCATTGGCTTTGTGAATCCAGTGCTTGTCTCTCTGCGCTGCGTCGGCGTAGCGTACAGGAGATACGCTACGGCGGCATAAATGTGTGCCGCTGTCTGTGAATCCGGGCCTAAGTAGGTAGGAGGCAGACTGCCTCCCCTTTGCATCTATCACTCTCAGTGCAATCATGGGGCCCGTAATTTCAGGGCAGCGTGGGTTCAAGGACCAGCTGCTTTGGGGAAAGTGCAGGGGCCCCCCATGCAGCTGGGCAGTGCCCAGGTGTGCCCTCTCATTAAGACAGTCCTGGCTATGGGTGGAAGTGACGTTTTGACGTCGCTTCCGCCCTGCTATGGTATGGAGACGGGTGGGAGCCATCTTGCCCTCACTCGTATCCATACCCAGGAAGGAGAAGGACCCGATCGCCTCCACCGCTACCGACGGCTCCGGTAAGCGGCGGAGGGCACGGGAGAGCGGCGGGAGGGGGGGCCCTCTCCCGCCTCCAATAAAAGTGATCTTGCGGCAAATCCACTGCAGAGACCACCATTATCCTAAACCAGACCGCCGCCTGAAGAGATGGATATCTCGGTTATGGCAGCAGCTACCGCCATAACCAAGATATCCCTCTTCAAAGTCAGGACCGTATATAATCGTGCGGCGGTCCGCAAGTGGTTAAAAATCTAGCACAGACCCGACTGTGACTGGTCCTCTTGAAACGCAATATAAAACTACTCTTTCGTGATCGCTACCCGTTCACAGTAAAAAAAAATATATATATATATTATTATTTTTTTTTAAAACAAGCTTCTGAGAAGCCACAGGATAGCTCAGCTCTAAAGCAAGACAAATCTTTGTCACATTTGCCGGTTGGCGCGGGTAATTGTGATATATGGTGATGTAAACCCGGCCTGACAGATCTGGGTGGGAGTGGCGGCGGGGAACCGCAGGCGACAAAAATAGAGGCCAGCCAGGTTGTTGCGGGAGCCCCAGTGAGATAGGAAAGTTGTCCTGCTCGGCCACCCTCTACTAAAACAAAGAAATGATTAAAATTTGGGGAGTCTGAGCTCGGCGGCGGAATGAATGGAGGTAGATACACAGAAAGCCTTCTAGGAACAGAAGGAATTCACAGTTATCTCAGGCTTATCATTTATTTATTTGTGTCCTCTTCAAGCCCCCTGTGGGGTGCGCAAAAAAACAAATCGCCAAAGTCAACCAAAAAAAGTACATGTGAACACACACAAGAAAGAGCACTAGGGTGTCTCATATGGTCCCCTCCCGAAAGAGGAAGGCCCTTCCTTGACCCTCTGGGGCGCAAGACTCCTGATGGGGGTTTAGTGGACCCCTCTCCTTAATATTAGCCAAAGCCAACCACAGAGTGCTGAGCGAGGAACTCTCCTGGGGCAACACATTTTTTCGAACAATGAACCCAGTGGGCACAGTGGGGGACAATTGATGTGGGCACAGTGGGGACAATTGATGTGGGAACAGTGGGGACAATTGATGTGGGAACAGTGGGGACAATTGATGTGGGCACAGTGGCGACAATTGATGTGGGCACAGTGGCGACAATTGATGTGGGCACAGTGGCGACAATTGATGTGGGCACAGTGGGGACAATTGATGTGGGCACAGTGGGGACAATTGATGTGGGCACAGTGGGGACAATTGATGTGGGCACAGTGGGGACAATTGATGTGGGCAAAGTGGGGACAATTGATGTGGGCACAGTGGCGACAATTGATGTGGGCACAGTGGAGACAATTGATGTGGGCACAGTGGTAACAATTGATAGCATGGCACAGTGGCTGCGTTTGATGGCACAGTGGCTGCGTTTGGCATGGCACAGTGGTGGCAATTGATGGGCACAGTGGTGACAATTGATGGCACAGTGGCGACAATTGATGGCACAGTGGCGACAATTGATGGCATGGCACAGTGGCTGCATTTGATGGGCACAGTGGCTGCCTTTGATGGGCACAGTGAGGCTGCAATTGTCTTTTTTCTTTTCATTTGTTTACGCCCCCCTAAAAATTTTGAGCACCAGCCGCCACTGGAACCCACACACAAGAAAGAGCACTAGGGTGTCTCATATGGTCCTCTCCCGAAGAGGAAGGCCCTTCCTTGACCCTCTGGGGCGCAAGACTCCCGACGGGGGGTTCAGTGGACCCCTCTCCTTATTATTAGCCAAAGCCAACCACAGAGTGCTGAGCGAGGAACTCTCCTGGGGCAACACATTTTTTTGAACAATGAACCCACACACAAGAAAAAGCACTAGGGTGTCACGTGGTCCTCTCGCGAAGAGGAAGGCCCTTCCTTGACCCTCTGGGGCGCAAGACTCCTGACAGGGTTTCAGTGGACCCCTCTTCTCATTATTAGCCAAAGCCAACCACTGAGTGCTGAGCGAGGAACTCTCCTGAAGAGACCCCCAAAGGCAGGGGAGGAGAGAACCTAAGGGAAACAAATCTCCCCCACTGTAATATCCACAGACCTCTCTCCCCACTGTAATATCCACAGACATCTCCCCACTGTAATATCCACAGACATCTCCCCCACTGTAATATACACAGACATCTCCCCCACTGTAATAGCCACAGACCTCTCTCCCCACTGTAATATCCACAGACATCTCCCCCACTGTAATATCCACAGACATCTCCCCCCACTGTAATATCCACAGACATCTCCCCCCACTGTAATATCCACAGACATCTCCCCCCACTGTAATATCCACAGGCATCTCCCCCACTGTAATATCCACAGACATCTCCCCCACTGTAATATCCACAGACATCTCCCCCACTGTAATATCCACAGACATCTCCCCCACTGTAATATCCACAGACATCTCCCCCACTGTAATATCCACAGACATCTCCCCACTGTAATATCCACAGACATCTCCCCCACTGTAATATCCACAGACATCTCCCCCACTGTAATATCCACAGACATCTCCCCCCACTGTAATATCCACAGACATATCCCCACTGTAATATCCATAGACATCTCCCCCACTGTAATATCCACAGACATCTCCCCCACTGTAATATCCACAGACATCTCCCCCACTGTAATCCACAGACATCTCCCCCACTGTAATATCCACAGACATCTCCCCCACTGTAATATGGTCCACATCTCCTCCACTGTAATATCCACAGACATCTCCCCACTGTAATATCCACAGACATCTCCCCACTGTAATCCACAGACATCTCCTCCACTGTAATATCCACAGACATCTCCCCACTGTAATCCACAGACATCTCCTCCACTGTAATATCCACAGACATCTCCCCCCACTGTAATATCCACAGACATCTCCCCCACTGTATCATCCACAGACATCTCCCCCACTGTAATATCCACAGACATCTCCCCCACTGTAATATCCACAGACATCTCCCCACTGTAATATCCACAGACATCTCCACCACTGTAATATCCACAGACATCTCCCCCACTGTAATATCCACAGACATCTCCCCCACTGTAATATCCACAGACATCTCCCCCACTGTAATATCCACAGACATCTCCCCCACTGTAATATCCACAGACATCTCCCCACTGTAATATCCACAGACATCTCCCCCCACTGTAATATCCACAGACATCTCCCCCACTGTAATATCCACAGACATCTCCACCACTGTAATATCCACAGACATCTCCCCCACTGTAATATCCACAGACATCTCCCCCACTGTAATATCCACAGACATCTCCCCACTGTAATATCCACAGACATCTCCCCACTGTAATATCCACAGACATCTCCCCCCACTGTAATATCCACAGACATCTCCCCACTGTAATATCCACAGACATCTCCCCCACTGTAATATCCACAGACATCTCCACCACTGTAATATCCACAGACATCTCCCCCACTGTAATATCAACAGACATCTCCTCCACTGTAATATCCACAGACATCTCCCCACTGTAATATCCACAGACATCTCCCCCACTGTAATATCCACAGACATCTCCCCACTGTAATATCCACAGACATCTCCCCCACTGTAATATCCACAGACATCTCCCCCACTGTAATATCCACAGACACCTCTCCCACTGTAATATCCACAGACATCTCCCCCACTGTAATATGGTCCACATCTCCCCCACTGTAATATGGTCCACATCTCCCCCACTGTAATATCCACAGACATCTCCCCCACTGTAATATGGTCCACATCTCCCCCCACTGTAATATGGTCCATATCTCCCCCACTGTATAGGAGGATTAGTGCTTGCTTAGTCTTACCAGAGAAGCCGGCCGAGCAGTTGAGGCCGGGTGATGACGTCAGCGCGCCGCTCTAGGCTCACCTAGGCCGCTGCTGGGTGGACCAAGATGGCCGCCGTTCCGGGAGCTAGGCCGAAGCCACCACCTTTCCTATGGCCGAAGCAGCAGCGGAGCTCTGCGGATCACGTGGTGTGTCGATCCGCATATGGTGACCCGTTCGGATCACGGATCATTTACGATCCTTTGCACCACTAGTACCGATCAAAAGAATTTAACGATTAATCGAGGAATTAATGTTTAAATTCCACAGCCCGAATTTTTTCATATATTATTTTGTCGCAAATTTCGCACCTATAAAATCCCAAACCTCTATTCCTTTCATATTTCTACCAAAACATGGTACCTGCTGGCAATTTTTTTTTTTTTTAGCATTTACATCCACTTTAACCCTGGTTGTCTTCTCCTTGGTCCCAACAAGAAGTACCGTATTTATCGCGGTATAACGCGCTCCCTCGTATACCGCGCACCCCTAAAGTTGCTGTGAATCCTGTGGAAATTTTTTTTTTTGTACTTACAGTTTTGGTGTCTTGCGCGGCGTCCATCGGCGGCCTCGTCGGGTCCGGCGTCCTTCTGCGGCTTCGGGTGTCCTCTTTGTCGGGTCCGGCGTCCTTCTGCGGCTTCGGGTGTCCTCTTTGTCGGGTCCGGCGTCCTTCTGCGGCTTCGGGTGTCCTCTTTGTCGGGTCCCGGCGTCCTTCTGCGGCTTCGGGTGTCCTCTTTGTCGGGTCCGGCGTCCTTCTGCGCCATCCTCGCGTCCTCCCCGCTCATTTCCCGCGCCGAGTTTGAATACTGCGCCGACATATACCGAGCGCAGTACACTCGTGTATCGTCGGGCAGGCTCGGCAACTCTCGCGCTGACGTCCTGGACGTCAGCGCGTGAGGCCCGAAGATACACGAGTGTACTGCGCTCGGTATATGCCGGCGCAGTATTCAAACTCGTGGCGGGAAAGCGGGTATCGGCGTATATCACGCACCCACGATTTTGCCCTGATTTTCAGGGCAAAATAGTGCGCGGTATACGCCGATAAATACGGTATAAGGAGGTCGTCTTCAGGACTGAGATATGGATAGTCCGGGTCTCTCTGAACAGTTCTCGCAATCACGGGAACACCAGTAAAAGCTGTAAATCTTTACGGCAGAGTTTTTTTATTATTTGACATCAACAACAAATGCCCTTTTCAGAACGCCGGCCGTGCAAATTGCAGCATTAAAAGCTCCCATGCAGATCAGCACCAATAAACGGAGCCGCCGTGTTCGAAGAAGACCCTTGGCGATTAAGAGCTCTCCAAAATCAGCTCTGTGATGCCATCTGTGAGATTGTCCTCGTCGCTGTTTTTATGATCGATACTGAAAAATACACCTGTTTGTGGAATGATGCTAAACGTAGAATGGGTGAAAAGGGACTAAGGGCCAGATTCAGGTACAATAGCGCCGGTGTAACGTAAGCCGTTTACGTTACACCGCCGCAAGTTTTCAGTTTTAGTGCCCGATCCACAAAGCACTTACCTGGAAACTTGCGGCGGTGTATCGGAAATACGTCCGGCGCAAGGAGGTCCAAATCGAATGGGCGGCTAACATTTAAACTAGGCGCGCTCCCGCGCCGGAACTACTGCGCACGCTCCGTTTCTTAACTCCCGCCGTGCTTCGCGCGAAGTGACGTCATTTTTTCGAACGGCGACGCGCGTAGCGTACTTCCGTATTCCCCGACGTGTTACGCAAACGACGTTAATTTTTACATTTCGACGCGGGAACGACGGCCATACTTTAGACAGCAATACGATTGCTGACTAAAGTTAAGGCACCTAAAACGACGACTAACTTTGCGACGGGAAACTAGACTAGCGGCGACGTAGCGAACGCGAAAAACCGTCGTGGATCGCCGTAACTCCTAATTTTCATACCCGACGCTGGTTTACGATGCAAACTCCCCCCAGCAGCGGCCGCGGTACTGCATCCTAAGATCCGACAGTGTAAAACAATTACACCTGTCGGATCTTAGGGCTATCTATGCGTAACTGATTCTATGAATCAGCCGCATAGATACTCTGAGAGATACGACGGCGTATCTCCGCTGTGAATCTGGCCCTAAGGCCTTGTTCACCCTTCGCAGCAGGGGGGGCAGCAAAAGTAGGCAGTCGAGCTGCAGGTTTATCACCCTCCCAACCACTCATCTAACCCCCCCTACCTTATATAGCTTGGGAAACAGTTCCCCACATCCAGTTGGCAATAGCAGGAGATTTTTACCGGCTCTCTATGGTGCCTGGTTCACCTCTCTCCACTGTGGCTCCGGTGCGAATTTCCAGGTCCGAGTTCTAAAATTCGGGCTCAAATCGGACCTGAAACGGTGAATAAGGACGCACCGGACCCCTGCTGGGAGCCGCAGGATGCGATGGTGGGGACCCAACCTTAACCACTTGCTTACTGGGCACTTAAACCCCCTCCTGCCCGGACCAATGTTAAGCTTTCAGTGCTGATGCACTTTGAATGACAATTGCGCGGTCAAACAACGCTGTACCCAAATGCCATTTTTATCATTTTTTTCCAACGAACAGAGCTTTCTTTTGGTGGTATTTGATCACCTCTGCAGTTTTTAGTTTTTAGTAAAAAAGACAGATTTAAATTAAAAAAAAAAAACATTATATATATATATGTTTTTTTTTTATATATTTTGTTATAAAATTTTGCAAATAGGTAATTTTTCTCCTTCATTGATATACGCTGATGAGGCAACACTGATGGGCACCGATAGTCTGCACTGATGGGCACCAATGGGCTGCACTGATGGGAACTGATAAGGTGGCAAGGGTGGGCATTGATAGGCAGCACTGGTGGGCACTGATAGGTGGCACTGGTGGGCACTAAGAGGTGACACTGAGAGGTGGCACTGATGGGTAGTACTGAAAGGCATTTATATGTGGCACTGGTGGGCACTGAGAAGTGACATTAATAGGTGGTACAGATAGCTGTCCGTAATGGGCACTGATAGGTGGCAGTGATGGGCACTGATGGGTGGCAGTGATGGGTGGCAATGATGGGCACTGATCTGCACTGGTAGGTTACACTGATAGGCAGCACTGCTAGGTGGCACTGATTGGCACCACTGGTGGGCATTGATAGGTGGCACTGGTGGGCACTGACAAGTGGCACTGGTGGGTGGCACTGATACCTGGCAGTGATGGGCACTGATAGGTGGCAGTGATGGGCACTGATGGGTGGCAATGATGGCCACTGATCAGGACTGGTAGGTTACACAGATAGGCAGCACTGCTAGGTGGCACTGATGAGGCACTGATTGGCTCCACTGGTGGGCATTGATAGGTGGCACTGGTGGGCACTGACATGTGGCACTGGTGGGTGGCACTGATAGGTGGCAGTGATTAGCACTGATAGGTGGCAGTGATGGGCACTGATCAGCACTGGTAGGTTACACAGTTAGGCAGCACTGCTATGTGGCACTGATTGGCACCACTGGCGGGCATTGATAGGTGGCACTCATGGGCATTGATAGGTGGCACCGGGGGGCACTGTGGGCACTGGCAGGCGGTATCTGCCTCCTTCCTCTTCGGGACCGATGTCCCTTGGACATGAGCCAGTGATCTGCTTTTTTTTTTCTCCTCACGCTGTCAAAAAACAATTACCAAGCTTTTGTTTACATCAGGTGATCAGCTGTCATTGGCTGACAGCTAATCATGCGGTAAGGGGCCGGGATCGGATCTGTGATCTGTGATCACCCGAGTCTCAGTGACTCGTTGGTCACAGCATGTGAGCCCGGAAATTCAGTTCCGCGCTGTGGCCGTCATTCGGGCCGTAGCGCGGACGGCAAGCGGCTAAGGAAAAGAACATAACAAATTTTCATTTTTGATTTGACAGATTTGGCTCCCATTTGTTTCAATGGGATAAGGAAGTTGGCCGGTCCTCGCTTGAAGCGAACCCAAGTACGTTCAGCTTATCCTCACTGGGGTGGATTCAGTAACGACTTGCGCCCTCCTCCGTAATTTACGTGCGCTACGCTTCATTCATGAAGCAGTAGCTACGTAATTTGCTCGGGCGCTCCTTAAAAATGCCCGGCGTAAGGGCGCGTAATTTAAATGATCCCGTAGGGGGCGTGGATCATTTAAATTAGGCGCGTTCCCGCGCCGAACGTAGTGCGCATGCTCCGTCTGGAAACCTTCCCGACGTGCATTGCGGCAAATTACGTCATTTGCTTCAACGTGAACGTAAATGGCGTCCAGCGCCATTCACGATTCACTTACGCAAACAACGTGATTTTCAAACATCGCGATGCGGGAACGACGGGTATACTTAGCATTGGCTACCCCTGCTAATAGCAGGAGCAGTCTTACGCGGAACCCAACGAACGTAAACGACGTAAACTGCGTACGCAGGGCGCGCGTACGGTTGTGAATCGGCGTTAGTATGCAATTTGCATACTCTACGCTGACCACTACGGGAACGCCACCTAGCGGCCATCGTAAGAATGCAGCCTAAGATATGACGGCATAAGAGCCTTATGCCAGTCATATCTTAGGCTACAGTCGGCGTATCGAGGTTCCTGAATCAGGAGCAGTCGATACGCCGGCGCAACTAAGCAATTGCGCTGCGTATCTATGGATACGCAGACACAATTGCTTGTTGAATCTACCCCACTGTTAGTGCATCTTGTAAGATATCAGGAATTTTTTCTTGGCAGATTTGCAAATTTCCCGACCTTTGAAGGCCGGCTAAGAAAAGATTTTTTTTCTTTTTTCTTTTTTTATTATACAGTCACTTCACTGGTCTACTCGAAAAAAAAAACTAAGATATCCATCCCATCCTCGTACCGCGCTCCACTTTACCGCCGTTGACGAACACCGGGAAAAATAACACTCATCAAAGAATTATGGGTAATTTGCTTATTGTGGATGAAGAGCACTGCCTCTAATTTGTGCACCTGTATCCATTATCTAAATCGCCGTAGAAAACCCACAAAAAACATGATGGAACGGCAGATTCCATGATCCTCCGCGTACCAAAAACACATTTTCTGTATTTAAAGGCGTACAATTTTCCGTGATTGCGATTCTGGAGCTCAGCGGGGGGGTCCCAGTGATGGGGCTGCGCTCGCATTTTCTGCCTTTTGTTGAGTTTAGTCTCTGAGCGTTTCTTCCCCCCCCCCCTCCCCTCTTTTCTCTCTCCCTCGCATCATTTTAAATACCTTAAACAGAGACCCTTTTATTGCCGCTTCCGAGCTCCCATTGGTGCCAAAGTGGCGGTTTTGGCTGATTAAAGGCACGGCGGGTGGTAGAGTGGTCTTTACAGAGCGTTTATCGAAAAGGTACCATGTGCGGTTTAGGGGTTTACTATACTTTTAGAGAAAAAATAGGTAGAGTGGTTGGATAGGGGTGGGGGGTTTTGAGGTGGGGGTGGGGGGGGGGTAACTTTGTTTATATCAAGATCCTTTTTAAAACCTCCTTAGAATCTTAGCAGATCAGGAGAAATGACTTCCACTGCCTCACTTTTATTCCATGTGGCATCTGATTGAGATATGCCGATGATGATATGTACTCTACTTTTGTCATACAGAGCACCCGGAAAGCATTCACAGTGCTTCACATTTTATTATTGTCCTCAAAATACCCCAGAATGACAACGGGAAAGAAGTTTGTTTTAAATCTTTGAAATGTATTAAAAATAAAAACGAAAAAAAAAAAAATCCCATGTACATAAGTATTCACAAGTTAACCGCTTAACCCCCGGACCATATTGGTGGTCAAAGACCAGAGCACTTTTTGCGATTCGGCACTGCGTCGTTTTAACTGACAATTGCGCGGTCGTGCGACGTGGCTCCCAAACAAAATTGGCGTCCTTTTTTCCCCACAAATAGAGCTTTCTTTTGGTGGTATTTGATCACCTCTGTGGTTTTTAGTTTTTGCGCTATAAACAAAAATAGAGCGACAATTTTGAAAAAAATTAATATTTTTTAAATTTTTGCTATAATAAATATCCCCCAAAAATATATAAAATAAAAAAAAATTCCCTCAGTTTAGGCCGATACGTATTCTTCTACATATTTTTCGTAAAAAAAAATCGCAATAAGCGTTTATTGATTGGTTTGCGCAAAAGTTATAGGCCTCGTACACACGGACGGACTGTCTGATGAAAACGGTCCGCCGGACTGTTTTCATCGGACATGTCCGCTGCCGGATTTTGGTCTGATGGTTGTACACACCATCAAACCAAAATCCCCGCAGACAGGATACGCGGTGACGTGGCCGCGCCGTCGCCGCGACGATTACGCGGCGACGTGCGCGGCCCTGGAAGGTAAATACTTCCACGCATGCGTCGAATCACGTCGAGGCATGCGAGGGATGGCGGTCGATGGGACATGTCCGGTGAGTCTGTACAGACGACCGAACATGTCAGACGAACAGGTTTCCAGCGGACAGGTTTCTTAGCATGCTAATAAATTTTTGACCGCTGGAAAACGGTCGGCTGGACAAATGTCCGACGGAAAACGGTCCGATAGGCCGTACACACGACCGAACTTGTCTGCTGAAACTGGTCCGCGGACAAATATCAGCGGATAGATCCGGTCGTGTGTACGGGGCCATAGCGTTTACAAAATAGGGGGTATTTTTATGGCCTTTTTATTAATATTTTTTTTTTTACTAGTAATGGCGGCGATCAGCGTTTTTTTTTTCAGTACTGCGACATTATGGCGGACACTTCGGACACATTTTTGGGACCATTGGCATTTTTATAGCGATCAGTGCTATACAAATGCATTGATTACTATAAAAATGCCACTAGCAGTGAAGGGGTTAACACAAGGGGGCGGGGAAGGGGTTAAGTATGTTCCCTGGGTGTGTTCTAACTGTAGGGGGGGTGGCCTCACTAGGGGAAATGACTGATCTTCTGTTCATACATTGTATGAACAGAAGATCAGCATTTCTCTCCCTGACAGGACCGGGAGCTGTGTGTTTACACCCACAGCTCCCGGTCCCCGCTCTGTAACGAGCGATTGCGTGTGCTCGGCGGCGATCGTGCCCTCCCCCCCTCAGCGCAGCCCCCCCCCCCCTCAGATGCCCACCCAGGACCACCAGTATGCCGCTCAGGACCACCAGGGAGATTTTGTAAATAAGCTTTCTTTTTTCCTTTTCAGTTTAGTAGCCCAACTTTGTTAATTTAATTAATGAATGAAGTTTTTCTAGCCTTGATTGGAATCCTTTGTACAGACTCATTAATCTTGCATAGAAATGGCGCTGTATATGGGGGGGGGGGGGTTGTTAGTCAAGGTCATGTGATAAACTTTGTTTTATATGAAATGTAGGTCAGTATCTGGTTCCTGTTCTGAGGAGGACGGAGGACAGAACCCCCCCTGCTGTGTAACGTATGTCAGTTCACCTAGAACAGGTAACATTGGAGGCCGCACACACCTGGGCAGGCTGGGAGATCGCCCAGACCGTTAATCATCCCACCTATAAATATAAAGCCGTGGAAGCCCCAAAGGACGGCACATGGTGAATCTCTGAGCAGCTTCCCTTTAATTGATTTGGACATTAGTGCTAATTTTCCCGAGACATCTGTTGCAATATATCAGCATATGTCATTGTTTCTGCATTCCCCTCTGTTACTGCTACGGAGCTGAGCGGCGCGAGGCTTCCAGAATTCTAAAGGTTCATTGGATAGAGAAGGAATGTGCAAATGTGGCCCGGAAAGTGATATATTGTGTTATAGGGAAACTTTTTACCATTTTTTTTTTATCATTTTCTAATACAAGCAGCTTATATTTTAGATCAGTTTGAAATACTTCCATCTGTGCTCCTTCATGGGGGCCTCTGAATTGCAATTGGCCTCCTACTGACCTGTACCTCTGACCTCCTTCTGACCTGTACCTCTGACCTCCTTCTGACCTGTATCTTATCTCCTTCTGACCTGTACCTCTGACCTCCTTCTGACCTGTACCTCTGACCTCCTACTGACCTGCAGTTGGCCTCCTTCTGACCTGTACCTCTGACCTCCTTCTGACCTGTACCTCTGACCTCCTTCTGACCTGTACCTCTGACCTCCTTCTGACCTGTACCTCTGACCTCCTTCTGACCTGCAGTTGGCCTCCTTCTGACCTGTACCTCTGACCTCCTTCTGACCTGTAGCTTATCTCCTTCTGACCTGAAGCTGTCCTTCAGACCGTCCTTTGGTTGTGTTTGACCGGGAAAATAAAGCATTTGAAAACGTCAACCAACGGTCCTGGACATTCTATTATTGCTCTCATCATTACCATCACCCCTAGACACAGTATAGAGGTAACTTAATCACGCCGATCCCAAATCTAATCAGCGGCTCCTATGGGGGTAGCGCTACATGGACATGCAGTTGACCTCCTTCTGACCTGCAATTGATCTCTTTCTGACCTGCGTTTGATCCTCTTCGGACCTGCAGTGGGACTCCTTATGACTGGCAGCTGACCTCCTTCTGACTGGAATTTGATTGCCTTTTAACCAGCAGTTGAACTCTTTCAGACCTGAAGTTAACCTCTTCTAACCTATAGTTGATCCTATCTTGGTTTTCTTTTGGCCTGCAGTTGACCTCCTTCTGTCCTAAAATTGATGGGGTAGATCCACATACAAATACATTGGCGCAGCGTATGTGAGATACGCTACGCCGCTGTAACTTACATTAGGCCGGTTCGAATCCCCAAAGAATTTGCGCCGTAAGTTACGGCGGCGTAGTGTATCTCAAGCGGCGTAACGGCGCGGAATTAAAATTGGCGATTAGGGGGCGTGTTTCATTTAAATGAAGCGCGTCCCCCGCGCCAAATGAACTGCGCATGCTCCGTTTCTAAATTTCCCGCCATGCATTGCGCTAAATTACGTAGCAACGACGTCATTTTTTTTAACTTAGACGTGAATTACGTCCATCCAGATTCACGAACGACTTACGCAAAAAAAAGAAAAAAATCTAATTTCGATGCGGGAACGACGGCCATACTTAACATGGCAAGTCTAACTATACGCGACAAAATAGCAGCTTTAACTATACGCCGGAAAAAGCCGACTACAGACGACGTAAAAAAAATGCGACGGCCGCGCGTACGTTCGTGGATCGTCGGAAATAGCTAATTTGCATACCCGACGCGGAAAACGATGTGAACGCCACCCAGCGGGCGCCGAAGAATTGCATCTTAGATCCGAAGGCGTACGAAGACGTACACCTGTCGGATCTAACCCAGAAGCCGTCGTATCTTGTTTTGAGGATTCAAAACAGCGATACGACGCGGGAAATTTGAAAGTACGCCAGCGTACGTGTATCAGTAGATACGCCGGCGTACTCGCTCTGTGGATCTACCCCGATATCTTTCTGTCCTAACATTGATGGCTTTCTGAACTGAAGTCAATCACTTTCTGACCTGCTGTTGACATCCTTCTCATCTGCTGTTGATCTCTTTCTGACCTTCCATTGATCTCGTTCTGGCTTGCAATTGACCTCCTTTTGACCTGTAGCTCACCTCTTGCTGATCTGCATTTGATCTCCTTCTGAGTTGCAGTTGACCTACTTCTAACCTGAAGGTAATCTCTTTCTGACCTGAAATTCACTTCCTTATAACCTGTAGTTGATCTATTTGGATGTGCAATTGACCTCCTTCTGACCTGCAATTGATCTGACCTTCGTACCTGCAATTGATCTGACCTTCGTACCTGCAATTGATCTGACCTTCGTACCTGCAATTGATCTGACCTTCGTACCTGCAATTGATCTGACCTTCGTACCTGCAATTGATCTGACCTTCGTACCTGCAATTGATCTGACCTTCGTACCTGCAATTGATCTGACCTTCGTACTTGCATTTGATCTGACCTTCGTACCTGCATTTGATCTGACCTTCGTACCTGCATTTGATCTGACCTTCGTACCTGCATTTGATCTGACCTTCGTACCTGCAGTGGGACTCCTTATGACTGGCAGTTGATCTCCTTCTAACTGGAATTTGATTGCCTTCTAACCAGCAGTTGACCTCCTATTGGCCTGCAGTTGATCGCTTTCTGACCTGTGTGTATATATATATATATTTAGGGGCAGATCCACAAAAGAAGTACGCGTAATTTTAAATTTCCCGCGTCGTATCTTTGTTGTTTTGTATCGACAAAACAAGATACGACGGCATCTGGGATCGATCCGACAGGCGTACGTCTTAGTACGCCGTCGGATCTTAGATGCAATTTTTCGGCGGCCTCTAGGTGCCGTTTCCGTCGAATTCCGCGTCGATTATGCAAATTAGCTAGTTACGGCGATCCACGAACGTACGTCCGGCCGGGGGATTTTTTTTACGTCGTTTGCGTTCGGCTTTTTTACGGCATATAGTTAAAGCTGCTGTTATGAGGCGTACTCAATGTTAAGTATGGCCGTCGTTCCCGCCTCGCATTTTGAATTTTTTACGTCGTTTGCGTAAGTCGTTCGCGAATAGGGATTTGCGTAGAATGACGTCACCGTCGCGAGCATGGGCTTGTTCCGGGTTAATTTCGAGCATGCGCACTGGGATACCCCCACAGACGGCGCATGCACAGTTAAAAAAAAACGTTGTTTACGTCGGGTCACGACATATTTACATAAAACACGCCCCCATCACAGAGATTTGAATTCCGCGCCATTACACCACCAAAGATACACTACGCCGCCGTAACTTACGGCGCGGATTCTTTGTGGATTTGAAAAAAAAAAAGTAAGTTACGGCGGCGTAGTGTATCTTAGATACGCTACGCCCGGCGGATAAATGCGCCGCTGTACGTGGATCTGCCCCTTAATTTTTTTATTTTTATTAATCTTCATTGAACCACAGGACACCTGAAACACTACAAATACAAATCCTCACCATATTGGTACAAAATTAATTGTATCGGCTTCAAACTAACCCCTTTTAATGTTTACCCATCTGGAACCAGTATGCAGCCCAGGAGGCTGAGGCCGCGTACACACGCTCGAGAAACTCGACGGGCGAAACACATCGTTTTCCCCGTCGAGTTCCTTGTACGGCTGTCAAAAAACTCGTCGAGCCAAATGTTCCCATTGCCCGACGAGGTAATAGAGAACATGCTCTCTTTTTGGCTCGACGAGTTTCCCGACGGGTTTCTCGGCGAAAAGTGTACACACAACCGGTTTTCTCGGCAGAATACGTCTCCCATCGAGTTTCTTGCTGGATTCTGCCGAGAAAACCAGTCATGTGTACGCAGCCTGAGAGTTGTCAGCTTCTATCAGAAGCTACACACACAGGTTTTCATACGAGAGATCTCCTTTAAATGACTTCCATTCTTTTAGCCTCTGTTTTCTCACGTTAGGATGATATAATTTATGAATTCATCTCGCTGGCGGTGACGTCCTTTCCATTACTTCGGGGAGGAGGGCGGCAAAATGAATTTTCTGTTGATTGTCTAAGACTCTATAAACTAATTAATACGTATGCAAAGCAGTGTAATTACTTTCCGTAATGATGGAAGAGCTTATAGTGCGCAATATTAAAATGCTAATATTAGACCTGTCTGTCACTCCGGGCGTCCATATAATTGTTTCCTAATGTACATTAGGAAGGCGCAATCATCTGCAGCTAAGCAGCTTCTTTAATACAGATCACAGGTTAAGAACTGAATTATTTATTCTGTAATAAGGTTATTTTCCAACAGTTACCCCCAGGAAAAAAAAAAAATACATGAAAGGTAACATTTATAAAACGTTTGTGCAGGGAATGTGTGCTTATTTTTATTTTATTTTTAATGCAGAAAAATTTAACATTATTACAATAATAATAATAATAATAATAATAATAATAATAATAATAATAATATTAATAATAATAATAACTAAAATAAAGATGTTAAATATAATAATAATAATAATAATAATAATCATAATAATAATAATAATAATTTACATATTATTATTATAATTATTATTAAAAAGCAAAGCAGGGTAATGCCCCGTACACACCATCACTTTATGTGATGAAAAAAAATGACGTTTTTAAAAACGTCACTTTAATTGACCGTGTGTGGGGGAAAACGTTGTTTTATGTCTTCTAAAAAACGACCAAAAAAAATTGAAGCATGCTTCAATTTTATGTGTCGTTTTTCAAAACGTCAACTTTTACTTCACAGAAATTGACCGTGTGTAGCAAAAACGTCGTTTAAAACGACGTTTTTTCATCCGCGCATGCCCAGAAGCTACTTATGAAGCGAGCTTCAATGGAAAAACGTGGTGGAACGTAACCTCGCTTTGCTAGAACATTGTGAGAAAAACGATGGTGTGTAGGCAACTTCGTCTTTGAAAATTGAAGTTTCAAAAACGTCATTTTTTACTTCACAGAAAATGTCATTTTTTTTCATCACATAAAGTGATGGTGTGTATGCGGCATAAGAGTTGGGACTTATATATATAAAAATCACTATAATAATTATTATTAATATTATTATTATTATTATTATTATTATATTTAACGTTTTTATTTTAGTTAATATTTTTATTATTATTATTGTTATTATTATTATTATTATTATTATTATTATTATTTTTATTATTATTATTATTATTATTATTATATTTAACATTTTTATTTTAGTTATTATTATTCTAATTATTTGTATTATTATTAGCAGCAGTAGTAGTAGTGATATTAGTAGTAACATAATAGTATTACATAATAATAATAATACATAATTATAATATCTATCTATCTATCTATCTATAGATATAAATCGATATCTATATAGACATATATTATATATATATATATATATATGTGTGTGTATTATTATAAATAAAATATTATTATTGTTTATTATTACTATTATTAATATTATTAATATTAATAATAATAATAATAATAATAATAATAATAATAATAATCATACAAATAATAATATTAGTAGTGGTATCAGTAGTAATATACTAGTAATAAATAACAAATAATTATAATATATATATAGATAAATAGATAGAGAGAGAGAGAGAGAGAGAGAGAGAGAGAGAGAGAGAGAGAGAGATAGAGAGATAGATACTTGTCTGCTTCTGCATGATGTCAGTTGATTTTTTTATATAAATTATTTAGTATTTATGTTATTATATATTAGATATGATATATTATTATTATTATTATTATTATTATTATTATTATTATTATTTATTACTATTATATTGCTACTACTACCACTACTACTACTGCTACTACTACTACTACTACTAATAATAATAATATTATGATTAATAATAATAAACAATACAAATATTTTAATGATATTAATATAATATAATATGTGTGTGTATGTGCGTATATATACACATATTATATTAATATAATTAAAATATTATTATTGTTGTTTATTATTATTATTATTATTAGTAGTAGTAGTAGTAGTAGTAGTAGTAGTAGTAGTGGCATTAGTAGTAATATAATAGTAATAAATAATAATAATAATAATAATAATAATAATAATAATAATAATAAGTTATCATATCCAGGGGTGGACTGACAACTAATGGGGCCCCCAGGCAATAGAAGATTATGGGGCCCCCGGGCAATAGAAGATTATGGGGCCCCCGGGCTTACAGATGGCCACCACGCCAGGAGGCAGTGCAGAGTTGGGGCAGCTAAAATCCCAGAATTTTCACATCAAAAGCATGTCGGTTTTGGACATATCAGGGACAGATGTAAAAAAAACCCACAGATTTTTACATACTGTCCCTGGTTTTACTGAGCCTGGCAACCCTGATGGGGCCCCCTAGTGGCATGGGGCCCTCGGGCAGTGCCCGGGAGTCCCAATGGTCAGTCCGCCCCTGAACATATCTAATACTGTAAATAATAACATAAATACTAAATAATTTATAAAAAAAAAAAATCAGGAACTGACATCATGCAGGAGCAGAAAGGTAGAAATAGGCAATGCATCATGGGAGCGACAATAGGTTCCCCCCCCCCCCCCCACATAAAAAATATGTTTTCACATGTATCAATACAAAAAACTGTGGCGGTATCGGAAGCAAACAGCGCTCAGGGGAGTTGCTCTTTAAATCATCTTTGCTAAGCAGAAGTCAACCGAGTGAGAGTGCCCCTCCCCCTCCCTCCCATCATCTCCGCGTTTCGCACAGAGCCGCGCGCCGCGCGTTAATATTCATAATACGGCCCCTCGCTAATGCATTCCACTGGTTATAATAATTAATCTGAATATAATGAAAGGGGAGAAAATGAAGTAAAAATTAATTTCAGATCTGCTTTTAGAGAATTAGGAGCATATTTTTCATTTTTAAAACGCGTAACGATGCCATAAATCACGGCTTGTTTAGAGGCATTATCGCAATAAACACGAGCGGACTCCTAATATTTAGGGGCCCTAAACAGCTGGAAAAGTATTCCGAGCAGCGAGGAGAAATGAGAAGTAATTATTGCTGGAGGGAAGAGTTTAATTTTACACCTCGCTGGCGGAAAAAGCTCCCGGCAACAAAGTGAAACAAATTCAGAGGGGCGCACAGAATACGGGACTTTTCTCTGCAGTTTCGGCAAAGACCGGGGGGGAGATTCAGATAGCGATACGACGGCGTATCTCTGAGATCCGATGGTCGGATCTATGCACCTGATTCATAGAATCAGTTACGCATAGATCTCCCTAAGATCCGACAGGTGTAAGTGACTTACACCGTCGGATCTTAGGCTGCAATCTCCCGCCGGCCGCTAGGTGGCGCTTCGGTTTTTTACGCAACGAATATGCAAATTCCGATTTCTGCCGATTCAGAAACAAACGCCCGCCCGTCGCTTTTTTTTTACGTTGTTTGCGCTCGGCTTTTTCCGGCGAATACTTACCCCTGCTATATGCGGCATATCCAATGTTAAGTATGGCCGTCGTTCCCGCGCCGAGTTTTGAATTTTTACGTCGTTTGCGTAAGTCGGTCGCGAATACGGATGGACGTAATTTACGTTCACGCCGAAACCAATGACGTCCTAGCGACGTCATTGGGAGCAATGCACGCCAGGAAAATTCACGGACGGTACATGCGCATTTAAATCGGCCCGGGGACGCGCCTGATTTAAATACTACACTCCCCCTAGCCGCGGAATTTGAATTCCGCCGGGGGAGTTACGATCCGCTGGCGCAAGTTTTGAGGTAAGTGCTTTCTGAATACTGCACTAGCCTCTCAAATTTGCGCCGGCGGATCGTAAATCAGATAGATTACGCGGATCTAAAGATCCGCTAATCTATCTGAATCTAGCCCCAGAGTTCCTCGTCGAGTTCTGGGATGAAGCCGCCGAGGAGCTCGGCGGGCCGCCTTCTCCCATAGAACAACGAGAAAATAGAGAACATATTCTCTATTTTCTCGACGAGCTCCTCGGCGGCTCCATCGAGCCAAAAGTGTACAGACGACAGAGTTTCTCGGCAGAATCCGGGTTTTGACCGAGTTTCTCGCTGAATTCTGCCGAGAAACTCTGTCGTGTGTACGAGGCCTCACTCTGGCATGGGGGTTGTGATTTAGTTTGATGTGTGATTAAGTCATGTGATGAAATTGAGGTATTAAATACTAATTAAATACAATTGATAAATACTAAATAAATAGAATGGTAATTAAATATTAACTTATACTATTATATAATTTACAATCAACATTAATAATAAATTAATTTAAAAAATAAACAAATACAAAATAAAAAAATAATGCATTATTAAGCATTAACTACTAATAAAATTAAATATTAAATAAGTATTACTTTCAATAAAAAGTATTATATAATTATTTAACACTAATTAAATACTAAACACATAAAAAATAATAATAATAATAATAATAATAATAATAATAATAATAATAATAAAAATACACTAACAAAAAATAAAATAATAAGTAATAAATAATAATCGAATTAAATATTAACTAAATATTAAATACAATGGGCCAGATTCTCAAAGGCGTTACGACGGCGCAACACCATTAGCGCCGTCGTAACACCTCATCTGGCCCCGGGTATCTATGCGACTGATTCTCAGAATCAGTTGCGCATAGGTACCCATTAGATCTGACAAGCGTAAGGCTGTTACGCTGTCAGATCTTAAAAGTAATTTTTTTTCCCGCCGCTAGGTGTCGCATCGTCGCTTTTCCCCGTCGTCTATGCAAATGAGGTAAGTATGGCGATTCCCGAACATACGCGAGGTCGACGCAGCGAATTAACGTCGTTTGCGTAGCGTACCCGACGCGTAAGGTTGCCCCTGCTAATTAGCAGGCGCAACCAATGTTAACTATGGCCGTCGTTCCCGCGTCGAATTCAATAAAAATTACGTCGTTTGCGTAAGACGTCCGTGAATGGCGCTGGACGCCATTTACGTATACATCTAGGCAAATGACGTCGGGGCGACGTCATTTAGCGCAATGCACGTCGGGTAATTTACCCGACGGAGCATGCGCAGTACGCTCGGCGCGGGAGCGCGCCTAATTTAAATGGTGCCCGCCCCATTTGAATTGGGCGGGCTTGCGCCGAGCAATCTAACGCTACACCGCCGCAAGTTTACAGGTAAGTGTTCTGAGAATCAGGATGTAAACCTGTAGACCTGCGGCGGTGTAACGTAGAGCTCATATATTATGCTGCCCAGGAGCAGCGCGAATGTATGAGAATCTGGGCCAATATTTTTTTTTTAAATAAATTAACAAGTATTACATACTAATTAAATATTAACTAAAGTAAACACAAAAATACTAAATGTAGGAGGTATTAAATGTAAAGGGCCAGATTCTCAAAGCAAGTACGCCGGCGTATCTACTGATACGCCGGCGTACTTTCAAATTTGCCGCGTCGTATCTTTAGTTTGAATCCTCAAACCAAGATACGACGGCTTCTGGCTTCGATCCGACAGGCGTACGGCTACGTACCCCTTCGGATCGTAGGTGCAATACTTCAGGGCCCGCTGGGTGGAGTTTGCGTCGTTTTCCACATCGGGTATTTAACACGACCGCGACCGCGCGTACCTTCGTGGATCGCCGTAAACAGCTAATTAGCATACCCGACGCGGAAAACGACGCGAACTCCACCCAGCGGGCGCCAAAGTATTACACCTACGATCCGAAGGCGTACGCCTGTCGGATCGAAGCCAGATGCCGTCATATCTTGGTTTGAGGATTCAAACTAAAGATACGACGCGGCAAATTTGAAAGTACGCCGGAGTATCAGTAGATACTCCGGCGTACTTCTTCTGTGAATCTGGCCCTTTATTTTTTTTCTCATTTCCAGTTTCTTGCTCATCCTTGCCCAGAACCACAGCAGACCTGTGGTAGCCCCCCGGTGAAAGCCCCAGGGGGTCTCTCGGCGTGAAGAATATTATTGCAGATTGGGGCACAGGAAGACACTGGGTTGCCAGCCTGAGAGATGAGCGGCTCGATTTCACCGGCGGTGAACGGGGAGGCTGTATATTATCGCAGTCAACAAGTCGGCGATGTTGGGTGATGATGCACAGAGGAAGCTATTTCACATCTCATTGGGTGTCGGAATAAGATGTAATAATAGGACGTGGGATGCGGTCTATGGGTACCGGTCTATACAATAACTGCTCAGTATGGAAACCGCTCACCGCTGGAGAGATGCGACTACCGCCGCCCTCATCACCACCGGCCCGTCATTACAGAGTGCAACCATTTAATCTTATGGCTTAAAGGAACACTCCACTGAAAAACTCCGGCCTTCCCTTCAGTCTTGCACCGTTGTACCGGCTCCTCTCCTTTACTGATATGGCCTACTCTAATTTCACCGCACACTGTGAGCTTCTCATAAGAGAAGCTGCAGAAAAGTCAGATGGAGCTCCGCCTCTGGCTGGAAGACATCCACAATTAATTGCAGCCAGGGCCAGAACAAGGGGGGGGGGGGCAGCACCAGTGCACCTTGCTTTGTGCACTGGTGGGCAGTCATGTTGGAACAGGAAGGGGCCGTCCCCAAACTGTTCCCACGAAGTTGGTGAGCATGAAATTGTCCAAAATGTCTTGGTATGCTGACGCCTTAAGAGTTCCCTTCACTGGAACTAAGGGGCCAAGCCCAACCCCTGAAAGACAACCCCCACACCATAATCCCCCCTCCACCAAATGATTTGGACCAGTGCACAAAGCAAGGTCCATAAAGACATGGATGAGCGAGTTTGGGTTGGAGGAACTTGACTGGCCTGCACAGAGCCCTGACCTCAAGGCCTGGCTCGCAGTCTCCACTCTAATTCATCCCAAAGGTTGAGGTCAGGTTGAGGTCAGGACTCTGTGCAGGCCAGTCAAGTTCCTCCACCCCAAACTCGCTCATCCATGTCTTTATGGACCTTGTTTTGTGCACTGGTCCAAAATATTTGGAGAAAGGGGGATTATGGTGTGGGGTTGTTTTTCAGGGGTTGGGCTTGGCCCCTTAATTCCAGTAAAGGCAACTCCTACATCCCAGTCTTAGTCCGTAGGGTTCAATATTGAGTTGGCCCACCCTTTGCAGCTATAACAGCTTAAACTCTTCTGGGAAGGCCGTCCACAAGGTTTAGGAGTGTGTCTATGGGAATGTTTGACCATTCTTCCAGAAGAAAATTTATGCAATTTCATGATCTTATATACCTTTGTGGGAACAGTTTGGGGGACGGCCCCTTCCTGTTCCAACATGACTGCACATCAGTGCACAAAGCAAGGTCCATAAAGACATGGATGAGCGAGTTTGGGGTGGAGGAACTTGACTGGCCTTCACAGAGTCCTGACCTCAACCCGATAGAACACCTTTGGGATGATATAGATTGGAAACTGTGAGCCAGGCCTTCTCCTTCAACACCAACGCCTGACCTAAAAAATGAGCTTCTAGAGGAATGGTCAAACATTCCCATAGACACACTCCTAAACCTTGTGGACAGCCTGGCTCGCAGTTTCCGCTTTAACTCATCCAAAAGGTGTTCTATCGGGTTGAGGTTAGGACTCTGTGCAGGCCAGTCAAGTTCCTCCACCCCAAACTCGCTCACACGTGTCTTTATGGACCTTGCTTTGTGCTCTGGTGTGCAGTCATGTTGGAACAGGAAGGGGCCGTCCCCAAACTGTTCCCATAAAGGTATATAAGATCATGAAATTGCACAAATGCACTTCTGGAAGGACGGTCAAACATTCCCATAGACACCCTCCTAAACCTTGTGGACGGCCTTCGTAGAAGAGTTGAAGCTGTTATAGCTGCAAAGGGGGGGCCAACTCAATATTGAACCCTACGGAGTAAAACTGGGATACCATTAAAGTTAATGTATGTGAAAAGGCCGGCGTCCCAATTCTTTTGGTAATATAGGGCCAGATTCAGGAATAATTACGGCGGCGTAACGTATCCCCTTTACGTTACGCCGCCGCAAGTTTTCGGCGTAAGTGCTTGATTCACAAAGCACTTGCCTGTAAACTTGCGGCGGCGTAGCGTAAAGCCGTCCGGCGCAAGCCCGCCTAATTCAAATGGGGCGTGTACCATTTAAATTAGGCGCTTTCCCGCGCCGTACGTTCTGCGCATGCTCCGTTAGGAAATTTCCCGATGTGCTTTGCGCGAAATTACGATGCCCCGACGTTTTTTTTGAACGGCGACGTGCGTAACGTACTTTCGTATTCCCGGACGTCTTACGCATAAAAATAAATAAATTGGAAATTCGAGGCGCGAGAACGACGGCCAAATGGCTAAATCTAAGCCATGAAATAGCAGGCTTAAGATTGCGAAGGAAAAACCGACTAGCGACGACGTAAGAGAATGCGACGAACGCGCGTACCTTCGTGGATCGCTGTAAACAGCTAAGTTGCATACCCGACGCTGGAAAACGACGCAAACTCCACCCAGCAGCCGCCGGAGAATAACACCTACGATCCGAAGGCGTACGAAGCCGTACGCCTGTCGGATCTTAGCCAAAAGCCGTTGTATCTTGTTTGTGAATTACAAATAAAGATACGACACAGCAAATTTGAAAGTACGCCGGAGTATCAGCAGATACTCCGGCGTACTTTTTCTGTGAATCTGGCCCATAGTGTATATAGTCTATACCTCCTTTTATCGCATTTATCCAATCTATGGCTTGATCTGAAAACGTATTATCTCCCGGCACAATCTACGGCAAAGTCATAGAGGCTGATGGTGGAGATAAACTTTATGGAAGTCTTGATGGAGAGACAATTTTTCCTATAAAGTCTACATGCCCCTGAAATTGCTCCGTTTTGAAGAACAATAAATTGTGTAATTGTTTTGATAAACCCCATGCCGCGCGGCGGTTAGCATACCTGATGGGGACAGAAAAAAAAACGGGAGCTGCCAAAACGTTTTCTTGAATGTCAGAGTCGCAATAAATAATGCAAGTACAAATGTCATCCTTTCACGCCTTTCCTCGCATTTTATGTTCAGCGGAATGACTGATATGTGTTCATTAGAAAGAAGGCCAGGGGGGGGGAATTTGCATGGTGAACAAAACCAACCGGAACCCAACAAGACCAGAACCCGCACATCAACCAGGAGGAGGAGACCTCTGAGAGCGTGGCCAGCCGCCAACCGCTACTCCTCATCCAGGAAGGAGGCCTCTGAGACCGCGGCCAGCCGCCCACCGCTACTCCTCATCCAGGAGGAGACTTCTGAGAGTATAGCCAGCCACCCACCGCCACTCCTCATCCAGGAGGAGACCTCTGAGAGTGCGGCCAGCCGCCCACCGCTACTCCTCATCCAGGAGGAGACCTCTGAGAGCACGGCCAGCAGCCCACCACTACTTCTCATTCAGGAGGGGACCTCTGAGAGCGAGGCCAGCTGCCCACCGCTACTCCTCAACCAGGAGGAGACCTCTGAGAGCGAGGTCAGCCGCCCACCGCTACTACTTATCCAGGAGGAGACATCTGAGAGCAAGGCCAGCTGCCCACCGCTACTCTTCAACCAGGAGGAGACATCTGAGAGCGTGGTCAGCCGCCCATCGCTACTCCTCATCTAGGAGGAGACCTCTGAGAGTGCAGCCAGCCGCCCACCGCTACTCCTCATCCAGGAGGAGACCTCTGAGAGCGCAACCAGCTGCCCACCGCTACTCCTCATCCAGGAGGAGACCTCTGAGAGCGCAACCAGCCGCCCACCGCTACTCCTCATCGAGGAGGAGACATCTGAGAGCGTGGCCAGCCGCCCATTGCTACTCCTCATCCAGGAGGAGACCTCTGAGAGTGCAGCCAGCCGCCCACCGCTACTCCTCATCCAGGAGGAGACCTCTGAGAGCGCAACCAGCTGCCCACCGCTACTCCTAATCGAGGAGAAGACATCTGAGAGCGTGGCCAGCCACCCACCGCTACTCCTCATCCAGGAGGAGACCTCTGAGAGCGCAACCAGCTGCCCACCGCTACTCCTCATCCAGGAGGAGACCTCTGAGAGCGCAACCAGCTGCCCACCGCTACTCCTAATCGAGGAGAAGACATCTGAGAGCGTGGCCAGCCACCCACCGCTACTCCTCATCCAGGAGGAGACCTCTGAGAGCGCAACCAGCTGCCCACCGCTACTCCTCATCCAGGAGGAGACCTCTGAGAGCGCAACCAGCCGCCCACCGCTGCTCCTCATCCAGGAGGAGACATCTGAGAGCGCGGCCAGTGCCCACCGCTACTCCTCATCCAGGAGGAGACCTCTTAGAGCATGGCCAGCTGCCCACCGCTACTCCTCATCCAGGAGAAGACCTCTGAGAGCGCGACCAGCCGCCCACCGCTACTCCTCATCCAGGAGGATCACATCTATGATTAATCCCGGGTACTCCAAGCACAACAGAGCCTTCGTCTAGGGGGGTCTTTATAGAATTGGAAGATACTTATCTAGAAAATGCAATGGAAGGGGTGGGGTAAGAAAGGAAGGGAGGAAAGGAGAGAGGGAATGTGTCACGTACCTTACCAGAGGCCGAAGTGCTGAGAGGGCTTCCCTTGCGACTGAGTGCAGAACGCCCCCTGGAGGTGAGACAGGGGGTGCTGTGCCCGGAGATGCAGGGGTTGCCAGCTGCGACTTGCTGAGAAGGTGTAGAAGCTCAGCTATCCACCAGGATACGTAGTTAGGCAGGGGTACCACGGAAGCACCAGATGAGGTAGGTACGTCGGGAAACCCAGGGGCGGAGTCAGGAGCCAAGCCGGAAGTCATGCACAGGAAGCAGGATGTAGTTGGAGTTGGTCAGAAGGCAAGCCGAGGTCATATACTGGAACAATCAGGCAGGAACAGGATAAGGGTAATCCGAAAGACAAGCCGGGGTCATACACTGGAGAAGTCAGGTCAGGCAAGCCGGGTCGTCAACGGGTAAACAGGAACACAGGAACAAGGGCTCAGGAACACACACAGGCTAACGATCATGCAGCAGTTGGTAACTGCTGCAGCAAGTCTTTAAATAGGGCACTGACGCCAGGAGTCCCGCCCGCATTGCGTGCGTACTGGCGCACACGCATGCGCAGTGAAGAATACAGGATTTGCAGAGTTGTTGCCCGTTTGCGCGCGCATGCGCGTTGCGCGCATTTGCGCGCGCATGCGCACTGCGCTTGCTGGTCCGTGAAGAGCACGTCTGACAGCTCTTCCACGGTTGGTTCCCTGACAGAATGAAAGAAGTAAGGAAGAAAAGGGAGAAGGAATGTCAGCAGCAGAAGAGAGGGAGAGGGAATGGGAAGGAAGGAGAGAGCAAGCAATGAAAGAAGGACAGAGTAGGGAAGGGAGGAAAGGAGGAAGGAAGGACAGAAGGAAGGTAAGAAGAAAGGAAAACATAAGGGGTAAGAAAATAGGTATGAAAGGAAGGAAGAGAAAAGGAGAGGGATGAAAGAAGGAAGAAAAAAGGAAGAAATTAAATAGGGAAGGGCGAAGAAGGTAAGAAAATAAGGGAGGGAGAAAGAGAAGGAAGGAAGAAAGGTAGGTACAGTAGGAAGAGGGAGGGAAGGAAAAGAGGGAGGGGTAAGAAAATAGGTAAGAAAAGATGGAAGAGAAATAGAGAGAGAGAGAGAGAGGAAGAAGGAAGAAAGGAAGGAAGGAAGGGAAAGAGGGTTGGGTTAAGAAATAGGTAAGAGAAGAAGGAAGAGAGAGAGGAAGGAAGGAGGAAGGAAGAAAGAAAGGAAGTAAGGAAGGAAAAGAGGGAGAGGTAAGGAAATAGGTAAGAAAAGAAGGAAGAGAAAAGAGTGAGAGGGAGGAATGAAGGAGGAAGGAAAGAAGGGAAAGAGGGAGGGGTAAAGAAATAGGTAAGAGAAGAAGGAAGAGAGAGAGCGAGGAAGGAGGAAGGAACAAAGAAAGGAAGGAAGTAAGGAAGGAAAAGAGGGAGAGGTAAGGAAATAGGTAAGAAAAGAAGGAAGAGAAAAAAAGAGTTAGAGGGAGGAAGGAAGGAGGAAGGAAGGAAGGGCGGACGGACAGATGGAAGGAAGGAAGAAAAGAAGGAAGGAAAAAGCAAGGAAGGAAATAAAGAGGGGTGAAGAAGGTAGGGAATAGGGGGGGGGGAGGAAGGAGGAACTGAAGAAAGTAAAGTAACAAAAAGGGAGGAAAAAAGAAGGATAGAAAAGGGATGAAAGGAAGGAAGGAAGGAAGGATGAAAAGGCAGAGAAGGGTAAGCAGGGAATGAAGGAAGAAATGATGGAAAGGTAGAAGGAATGGGGCAACAAAAGGGAAGAACGAAGGAAAAGAAGAAAGAAAGGGAAAAAACCCAATAAGGAAAAGGAAGGGAAATAAAGAAAAGATAGAGCAATGGAATCCTAAGCATTGCCCTGGATCTGTCGCTGGTGTCACACTCCGGAAAGTCTCAGGACATTATCACAAGAATTACATTTTCCCTACTTAGGGATTTACCATTTGCAACCTGGCAATTACAATGTTTTATCTGCCGGGGCTGGCAGGGGATTAGGAAGGAAAATAATCATTTTATTAAAAGAAAATTCAGCTCATAATGCTCGGTGGCTCAGAGGGGGAAAGTTCCATGTTGAATAATATAGCCCTGACCTTTCATTGCTGTAATATCCTCTGTAGAATATCGCACCCTGCGCGGTGTTAACCTTCCAGTGATATGTATGTGACTCACACGTGTTCCTGGTGGCGGCGGGTGGGGGGGGCAGAGATCATGTGAAATCCATAGGAATATGACTTCCGAGGTCTGCCAGGCAGATTAACTTCAATTGTAAAATGCTTTTGATGCAGCAGACTTTGATTAAATGGAAAAAAAAAAAAAAAAAACTTAAAGGGAAATTGTGTTTTTTTTTTACTTGTATTTATTTTTTAGCTTTACGATTCTTAATTATTTAAAGAAAGCACAGCAGTAGCTTCCCCCTTGTCTCTATCACTTCATACGGAGCCTATCAAGTCACAAGAGGGTCAGGGCATGAGCCTTCACTCAGCTGAATGTGTAATTTGAGCTTCAGCTGTTCAGGTCTGTGAGCAACAGATTTTTTTATTTTTTCAGCAAAGCAGTTGAAAGTAGCCTGGTAAACATGTGAAAGGTGTTTTGAGCTTTTCTTTGCTGCTTGGAAATTATGTCAATGTTGTTGTGCGACACTTTTTTTTTTTTTTGCATACCACCTGCCTAAACATTGTTACTGACAAAGTACACCCTGTGGGGCAGATCCACAGAGATCTGCACCCGCGCAGCGTATCAGAGATACGCTTCGCCGCCGTATCTTACCTGGCTTTAGTTTGAATCCTGGAAGAATTTGCGCCGTAAGTTACGGCGGCGTAGTCTATCTCTGGCGGCGGAATTCAAATCGGCGATTAGGGGGCGTGTTTCATTTAAATGAAGCGCGTCCCCGCGCCGAATGAACTGCGCATGCTCCGTTTCTAAATTTCCCGCCGTGCATTGCGCTAAATGACTTTGCAACGTCGTCATTTTTTTTAACTTAGACGGGAATTACGTCCATCCCGATCCACGGACGACTTACACAAAAAATAAATAAATAAATAAACGCGGGAACGACGGCCTTACTTAACATGGCAGGTCTAACTATACGCGACGAAATACCAGCTTTAACTATACGCCGGAAAAAGCCGAATAGAGACATCGTAAAAAAATGCGCCGGCCGCTCGTACGTTCGTGGATCGTCGGAAATAGCTAATTTGCATACCCGACGCGGAAAACGACGTGAACGCCACCCAGCGGACGCCAAAGTATTGCATCTTAGATCCAAAGGCGTACGAGGACGTACACCTGTCGGATCGTACCCAGATGCCGTCGTATCTTGGTTTGAGGATTTAAACCAAAGATACGACGCGGCAAATTTGAAAGTACGCCGGCGTATCAGTAGATACGCCGGCGTACTCGCTCTGAGGACCTGCCCCGGTGTTGATATGTAAATCTTAACATTACATGGACCTTCATATGTCTCCGTGGTCTGACTAATACATGGCTTTTTTGTATTTTAACCACTTCAGCCCCGGAGGATTTGGCTGCTGAATGACCAGGCCATTTTATTTGCAAAACGCACTGGGTTGCTTTAACTGACAATTGCGCGGTCGTGCGACGTGGCTCCCGAACAAAATTTACGTCTTTTTTTTCCCCACAAATAGAGCTTTCTTTTGGTGGTATTTGATCACCTCTGCGGTTTTTATTTTTTGCGCTATAAACAAAAATAGAGCGACAATTTTGAAAAAAAAAGCTATATCTTTTACTTCTTGCTATAATATATATACCCCAAAAAACGTTTTTTTTTTCCTCAGTTTAGGCCGATACGTATTCTTCTACATGTTTTTGGTAAAAAAAATCGCAATAAGCGTTTATTGATTGGTTTGCGCAAAACTTATAGCGTCTACAAAATAAGTGATCATTTTATGGCATTTTTATTAATAATTATTTTTTTACTAGTAATGGCGGCGATCATCAATTTTTATCATGACTGCGACATTATGGCGGACACTTTTGACGCCATTTTGGGACCATTGTCATTTATACAGCGATCAGTGCTATAAAAATGCACTGATTACTGTAATGCAGACGATCGGACATTCCGACATCAAAACCGTGGATTTTTTTCCCGACGGATTGTTCACTCAAACTTGTCTTGCATACACGTGGTCACACAAATGTTGTCGGAAATTCCGAACGTCAAGAAGGCGGTCACGCACGTCGAACCCGAGAAAAATTAAGTTCAATGATTCCGAGCATGCGTCAAATTGATTCCGAGCATGCGTAGGATTTTTGTTGCGTTGGAAATTGTCTACAGACGATCGGAATTTCTGACAAGAACTTTTGTTGTCAGAAAAATTGAGAACCAGCTCTCAAACATTTGTGGTTGGAAAATTCCGACAGCAAATGTCCGATGGAGCATATAGACACAGTCGGATTTTCCGACAACAAGCTTGCATAGAACCTTTGTTGTCAGAAATTCCGACCGTGTGTGTGTACGCGGCATAAAAATGACACTGGCAGTGAAGAGGTTAACCAGTAGGGGGCGCTGAAGGGGTTAAGTGTGTCCTAGATATGTGTTCTAACTGTGGGGGGGGCGGCGTGGCTACGTGTGACACGACACTGATCACTGCTCCCGATTCCAGGAAGCTGTGATCAGTGTCCTGTCACTAGGAAGAACGGGGAAACTCTTGTTTACATCAGCATTTATCTGTTCTTCCTCTCCGTGAGACGATCGCGGGTATTCCCGTGGACATCGAGTCTTAGGCCCCATACACACGGGAGGATTTATCCGCGGATACGGTCCAGCGGACCGTTTCTGCGGATAAATCCTCTCGAGGATTTCAGCAGATTTCTCTGCGATGGAGTGTACTCACCATTGCATTGAAATCCGCGCCGAAATCCTCTGGCGATGACGTGTCGCGCCGTCGCCGCGATTATGACGCGGCGACGTGCGCGACGCTGTCATATAAGGAATTCCACGCATGCGTCAAATCATTACGACGCATGCGGGGGATCCCTTCGGAAGGATGGATCCAGTGAGTCTGTACAGACCAGCGGATCCATCCGTTGGGATGGATTCCAGCGGATAGATTTGTTTGGCATGTCAGCAAATATTCGATCTGCTGGAATCCATCCCAGGGGAGATATATCCGCGGAAACAGATCCGCTGGAGTGTACACACCATAGGATCTATCCGCTGAAACCCATTCGCTGGGATTTATCTGCGGATGGATTCTATCGTGTGTACGGGGCCTTAAAGTGGTTGTTTAGATTAAGATTAGATTAAGGCTTACCTGTAGGTGCAAGAAATATCTCCTAAACCTACACAGTTTAGGAGATATTTCCAAAAGACTGCACTGATGTCTACGGCGCATGCGCCATAGACAACGGCGCGCAGGACGTCATCGCGGCTCCGGCCAGTCACAGGAGCTGCGATACGAGGAAGACACTCGGGGAAAGATGACGGCGGCGGAGGTGGTGGCGGAGGAGAGGAACGAGCACCGCTGCGGGGGCTTCGATCTTAGATAAGTAGTACATAATCAGCTAGTATGCTATGCATACTAGCTGATTATGCCTTTATATATATATATATATATATATATATATATATATATATATATATGCCGTGCCATTGTATATCGTCGTGCGCCGGTCGGCAAGGGGTTAAGGCAGATCCTTCAGGAAACATTACTTTTCCGTTTTTTTCTGCTCGGTAGGTCTGAAAAACGAGAAAGATTTATCAACCACAGCCATGGGGGGAATTTGTAGAATGAATTAGTCATTGTTTTGTGAAAGGTCACGGACACATAACAAGGTAGGTTATTAATGTGTAATAACATTGTATAGGGTTCCAGTTAAGCTTTCACATCAGTATCGAAAAAAAAAAAAAAAAACGGAAAAGGCTAACGGTCCTTCAAATCAAAGATTCCCTCCAGCTCCTGACTTCTTCCTCCAAACCCCCCCCGGAGGCGGCTAACGAGGTTTCATCCGTTACGATTTGTGATGGAGCTTAATCCCCTTATGGAATTAGACCTGTAATATGGACTTGCCTATCCGACATCCAATATATCCGATGGTGGTTGATGGAACCTCAGATTTAATTAACAAACACTTGATCATTTCCACTGAAAAAAAAAAGGGGCCCAGGGAAATCTCTTGACGTGGCATCACATCCACTCAGATTCTCAATTCTTGTTTTGGGCAGCAAGAAAAATCAATTTTAGCCGGTATTTAAGTAGAGAATGAAAAGTGTGATTGGGACATTTCCATAGCAGCGGGCATCTCACGGGAGGAGAGGCCATGAAAAAGTTTTTCGATTTTTTTATTTTCTTCTTTCAGATTCAATTGGCAGAAGATAAAGAGAAGGGCCCGGATTCACAAAGCACTTGCGCCGACGTATCTCGAGATACGCCGCGTAAGTGCAAATATGCGACGTTGTATCTGTGCGCCTGATACGCCTGAAAACAGGCTTCATCCGACAGACATAACTTGCCTACGCCGGCGTATCGTGGGCGCATATTTACGCTGGACGCATGTGTCGCTCCCATTGATTCACAAAGCACTTACGCCGAAGTATCTCCAGATACGCCGCGTAAGTGCAAATATGCGCCGGCGTATCTATGCGCCGGTCCCACAAACTAAGATACGCCTAAAAACAGGCTTCATCCCACCGACGTAACTTGCCTACGCCGGCGTAGAGTGTGCGCATATTTACGCTGGACGCATTTGGCGCTCCTATTGATTTTCTATTCACATATGCAAATAAGGCATACAGCGATTCACGAACGTACGTCCGTCCGACGCAGTGCGCGTAAAGTCATACGTCCGGCGTAAAGTTATGCCCCATAAAGGAGGTGTAACTCAGCAGCATCCATGCAAAGGGCTGCACCAGGGAACACAAGTCCTTATGTGAAACCTGCTCTATCTTGAGACTGATCGCCAATCCTGCCATAGATACAAGCTCAGTTCCAGATGTAGGGATGGCAGCACCTCTCATAACCAGCACCACTAGTTCCAGAGTTGGGCTCATACGTCACCCAGCCATTGGCGTTCCTGATGGCTGAAAATTGCAGAACATCTCCATGTGTTATGCGTTTATAATATATAATCCATAGAAGGAGCATCTAGGGCCAGATCCTCAAAGAAGTTACGCTGGCGTATCTATTGATACGCCGCGTAACTTCTAGTTTGCTCCGGCGTATCTTTGTTTTGTATCCACAGGTGGCTAGGTGGCTTTTCCGTCGATTTCCGCGTCAAGTATGCAAATTAGCTAGATACGGCGATCCACAAACGTACGTCCGGCGCATTTTTTTACGTTGTTTCCGTAAGGCTTTTTTCGGCGTATAGTTACCCCTGCTATATGAGGCGTATTAGGGTTTGGGTTAGGGTTTAGGGTTAGGGTTTCCCATTGAAGAATATGGCTAGGACTCAGGTCTTGCAACAGGGAAATCCCACAAAGGTCAAAGGTCAGAAGGCGGGTTCCCAGAGGTCAAAGGTCACACGGTGTGGCTGACCCACCCCCACCAAAGTGTACCGCCTACCCCCATTAAGTCAGGGAATGAACAAGTCGGGGAATGAACAAGTCGGGGAAAGCGTCTTGCGCGCGCTTCGTGCGCAGGCGCCGAATAGAGCCGAGCCGACCCGAGCTTCCTTCGGGAAGTCGTGACGCGCTGTGTGCGCGGTCGTTTAGCATGTCAATCAATTGACATGACAATAGGAACGCCCACTCCCGCGGGATTCCCTACCCGGAAGCCGCGGTGAATTCCACGGGTAAACGATATCTACGGCAAAACAAAAATAAAGGTCAGTGTCATTTTATATGCAGCACGGTACTGGATGTAGTGTTAGAAATTTTTTATAGGGTGAACCTCCACTTTAAGTATGGACGTCGTTCCCGCGTCGAATTTTAAAATGTTTACGTTGTTTGCGCAAGTCGTTTGCGAATAGGGCTTTGCGTAGAATGACGTTCACGCCGTAAGCATTGGCTTGTTGCAGGTTAATTTCGAGCATGCGCACTGGGATACCCCCACGGACGGCACATGAGCCGTTCAAAAAAACTTCATTTACGTTGGGTCAAGATGTATTAACATAAAACACGCCCCCATCACATCCATTTGAATTGCGCGCCCTTAAGCCGCCAAAGTTACACTACGCCGTCGTAACTTACGGCGCAGATTCTTTCAGGAAAGGGAAAATATGCTGTAAGTTACGGCGGCGTAGTGTATCAGAGATACACTACGCCGGGCGCAACAATGCGCCACGCTACGTGGATCTGGCCTCTACTCTACGGTAACATTTTATTATGATTTTTTTGAAGCAACTTTGATGTTCAACTTTAATATTTAGGGGCCCTTCATAAACAGAAGACTTCTGAACCTGAAATATTTTTGAAATTTCGAAGCAGCAATTAGAACTTCACAAACGTTTTACTCTCTGACCCCCTGCAAACGTTTTACTTTCTGACCCCCTGCAAACGTTTTACTCTCTGACCCCCTGCAAACATTTTACTCTCTGACCCCCTGCAAACGTTTTACTCTCTGACCCCCTGCAAACGTTTTACTCTCTGACCCCCTGCAAACGTTTTACTCTCTGACCCCCTGCAAAGAAAACACAAGTGAAAAAGAAAGACAAACACGTTGCAATATTACGGTTGTTGGGAAATTGACACGCACGGCTTGCAGAATTATTTAAAATACAGTAGGCTTCCTGACTGCTTAATTATAATGTGCGAGTTAATAACAGTGTAGCTTTATCAAGCACTAAATTTCATACTCCCCTTCACAGGTTTATAAAAAGAAGGACGTGACCCAGAAAATCTGATCAATGCTGCCTAGTGTATGTTACACATTACACACAACCAGGTACACCCAGCCGCCGGGAGAGAGGCGGAGGAGATGTACTCTACTGTATTCTAGAGGGAAGGGCATTCTTCTTCTGCATTGAATCTATATTAGGCATATCTAATAGATATAAGAAAAGAAGGGAAGAGGAAGGAAGGAAGGAGGAAGTAAGGAAGGAGGGAGGGAGGGAAGGAAGGAAGTAAAGAAGAAATAAAGGAGGGAAGGAGGCATGGGCGTCCGCTCCATAGGGCAAGGGGGGTCATTTGCCCCCCCCCCCCTGGAATCACCAGGGAGAGCCAGGAGCAGGGTCAAACTGGCCCTGGGGCCGATTTAAGCGATGACTGCAGCGCTCCCCTCCCCTCTAGTTGTGCCTTATTTACAGTGCCTGTCCCTCTTCTGGAATCAAGTCCATTTGTCCCTCATTCCAAAAGGTTCCTCTTTTAGACCTTAAATAAATATACTGTCAATATAGTGTATTGTAAAGGGGTCCAGTGATGCAGGGTGCTGTGTAATGTAAAGGGGTCCAGTGACGCAGGGTGCTGTGTAATGTAAAGGGGTCCAGTGATGCAGGGTGCTGTGTAATGTAAAGGGGTCCAGTGATGCAGGGTGCTGTGTAATGTAAAGGGGTCCAGTGATGCAGGGTGCTGTGTAATGTAAAGGGGTCCAGTGATGCAGGGTGCTGTGTAATGTAAAGGGGTCCAGTGATGCAGGGTGCTGTGTAATGTAAAGGGGTCCAGTGATGCAGGGTGCTGTGTAATGTAAAGGGGTCCAGTGATGCAGGGTGCTGTGTAATGTAAAGGGGTCCAGTGACGCAGGGTGCTGTGTAATGTAAAGGGGGCCAGAGGTGCAGGGGGCTGTGTAATGTAAAGGGGTCCAGTGACGCAGGGTGCTGTGTAATGTAAAGGGGTCCAGTGATGCAGGGTGCTGTGTAATGTAAAGGGGTCCAGTGATGCAGGGTGCTGTGTAATGTAAAGGGGGCCAGTGATGCAGGGTGCTGTGTAATGTAAAGGGGTCCAGTGATGCAGGGTGCTGTGTAATGTAAAGGGGGCCAGTGATGCAGGGTGCTGTGTAATGTAAAGGGGGCCAGTGATGCAGGGTGCTGTGTAATGTAAAGGGGGCCAGTGATGCAGGGTGCTGTGTAATGTAAAAGGGTCCAGAGGTGCCGTTGTGGAGAGGGGGTACACAGTAGTGACAAAGAGATATTGAAAGATGCAGGGGGCACAGTGGGGTGTTTTTAAGAAAGGAAGGAAGGAAGGAAGGAAGGAACTATGAAGGTGGGAGCAAGGAAGGGAAGAAGTGAAGAAAGAAAGGGGAGAAGGTAGAGGAAAAAAAGGGGTGGGAGGAAGGGGAGAAGGAAGGAAGGAAGGAGATAAAAGAAGAAAAAAAGAAGAAGAAAGAGAGGACAAGAAGTGAAATGTGGGGGAGGATATTGAAGGAAAGAAGCAAAAGGTTAAGAAGAAGGAGAATAAATAACAGAAGGGAAGAAAGTAGGAAGTAACAAAAGGAGGTAGGGAATGAGCGGTAACAAAGAGAAAGAAGGGGAGGTGGGGAAGATGGAATAAAGATGAGAGGGAGGGAGAGAAGGAAGGAAAGAAGGAAGGAAGGAAGGAAGGAAGGAAGGAAGGAAGGAAGGAAGGAAGGAAGGAAGGAAAGAAGATAGGATGGAAGGAAGGTGTCGGTGGGAGGACAGGATGGAAGAGAGAAAGTAAAGAAGTGAGGAAAGAAAAGAAGGTAGGAGAAGGAAGGGGAGAAAAGAAGGAAAAGAGGAAGGAGGAGGTAGGAAGAAAGGGAAAGGAAGAAGGGGAGGAAGGATAGTAAGAAAGTAAAGGAGGAAAGGAAAAGAGGAGTATGGAAATGAGGGAAGGGGAAGGGAGAGAAGAGGGAAAGACGGAAGCAGAGAAAAGACAAAAAAAGGAAATAAGATGGGAGGGGAGAATGAGAGCAAGGGAAAGGTGGGGGGGGGGGGTAGGGAAGGGGGGTGATGAAGGAAGAAAATAAAAAGGTAAGCAAGGAGAGACAGAATAGAAAGAAGGTAGGGAGTAGAGAGCAAGAAGGGAAAGGTGGGGGAGGATGATGAAGGAAGGAAAGAAAAGGGAAGGAAGGAGGGGAATAAATAACAGAAGGAAAAACAGTAGGAAGTAAGAAAAGTAGGTAAGGAATGAAAGGTAACCAAAGGAAAGGAGGGGAGGTAGGGCAAATGGAATAAAGATGATAGTAAGAGAGATGGAGGGAGGGAAGGAAGGAAGAAAAGTGAAGGCGAAGGTTGGAGGACAGGATGGAAGAGAGAAAGTAAAGAAGAAGTGAGGAAAGAAAAGAAGGAAGGACTAGGAAGGGAGAAAGGAAGGAAAGAAGGAAGAGAGGAAGGAAGAGAAAGGAGGAAGGAAAGTACGAAAGGAAGGGGGGCGAGGGCAAGAGGAGTAAGGGAAGATGGAAGCAGGGAAGGCAAAAAAAGGAAATAAGACGGGAGGGGAGAATGAGAGCAAGGGAAAGGTGGGGGGGGGGGTTAGGGGAGGGGGGTGATGAAGGAAGAAAATAAAAAGGTAAGCAAGGAGAGACGGAATAGAAAGAAGGTAGGGAGTAGAGAGCAAGAAGGGAAAGGTGGGGAAGGATGATGAAGGAAGGAAAGAAAAGGTAAGGTAAGGAAGGAGGGGAATAAATAACAGAAGGAAAAACAGTAGGAAGTAAGAAAAGTAGGTAAGGAATGAAAGGTAACAAAAGGAAAGGAGGGGAGGTAGGGCAAATGGAATAAAGATGATAGTAAGAGAGATGGAGGGAAGGAAGGAAGGAAAGAAGGAAGGTGAAGGTCGGAGGACAGGATGGAAGAGAGAAAGTGAAGAAGAAGTGAGGAAAGAAAAGAAGGAAGGACAAGGAAGGGAGAAAGGAAGGAAAGAAGGAAGAGAGGAAGGAAAAGAAAGGAGGAGGGAAAGTAAGAAAGGAAGGGGGCGAGGGCAAGAGGAGTAAGGGAAGACGGAAGCAGGGAAGGCAAAAAAAGGAAATAAGATGGGAGAGGAGAATGAGAGTAAGTGAAGGGTGGGGGGTTTGGGAGGGGGGTGTTCAGGGGAGGGAGATGATGAAGGAAGAAAAGAAAAGGTAAGAAAGGAGAGATGGAATATAAAAGAATGTAGGGAGTATAAAAAAGGAAGTGAGAGGAAGAAAACCTAAAAAGGGAAAAGAGGGAGGTGAGGAAATAGAAGAAAGATGATTAGGAGAGGGGGTGAATGAGGGAAGGAAGGAAAGTAGGAGGGAGAAACAGAATGAGGGAAAGAGAAGGAACAAAAGGAAAATAAAGAGAAATTAAGCAGAGGATGTGGAAATAGAATGAACAAATAACGAGGAAAGGTGAGGAAAGGAAAAGGAGAAGGATAAGGATAGATAGAAAACATTAGAGAGATAGATACAGTAGATAAATAGATAGATAGAATTATACTCCCAGGGACTCTGTATTACTGAATGTAATTTCACCTGATATTAATTTGTAGATATTCTGTAAAACATGGCATTATAGGTCACAAGATAACAGGCTGAGTTCCTGTATGCAGATCGGAGCCATTTGCTGCCTTGTCCATAATGTTGTATCTAATGAATGCTGCGTCACGCTGGGACATCTCATTAGCTCTGTAAACTTTAAATGTCAGCAATGTTTTTAATGCCAGCATTGTAAAAAGGTACAAGACTGGTCAATAGGATGATGATGTGACAGTATTCATCATGCAAGGGCACTGCTCATCCCTGTTCTTACATCCTGTTCAGCTCCAGGCACGGAAATATCATCACATACCGCAGGTAAAAGACAATATTCTAGATTTGAAGGAGAACTCCTCTCCTTATTTGGAAATCAATGACTTTACAATAACAGCCACATTGGAGATCGGAGGGGAGAGGGGGTTGTGGATGTTGGGGAGATACATAGACTATAGGTTGACCATAAGACCTTTGTGAGACCTGTGCCGGATAAAATCTTGCAGTGGACTGGATTTGGCCTTTGGCCAGTAGTTTGGAATCCCTGTAGACATGAGTGGAGACAGGCCTGTACCAAAGTTTGTGGGGTCTCCTAGCAAAATGAATAAAGGGGTCCCTCTTCCCCTCTAATTTTCATCTCATCTCAATGATGGAAACAGGGTTGTGCATGAATTCCATTTTAGCATAACTAAATTTCATACGGTCTCCGATGGGTTGAGACCGTAATTCTTGATGGGCAAACACAAAGTACTCATAATAATGTGTTCTCAGAATCCAGGGTGGTCCAGATAGCTTGTAAAGTAGTGGGACAACATAGAAATGTATCTAGCTCAAGGAAGACAATGTGGTCCTACTGTAGCTCTTCCTTTTGGGGCAACCTAAAGTTACCAATTCTGACATGGACAGACCATACATACATCATCCCTTTGGGAACTCTAGACAAGGCCCAGCCTGGCCTAACCAGTCCCCAATGCTCTCCCTCTCTAGCCAGCACTAGTCTATCTGTCCCCATGTCCAGATCTATGTTCAAGACCAAGGTTTGTCTGGCCTAACCAGGATACAGTTCCCAGTGCTCTCCCTCTCTAGCTGGCACCAATCTATCTTAACCCAGTATCCAGATCTATATTCAAGATCAAGGCTTGTCTGGCCTAACCAGGATACAGTTCCCATAGTTCTCCCTCTCTAGCTGGCACCAATCTATCTTTACCCAGTTTCCAGATCTATATTCAAGATCAAGGTTTGTCTGGCCTAACCAGGATACAGTTCCCATAGTTCTCCCTCTCTAGCTGGCACCGGTCTATCTTAACCCAGTGTCCAGATGTATGTTCAAGATCAAGGCCTAGCCTGGCCTAACCAGTATATAGTTCCCAGTGCTCTCCCTCTTTAGCGGGCACCAGTCTATCTGTCCCAGTGTCAAGATCCATGTTCAGGATCAAGGCTCAACCTAGGGTTGCCACCTCATCCCTTTAAACCTGAACACCTATGACTTGAATAGGTGTCTAATTCACTAATAGATCTAATTCACTGCAGATAAGTCTCCAAGTGAGTTTAATTACCACTTTAATCAGCCACAAAACCTGTGTAATTAATATGTGTTTGGTTTTAAGGGATGAGGTGGCAACCCTAGCTATGCCAGGCCTAACCAGGATACAGTCCCCAATGTTCTCCCTCTCTAGCCACTAATGAAGAGACCCATGTCCACACAGTTGCACAGTTATTTTGGCCCACACTGTTCTCAACCAAGGGGGTACTGTTCAATTGAGTTTCCTAGTGCAGTTTTTTTCAACTCATGTCTCCAGCCACAGCCTTCCTTCGTCAAGGCCTCCAGCTAGCTGCAGACCCCTTAACATTCCACAATGCCTCCCAGCTCTCATAGTGATGCCAAACCCCCATAGAGGCCCACGGTGCCCCCATGAGAGCCCTCAGCCTCTATTGTGCTGCCCAGTCTCCCAAAGTGCCACCCAGCTTCCTGCTGCAGAGCTTCCAGCCATCCATAGGATTCCGAACTGTGACGGACACCGGACACCCTGTTGGTTATCTCCACCAAGAAGCTGCTTCTGGAACACAAGACCCACAAGTCTGGCTATAGTTACTCCAAGAACCAGGCAACACCAGTTTTGGAGTACACCAGAATAATAACTGTTTATTTAAACAAGAATACAGGCTTTTATACACTTGAGAAGGGGGTTCCCCCTCCTGATCATATTACCCTAACAATACAAACTGTAACTGAAACATAAATTAACATGAGCTAATTAACTAGTCATTTAACTGGCCTAGATGACTCAGAGGTCTGACCTTTCAGGTCAGACTTGCCATCTTCTAGTTTAGAAGACACAATACACATTATCATAAATATAAACACAGAACACCTTCACACAATAGTAGGAGCCCCCAGTAGAAGATGGACCGGCTCCTACATTGATGACCATGAAATCCATAACTAAGCAATGCTTTGATTAATCAGGGATTGCAGATGGCATGGCAACAGTCTACAAAACTCTTACAATGTTCCATCATTCTGACACAGTGGAATTAATGTATCATAGATTTCTTGAGGAATATTGTTGATAAATATTACTGTTCCATTTTAAGTAATCCAAACCACATTCTCAGTGTCCAATAAATAGCTGTCCATCATTTTCTCAGTCACCTTGTGCCCCTAATAGGCACAGGCTGACTTAGACATACGAGGTGCATGGGGAGCTGCAACAAGGGTTTCCCAACCTCTCCAAGGGATTCTGGGTTCCATGGGCCCCCCACCCACAGTGACTCCCGTCACACAAACCTCCAAGAGTGTCCCACAGTGCCCCACAGCTTCCTCCAATAGCCTTGTCCCCCTACAGGGCCACCTATCATACTTCCATCGTGTTGAAACGTTAATTTTTACTGTTGGGGCATGGAAGGTTTTGGAAGAATTTACATCCTCTGGTCTCCAAAAGGTTGAGAACCACTGGACTTGTGTACTCAAGCAAAGCCAAGCTTTGCCCTATAGGAGTTTTATTCCGGTATTTTCCAGGTGATTAGAATGTGCTTTTAAAGCCATGCTTCTACTTTTACTATTTGTGCTCTTGATGACCCAGAATTTCCGTTTGTTTAAAAAAAGACGAAGAATGTGCAGAATGCACTAAAACTCATTACTCTGTTGCTGAAGAAAAGTCAATATCTATAAAGGCAGCTCGGTTATCTCTCCGGGAAATCTGCATGTGAGCTCCTTCACGAAAAAGCCCAGCGCTCTCCGCTGCCAAATGAACGCTGTCAAAAACTTTATTTACCCGCTGTCCTCTGACCCACAGCGGTCTAGCCTTCACCTGTCTGCAGATAAGAGAGGCACACTGACAGCACCGGCTGAAAGGCAATTTCTGCATAATTACAAAACTATCTCTTTGATGGCGTGATACTCTGCAAACCCAAGACGCTACGTGCTGAGGTTAGGGGGGCCGGAGATTGCTGCTGTAGGCCCAGAGGGGGAGGGCAAGGCCGCACATTGTTAAGATATCCTAGAACAGTGGTCTCCAAACTGCGGCCCGGGGGACAGATGTGGCCCTTTGCTTGCTTTTATCAGGCCCTTGGGGCACTATGTCAGCCACTGATACCAACAATGAGGCAGAATTCATCCAACTGGCATCAATGATGGGGCACAACTCCTCCCACCAACAAAGGAGTACAATCTCACCCAATGACACCAACAATGGGGCACAATTCCTCCCAATGACACCAATGATGGAGCACAATTCTTCCCACTGACATCAAAGATGGCACATTGTTTATTCCCACTGACGTTGGGACCTTTTCTACTCCCAATGACCACAGTCCGGCCCCATCCAAAGTCCGAGGGACAGTAAACTGGCCCCCTGTTCAGAAAGTTTGGAGACCCCTGTCCTAGAATATCAAAAAAATGTGCAAAAAAAATGCGTGTTGAACTTGTGGTGCCATTTATTGTTAATGTCATACCAAAAGTGGCAACCAGACACACATGTCTTGCACATGCCAAAACAGGTAAGACAAAGAATTAAAACACATAGTTAAAAAAAACGCCTCCAAAAAGGTACATGAGTGTCTTTAGTGCATCTATCGCTGATAAGGCAGCCCAATGGAATGAATGGGCTGTCCTATCTGTGTAGCGTGAAAAAAAAAAAGCATGACTTCTTCTACTGTAAGGCAGGGATGGCCCGTCCATTAAGGGTGCACGGGCGCCGCTTCCCCTATCCATGCGCCCCTTTCAGGACACCGGCACATGGATTCCAATGCAGAGGGGCTGTTTTTTTGAAGCACCCATTCGAATTTCCTGTTTACTCGGCGCCCTCTTTAATACAAAGTTCCACCTCCTGGACCGGCTTCTATGATAGACAGAACACTGGTCCAATGCTGGCCCACAGAGGCGGCTCTTTAATTAGGCAAATTAGGCGGTCGCCTAAGGCCTCAAACTCACAGGGGCCTCGTGGCCGCCTAACTTACCCAATGCATTACCCCAGTTTTGAGGGACAGGGGACCTTAACTCTGCTGTGCTCAAGCAGTGTTAAGAGCCCTGACTCAGGAGCGGGGCTGCTAGCATCCCTAACAACCAGTGAATATTGGTGACACCACCCCTTGTGACGTCAATGACCCAGCATGCCCTCAATCAATGATGTCACAAGGGGGTGGGTTTACCAGGTGACATCAACATGTGGCCCCTTAGTTATTAAAGAGCAGAATCTGGGGGCCGCCTTGTTAAAGGGGGCTTCCAGATTCCGATAAGCCCCCTGCCCGCAGACCCCCACAGCCACCGGCCAGGGTTGTGGGGAAGAGGCTCTTGTCCTTGAATTATTTTTCCCATCATGGGTGTGAGTGGGGCCCCATGTCAAGTTTTGCCTAAGGCCTCACAAGGCCTAGAGCCGCCTCTGCTGGCCCGGAAGACAGGACTTCCTATTTCAGATTGCAGTATCGGCGTATAACACGCACACACAATTTGCAACCGATTTGCAGGGTGAAAAAGTGCGTGTTATACGCCAATAAATACAGTAATTGTTCAACCATACCTCACTGGTGATCAATTTTACACAATGCAGTTTCATGATTCATGAAGAGCCAACATCATCTTCCGAATGTCATTCTTTTCTCTTTAAAATCTGAGATGGCCCGACTTAAAAGAGAAATTTGTTCCACTGACACGTAAAAAAAAAAAAACTCTCAATTTTAGCTGCGGATGTTAAATTATATGATGAACCCAGCTGGCTGTGAAATTGCTGCCCAAGAGTAGACCTTTCCTCCAAAAAAAAAAGCGATTTTTGTAACGCTGAACCGATTTAGGAAATTCTGACCCGGAAAACTCCAGGCCCCCGGCGGATGGATGATGTTCCTCACACTTCTTCTGGCATGAAAAGAACCTTTGTCTGAAATGTTCAGCTCGGGCTGTTAAAAAGTCGGTTCCCGTGGCCAGCTCTGAGAACGTTTGACGTGAAGCTGTTTATCGTTAATAGCGCTGTCACTAGAGTCAAGAACATCTCTGAAACGTGCTACTGACCATCATGAAAAGAACTTCATGTCACTTGGCTTCTGGAGCGTAAAAAAAAAAGCGCTGTCAGTCTGCAGCCCGACTCAAGGCGCCTTGTCACAAGAAGGGACCGTGAAATGGGAAATGGTCATCACGCCGTTTTTTTCTACTCAACGTTTTAAAATGTCGCTCTTTTAATTCATGATGTTCACCACAAAGATTAAAGGAGAACATCCTTCCCTAATCCCCTCCACCCCCCCCCCCCCCCCCCCGTGTCATTGTTTTCTCGCTTCCTACCTGATTTTGTGGGTAATCCTCCAAATATATTCTCACATGTCCATTGATTTCAGTGTTATCCTGCTACAATCCTGCGCTGACATCTTTTTTACTAGTCTCACCCTAAGTTAGGATGACCAGACATCCCTGGTTTCCGGGGACAGTCCACGGATTGAGGACACTTTCCCTGCAGGGCAATCTTAATAGCATCATGGGCCCATGGGCACGACTCTGGATACAAGCGCCTTGAGGCGATTCGGTTCGCATTTGTCAGCGCTATACAAGTTACTCACTCACTCACTTACAGTATATACAGTGGCCTGGATTCAGGTAGATTTGCGAATTTTTTACGGAGGCGCAGGGCAACGTTTTTGCCCTGTGCCCCCGCAAATTTACTGCTCTGCCCTTGATTCACGGAGCAGTAGCTCCGTAAATTGCGTGGGTGCGCCGGCAAAATGCCCGGCGTAAGCGCGCGCAATTTAAATGATCCCGTAGGGGGCGGGAATCATTAAAAATTAGGCGCGTTCCCACGCCGATCGTAGAGTGCATGCTCTGTCGGGAAACTTTCCCGACGTGCATTGCGGCAAATGACGTCGCAAGGACGTCATTTGCTTCAAAGTGAACGTGAATGGCGTCCAGCGCCATTCACGAATCACTTACACAAACTATGTAAATTTGAAATTTCGCGTCGCGGGAACGACGGGTATACGTAAGCCTTACGCGAAAACCGCCGTACGGAAACGACGTAAACTGCGTACGCAGGGCTCGCGTAACGTTGTGAATTGGCGTTAGTATGCAATTTGCATACTATACGCTGAGCACAACGGGAACGCCACCTAGCGGCCATCGCAAGAATGCAGCCTAAGATATGCGGGCATAAGAGCCTTATGCCGTGCATATCTTAGGCTGCAGTTGGCGTAACGAGGTTCCTGAATCAGGAGTATTCGTTACACCGGGGCAAGTAAGCAATTGCGCTGTGTAACTATGGTTACACAGGCGCAATTGCTTCTTGAATCCGGACCCCTGTGTATGTATATTGCCAATCTACCCTTGGGAGCAAATGGTGGGGGAAGCAACAGCTAACTAATACGATGCTGCACACCAAGAGACCCAGCCAAAGTGCAGAGAGATGAGATGCAGCTTCAGCCTGGCTCCTCCCAGGCCACACCCCCAACTAACGCATTTCACCCTGCCCACAGGGCTTAGTCATAGGCCTTTCCTGGAGCTGAGATGAGCTATCTGGGTGCCGACACTCAGCAGTTTGAGGCACTGGGGAACTCCACAGCAACGCTTCGAGTGGCACTCTAAGCTTTTAGTCACGACCTCATTCAAACGGTCAAAGTAATATGAGTTCAAAGACCTGGGTATACTGTTTGGGAGGGATGTCTGAATCGCAGGACATGGCAGATATATAGACTCAAGCGAGACAGCCAGAATTCCTTGAGGGCTCATTTACACAAAGCTGCATTTTTACAGCCCCCCCAACAGCTACAAAACCAGAGACCGAGGATGTACACATGTAGGTAGATTCAGAGAGAGTTAGGCCGGCGTATCAGTAGATACGCCGACCTAACTCGGAATCTGCGCCGTCCTAAGTTTAAGTGTATTCTCAAACTGAGATACACTTAAACCTATCTAAGATACGACAGCCTGTGCCGTCGTATCCTAGGGTGCAATATTTAGGCTGGCCTCTAGGTGGCGCCTCCGTTGAGTTCGGCGTAGAATATGTAAATGACTAGATACGCCTATTCACGAACGTACGTGCGTCCGTCGCAGTAAAGATACACCGTTTACGTAAGGCGTTTTCAGGCGTAAAGTTATTCCATCAAATAGCTGGAATAGTCAATGTTAAGTATAACCGTCGTTCCTGCGTTGAAATTTGAAAATGTTACGTTGTTTGCGTAAGTTGTCTGTGAATAGGGCTGGACGTAATTTACGTTCACGTCGAAACCAATACGTCCTTGCGGCGTACTTTGGAGCAATGCACACTTGGAAATTTACACGGACGGCGCATGCGCCGTTCGTAAAAAACGTCAATCACGTCAGGTCACCCCCCATTAACATAAAACGTGCCCCCTCATCCTAATTTGAATTAGGCGCGCTTACGCCGGTCCCATTTATGCTACGCTGCCGTAAGTTAGGAGGCAAGTACTTTGTGAATACAGTACTTGCCTCTCTGACTTAAGGCGGTGTAGCGTAAATACGATATTCTACACCACTTTAAAATTGGGGCGCTCTCTGTGAATCTACCTAATGGTCTCCTCACCACCTGTCAAATACCTCTTTAACCCCTTAACGCCCGCCACACGACTATATACGTCCGCAAAATGGCACGGACAGGCAGATGGGCGTATATATACGTCCCTGCCTTCTAGCGGGTGGGGGGTCCGATCGGGACCCCCTCGGCTGCGTGCGGCGGGCGGCTTACCTCGGGGAGTGATCCGGGACGACGGCGCGGCTATTCGTTTATAGCCGCTCAGTCGCGATCGCTCCCCGGAGCTGAAGAACGGGGAGAGCCGTATGTAAACTCGGCTTCCCCGTGCTTCACTGTGGCGGCGTATCGATCAAGTGATCCTTTTTATAAGGGAGACTCGATCGATGACGTCAGTCCTACAGCCACACCCCCCTACAGTTGTAAACACACACTAGGTGAACACTAACTCCTACAGCGCCACCTGTGGTTAACTCCCAAACTGCAACTGTCATTTTCACAATAAACAATGCAATTTAAATGCATTTTTTGCTGTGAAAATTACAATGGTCCCAAAAATGTGTCAAAACTGTCCGAAGTGTCCGCCATAATGTCGCAGTCACGAAAAAAATCGCTGATCGCCACCAATAGTAGTAAAAAAAAAAAAATTTTATAAAAATGCAATAAAACTATCCCCTATTTTGTATAAATTTTGCGCAAACCAATCGATAAACGCTTATTGCGATTTTTTTTACCAAAAATAGGTAGAAAAATACGTATCGGCCTAAACTGAGGAATTTTTTTTTTTATATATATGTTTTTGGGGGATATTTATTATAGCAAAAAGTAAAAAATATTGCATTTTTTTCAAATACCACCATAAGAAAGCTCTATTTGTGGGGGAAAAAAAGACGCCAATTTTGTTTGGGAGCCACGTCGCACGACCGCGCAATTGTCTGTTAAAGCGACACAGTGCCGAATCGCAAAACCTGGCCTGGGCATTTAGCTGCCTAAAGGTCCGGGGCTTAAGTGGTTAAAGCAATTTGAGTGTTGAGCGCCTTTTAGAAGCGCTGCAGTTCTTGCAGCAAGTAGAAACAGTCTGTATAGCCATATTTATGCACCAATACAACCATTATTTTTTTTTTTTAAAGTTAGATGAGACTTCAGCAGCAGCAGGAGACAGGTGGGCTTCCAAACTTTTATTTTGTCTGTGCTTCTCACTATTCCATGGAGACCGAATCTCACACCTCCCCCCTCCCTCTGCGTTGTGGCTGTTCGCACAATAAACTTTCAGAGTCGGAAAGGCATGGACAGTAAATTTCTCCCAATTGTCCTTCTGAGATCAGGGGAAGATGGTAAACATCTGTCCCAGCGTGCTGAGGGATGCTGAACTCTGTTGAAGGCGGACTCACATCTTCCAGTGGCTTCTGGAGCTTAGAAATTCAGAATTTTATGTTCCGTGATGGTGCAGCTCAAATGTCAGACCGAAACAGTCACCTCTTTGTGCCAAAATGATCAATCGACCCCCCTATAACCCCATCATAATGCTTTAAAGAAAACAGGCTGTAAGGCCTCGTACACACGATCGGTTAACCAGAGGACAACGGTCTGAAGGACCGTTTTCATCGGTCAAAACCGATCGTGTGTGGGCCCCATAGGTTGTTTAACCATTGGTTAAAAAAAGGCAACTTGCTTTAAATTTAACCGATGGATTCCTAACCGATAGGTCAAAACCGATCGTTAGTAGGCACAACCATCGGTTAAAAATCCATGCATGCTCAGAATCAAGTCGACGCATGCTTGGAAGCATTGAACTTCGTTTATTTCAGCACGCCGTTGTGTTTTACGTCACCACGTTCTGACACGATCGTTTTTTTAACCGATGGTGTGTAGGCACATCAGACCATCAGTCAGCTTCATCGGTTAACCGTTGACAACGGTCCTTCAGACCGTTTTCAACGGATGGACTGATCGTGTGTACGAGGCTTCAGATTATCAGATTTAAACAAGCATAGGAAATGTATGGTTAAAGCTGAACTCTAGGCAGATATAAAACACACAAATGAATGCAGTGTCGTGTGAATGGAAGAAGCAGAACAAAGAGCAGAATATAGGAGAAGAAGGCAGAGTGACAAAGAGATGAGCTCATCACTGTGCTGCTTCTCCTTTCCCTGGCCAGTCACAGGTTGGGGGCTCGTCTGGGATGACCTGTGCTCAGTGGGTTGAATGATGTTGGTCATTAGAGGACATCTAGTGGCAGAAAAAAAGTATTGCGGGGAAAATCTCTGTTATTTTGTTTTTTATTAGGCATTTCATTTTGTCCAGCCAGCCAAAACTTTTTTTTTTTCTCAGTTTTGGATAGAGTGGGGAAGGGTTAAAACTTCCTCTACTGCTTTCCGGGACTGGTCTTGCTGACAACATTTTAGGAAGTTAGGGCAAACTCTCCAACAACAACACAGAAATAAAACATGTTTTTCCTTAGGCTGTGGTACACACGATCGGTTAAACCGATGAGAACGGTCTGATGGACCGTTTTCATCGGTCCAAACCGATCGTGTTTGGGCGCCATCGGTTATTTATCCATCGGTTAAAAAAAAGCCAACTTGTTTTAAATTTAACCGATGGATTCCTAACCGATAGTTAAAAACCGATCGTTAGTAGGCACAACCATCGGTTAAAAATCCGCGCATGTTCAGAATCAATTTTTCCTCTTCTTGGGTCTTTGGTTCGGGGACCTTAGACCCAAGTACCCCATATCATGTTCAGAATCAAGTCGACGCATGCTTGGAAGCATTGAACTTCGTTTTTTTCAGAACGTCGTTGTGTTTTACATCACCGCGTTCTGACACGATCGTTTTTTTAACCGATGGTGTGTAGGCGCGACGGACCATCAGTCAGCTTCATCGGTTAACCGATGTAAATGGTCCATCAGACCGTTCTCATCGGATGGACCGATCATGTGTGTAAAGGGCTTTAGTAGAGCATTGCCACCACCCACATTCCTCCCCACTCCGCGCTATGATGGGCTGCCTCACCGGCTAATAGAAATACACAGGAGGCTGGAAAATCCAAGAATGTGGGTCTAACAAGAAGCTTTGGAGGCTTCTATCGGTATGAGTACTTCTAGCACTTTTTGGGGGGGGGGGGGGGTTGGAGGGTCAAGGTAGATTACCTATAATGCAACTCAATGTTTGCATGCTTTCTGTACCATATTTCCAATTTTTCTTTGTTGTTTTGCTTATACAGATTTAAAGAGTCTCTCCCTAGTGGAAGATCGTATTTCAGTGCAATGTCCTGATCAACAACCACCACTTAAAGTAAGTATTTTTTTCAACCAGTCAACCGTGACTGGCTGATTTCTATTGGGAGGGAAGGTTAGCAAGGCACAGTGATTTTCCGGCTTTGCTAAGCATGACATGTGATAGGCTCATATGCAGTAATGGGGCAAGACCCTTTAGCACCCAAAAGTGTTCACTTTCCCCCATGAGCTGTGTCCTTTTTTGCTCTCCCAAATACCCCCTCCTCCGCTAATGCGCCTATTGCTTGGCCCAAACCCTGCCTATAGCTATATCTTAACTAACAGTAATATGAAAAAAAAAGAAAGGAAAGGAAGGAAGTGAAAGGATGAGAAACTAAAGCAAGTAGGCCCTTTTTTGATCCCACCAACCCCCCACCATGGTCAAACTACTACCCCTTGGCCCAACCCTGCTTATAAGTATAGAATTACTAACTACACTAACTACTAAATACCTGGTTTAATGATCATGGTATCACTGTGATTGATTGGCCAGCAAACTCGCGTGACCTAAACCCCATGGAGAATCTGTGGGGTATTGTCAATAGGAAGATGAAAGACACCAGACCCAACAATGCAGAAGGCCACCATAAAAGCAACCTGGGCTTCCATAACACCTCAGCAGTGCCACAGGCTGATCTCCTCCATGCCACGACGCATTGATGTAGTAATTCATACAAAAGGAGCCCCGACCAAGTATTGAGTGCATACTATACTGTACATGGACAGACTTTTCAGTAACCCAACATTTCTGTATTAAAAATCCTTTTTTTCTGCCCTTATGTAATATTTACATTTTCTGAGATACATAATTTTGGGTTGTCACTAGCTGTAAACCATAATAATCAAAATTAAAAGAAAAAAATGCTTGAAATGTATCACTCTGTGTGTAATGAATATAATATATGAGTTTCACTTTTTTTTTTATTGAATTACTGAAATAAATTCGTTTTTTGATCTTCTAATTTTTGGAGACGCACCTGTATATGCGCAGAAAGAAATAAAGAAAGACAGAAAGAAAGAAAATACTGTATGTATTGGTGTATAACACACACTATTTCACCTTGAAAATCAGGGTTCAAATAGTGTGTGCGTGTTATACGCCAATACTGCAATTTGAGCTGCCTTGGAGGGAACGGTGAGGGGGGTGGGAGACGCGCGCCGTCAGATTACATACATCTCCTGTTTATTCAGCGGCCTCTGTAATATGAAGTCCCGCCTCCTGGGCCGGCATTGGACCAATTTTGGGTTGGTATAGTTCTTCCTATAGATTATCTGAACACATTACTGTTGATTATTTTGAATTTATGTGATTGTACTTTGTCCTTTTTATTTGATATATCAATAAAAACTATTGATACACAAGAAAGAAATCCAAAGAAAATAGGGAATGAAAGGGACATTTTGAGGAGAGAAAATAAGTAATTAAAGAAGAGATGGTGGGAAAACATAAGGAAAATAAAAAAGAAGGCAGGAAGGAAGGAAGGAAGGAAGGAAGGAGGGAAATCAAGGAAGCAATGAAAATGGTGGGATGAAATTTAAAATTAAAAGGAAGAAACCAAAAAGGGAGAGAAGGAGGAATGAAGAAAAAAACAAAGAGAATATAGGGAAGGAACGGGAGAAAAAAGAAAGAAAGAAAACCAAAGAAAATAGGGACTTAAAGGGACATTTTAAGGAGAGAAATTAAGGAATTAAAGAAGAGATGGTGGGAAAACATAAGGAAAATAAAAAAAGAAGGCAGGAAGGAAGGAGGGAAATCAAGGAAGCAGTGAAAATGGTGTGATGGAATAAAAATTAAAAGGAAGAAACTAAAAAGGGGAGGGGAGGAGGAATGAAGGAAACAAAAGAGACAATAAGAAAGAAAGAAAGAAAAGAAAGAAAAGAAAGAAAGAAAGAAAGAAAGAAAGAAAGAAAGAAAGAAAGAAAGAAAGAAAGAAAGAAAGAAAGAAAGAAAGAAAGAAAATAGGGAATGAAAGGGAATTTTTGAGGAGAGAAAATAAGGAATTAAAGAAGAGATGGTGGGAAAATAAAAAAGAAGGCAGGAAGGAAGGAGGGAAATCAAGGAAGCAATGAAAATGGTGGGATGGAATAAAAATTAAAAGGAAGAAACTAAAAAGGGGAGGGGAGGAGGAATGAAGGAAACAAAAGAGACAATAGGGAAAGAAAGAAAGAAAGAAAGAAAGAAAGAAAGAAAGAAAGAAAGAAAGAAAGAAAGAAAGAAAGAAAGAAAGAAAGAAAGAAAGAAAGAAAGAAAGAAAGAAAGAAAGAAAGAAAGAAAGAAAGAAAGAAAGAAAGAAAGAAAGAAAGAAAGAAAGAAAGAAAATAGGGAATTAAAGGGACATTTTGAGGAGAGAAATTAAGGAAGTAAATAAGAGATGGTGGGAAAACATAAGGAAAATAAAAAAGAAGACAGGAAGGAAGGAGGGAAATCAAGGAAGGAATGAAAATGGTGGGATGGAATAAAAATTAAAAGGAAGAAACTAAAAAGGGGAGGGGAGGAGGAATGAAGGAAACAAAAGAGACAATAGGAAAGAAAGAAAAATTAAAAGGAAGAAACTAAAAAGGGGAGGGGAGGAGGAATGAAGGAAACAAAAGAGACAATAGGAAAGAAAGAAAGAAAGAAAAAGAAAGAAAGAAAGAAAGAAAGAAAGAAAGAAAGAAAGAAAGAAAGAAAGAAAGAAAGAAAGAAAGAAAGAAAGAAAGAAAGAAAGAAAGAAAGAAAGAAAGAAAGAAAATAGGGAATGAAAGGGACATTTTAAAGGAGAGAAAATAAGGAATAAAGAAGAGATGGTGGGAAAATAAAAAAGAAGGCAGGAAGGAAGGAGGGAAATCAAGGAAGCAATGAAAATGGTGGGATGGAATAAAAATTAAAAGGAAGAAACCAAAAAGGGAGAGAAGGAGGAATGAAGAAAAAAGAAAGAGAATATAGGGAAGGAACGGGAAAAAAGAAAGAAAGAAAGAAAGAAAACCAAAGAAAATAGGGAATTAAAGGGACATTTTGAGGAGAGAAATTAAGGAAGTAAAGAAGAGATAAGCATAAGGAAAAAAAAAGAGAAGACAGGAAGGAAGGAGGGAAATCAAGGAAGCAATGAAAATGGTGGGATGGAATAAAAATTAAGGCCCCTTTCACATTGAGGAGTTTTTCAGGCGGTAAAGCGCTAAAAATAGCGCTGCTATCCCGCCTGAAAAACTCCTGCCCAGCTACCTCAATGTGAAAGCCGAAGGGCTTTCACACTGAGGCGATGCGCTGGCGGGAGACAAAAAAATCTCCTGTCAGCAGCATCTTTGGAGCGGTGAGAGGAGCGGCGTGTATACCGCTCCTTCACCGCTCCTTCCCATTGAAAACAATGGGAACCGCGGCAATACCGCCCGCAATGCGCCTCTATATAGGCGCATTGCGGGCGGTATTAACCCTTTATCGGCCGCTAGCGGGGGTTAATACCGCACCGCTAGCGGCTGATTTCCACGGCAATCCTGGCGGTATAGCGCCGCTATTTTTAGCGGCGTTATACCGCCACCGCAGCTCCCGCCCCAGTCTGAAAGGGGCCTTAAAGGAAACAAACAAAAAGGGAGGGAAGGAGGAAAGAAGGAAAAATAGGGAAGGAACGAAAGACAGAAAGAAAGAAGAAAGAAAGAAATGTGTTTCCTTGTAGTTGAACGAGTGCATTTTTGTTCCCACAAAAGGGGTCATCCTTCTAAAATGTCCGTTCTCCTTTAAAGCTTCATTTTGTACCTCTTTTTTTTTGGACGCTACCCAACACCCCCTCCCTCCCTTTGCCCTTACCAAGATAAATATTTCATCCAATAAAAAGTTCATTTAATCCATCTAAGAGATTAATCTCTTGTTTTCTTTTCTGCATTAAATATACAGCGGCAGACATTGTATTCCTGAAAGCATTATTAAATCTACGAGGGAATTCATCTTATATCCATTTCATATGTATTTATGGAGCAGAGAAATGGCGCCTTTATTACTCCGACTAAATACCCGAAGCAGAGATAAATCTTTTCATTTTTAATATGTGAATTCGAGACATTAGCAAATAAGGATCTGGTTTCTTCATAATGGCCAGGCTGTGATCTAAAACATGTAGGGTCGTATTCTTTTATAATTAGTCAATTGATGGCACACGTACACTATACATTATATATATATATATATATGCAGTATATATACAATGAAAAAGCTCAGTGTGGTGAAATCTATTTACTGCTTCATATATTAAACAATGTATTTTCTAACTGCTAAGCCCATATTTCATCCATGGTGGTGCCGGCTCTTACGTCCGTACTGACAACAATTTAGAACGAGTTCTGTTAGTTGGCGGGAACGGTTATTAATGATGGCAACGTTCCATGCAGTTCATTAAAGGGTAGTTGATGTGTTGGCCTGTAAACAGTTTCCTTGACTGTGAAAATTATATGCTTGGTGATTCCTCGGTTCTACGAAACACCGCTGACACCGAGCCGCTTAGATGGTGAAGAAGGTTGAGGTTGAATATGGATTGGATTTTCAGCCCAGAATCGCCAGTTGTCTGCTGACTTCAAGGTCAACTCTAGGTTGTCAGGCATACTATAGGTGGACTAAACTTCATTATAAAGTTATATTAAATCACAAAGTTCATTATATGAAAAAAGCTTATATATATATATATATATATATATATATATATATATATATATATATATATATATATATATATACAGTACAGACCAAAAGTTTGGACACACCTTCTCATTCAAAGGCCTCGTACAGACGAGAGGAAATCCTCTGGCGGATTTGGATCTGATGGCTGTACACACCATCAGATCAAAATCCCCGCGGAATACATCCGCGGTGACGTGGCCGCGCCATCGCCGCGACGATGACGTGGCGACGTGCGCGACCCTGGAAGGTAAATACTTCCACGCATGCGTCGAATCATTACGACGCATGCGAGGGATGGGAGCGGATGGACTGATCCGGTGAGTCTGTACAGACGACCGGATCAGTCCGCTGGACTGGATTCCAGCGGATAGATTTCTTAGCATGCTAAGAAATTTTTATCCGCTGGGAATCCGTCGGCTGGATTTTTATCCGCTGGGAAATGTCCGCTAGGCCGTACACACGACCGGATCTATCTGCTGGAACTGATCCGCGGATCAATCCCAGCAGATAGATCCGGTCGTGTGTACGGGGCCAAAGAGTTTTCTTTATTTTCATGACTATGAAAATTGTAGATTCACACTGAAGGCACCACAACTATGAATGAACACATTAAACATTAAACATAACAAAAAAACATAACAAAAAAGTGTGAAACAAGTGAAAATATATTTCATATTCTAGGTTCTTCCACCTTTTGCAGCAGACACATCTCTAGAACTGGTAAGAGAAGACTGTGTGAATCAGGCCTTCATGGTAGAATATCTGCTAGGAAACCACTGCTAAAGAAAGGCAACAAGCAGAAGAGACTTGTTTGGGATAAAGAACACAAGGAATGGACATTAGACCAGTGGGAATCTGTGCTTTGGTCTGATGAGTCCAAACTTGAGATCTTTGGTTCCAACCCCCGTGTCTTTGTGCGACGCAGAAAAGGTGAACGGATGGACTCTACATGCCTGTTTCCCGCCGTGAAGCATGGAGGAGGAGGTGTGATGGTGTGGGGGTGCTTTGCTGGTGACACGGTTGGGGATTTATTCAAAATGGAAGGCATACTGAACCAGCATGGCTACCACAGCATCTTGCAGCGGCATGCTATTCCATCCGGTTTGCGTTTAGTTGGACCATCATTTATTTTTCAACAAGACAATGACCCAAAACTCCAGGCTGTGTAAGGGCTATTTGACCAAGAAGAAGGAGAGTGATGGGGTGCTGCGCCAGGTGACTACCTCTTGAAGCTCATCAAGAGAATGCCAAGAGTGTGCCAAGCAGTAATCAAAGCAAAAGGTGGCTACTTTGAAGAACCTAGAATATGAAATATATTTTCAGTTGTTTCACACTTTTTTGTTATGTATAATTCCACATGTGTTCATTCATAGTTTTGATGCCTTCAGTGTGAATCTACAATTTTCATAGTCATGAAAATAAAGAAAACTCTTTGAATGAGAAGGTGTGTCCAAACTTTTGGTCTGTACTGTATATATGTTTTGCATTACACCTGTAAAGGACCCAATGGTCCCCAGGGCCCCTTACAGGCCCGGCCAGCCCCCCTCCCGTTTTTTTTTTTTTTTGCATTACACCTGCAACGGGCCCCATGGTCCCCAGGCCCTCCCCTCTGGTTATTATCGAGCATCAGGAGCCCCCCCCCCACCCCCGTTCTCTGCTCCAGGGGGGCCCTGCCTAAAGCTGTCTAAGGGGCCCCAAAATTTGTGATGGCTGCCCTGGTACTGCAAAAGCATATTATTAAAAAGGTCATGATGGTCTCTGCAGTATTCTACCTTTCTGGGGCCCCCTGCCATAATGTGTTTATTGTAAGTAGGTCTGCTATTGTCTGAAGGAGTTCTGTGTATAAACATGAGCTAATTAACTAGTCATTTAACCAGCCTAGGTGACTCAGAGGTTTGACCTTTCAGGCCAGACTTTCCATCTTCTAGCTCAGAAGACACAATACATATTATCATAAGTATAAACTTATGATAATATGTATTGTGTCCCCTAGGCTGGTTAAATGACTAGTTAATTAGCTCATGTTGATTTATGTTTCTGGTTACAGTTTGTATTGTTAGGGTAATATGATCAGGAGGGGGGAACCTCATTCTCCAGTGTATAAAAGCCTGTGTTCTTGTTCAAATAAAGAGTTCCAGCTTTGCAGCCAAAACGAGTCCTGCCTAGTTCTTGGTTGTAATATGCGGCTATAATATCTAATGTAATATCTATATTCAGACTGGAGGAAGCGGTATATGAGGGAAACACTCAAGTGGAGTGTGGGACGTTCCGTTATCGCTGGAGGAAAGAACACAAAGGTGCCTGCATGCAGAACAGGAACAAGTGGAATCAGGAACCCCTCTGCATTGAAGCCAAGTAAATAAAAAATCCAAACTGGGGTTCTGCTTTAAATTCCCTGGTCAGACACAAACCTGTTGATTTTCAGAGCCTGAAAAACAAATCCCGAGTACGAAAGCTCCGAAAGCCTTCAAATCCCATGTTTGTCCATCTCGTATCAAACAGCTGGAAAGTATGCATCAGCACACACTAAGGATTACAGGCTATGTATATAGTAGGATATATACATAGGCTCTTTGTTACTATCACAATGCAAGTTTGAAGCGTGTGGCTGATCCTACTTGCTCTATATCTCCGGTTTATGTCACATTAATGGGAACATTCCATAAAATAATGGATTTTTTTTACTGTGCCATAAACTGGGAGACGTTGGACAGGGTTGTCTGTTCTCTTCCCCCTCCTCTCCTCTTTCTCTTCCCCCTTCTCTCCTCTTTCTCTTTTCTTTCTGTCCTTTCAATTTACTGGAGGTATTTATTAGTCGCCAACCATCGTGTGTCTTTTTTTTGTTCAATTGTAACTAAAACGCTTTAGAGATAAAATCAATGCACAAAGTACGCCGGCATTGTGGTTGATTTTTACTTACGAAAATTGTTCTGCTACATTTTTCTTAAAGCAAACATGTTGTGGATTTGTAATACTTGGATCTGAAGATGGATGCGCCATACCAAAGGTTCAAAGTCCAAAATGTGGTTTTATTCCAAACATATAGGGAGTGCCGATAATAGCCGATGCGTTTTGGGGGTCATGCATCTCCCCCTTCATCAGGACTTGGATATGGAATCAGCTGGTATGGACTCATGCCGCGTACACACGATCGGTCAAACCGATGAGAACGGTCTGATGGACCGTTTTCATCGGACCAAACCGATCGTGTGTGGGCCCCATCCGTTATTTATCCATAGGTTAAAAAAAAGCAATCTTGTTTTAATTTTAACCGATGGATTCCTAACCGATAGAAAAAAAATTATCGTTTGTAGGCACGTCCATCGGTTAAAAATCCACGCATGCTCAGAATCAAGTCGACGCATGCTTGGAAGCATTGAACTTCGTTTTTTTCAGCACGTTGTTGTGTTTTACATCACCGCGTTCTGACTTGATCGGTTTTTTAACTGATGGTGTGTAGGCGCGACAGACCATCAGTCAGCTTCATCGGTTAACCGATGAAAACGGTCCATCAGACCGTTTTCATCGGATGGACCGATCGTGTGTACAGGGTTCAGACTATAATTTAAATCTTGTCTTGGAAGAACTTAGTAGAATTCAACAGCTGCTGTTGACTACAGCCATGGATTTAAAAGAAGCAAACTAATATTATTACATGACCAAAGTTCTGTTATTATATGTAATTTTATTGGTCCCCAAATCGTCCACGAAATGTACCCATCTAGGGTTCCTAACCCTAACTCAACAAAGTTCAGCAGCTCCCAGTTGAGGGTACAAGGCTTTTTGAAATCCACAGAACCTCTGATGCCCCCTACACACGACTGGAAGGAAAACTGCCATGAGAGCTTTTTGCTGGGAATCCCGGCCATGTGTATGCTCCATCGCAGTTTTCCCTACTGGAGGAAGTCTGTTATTGGACGAAACGGCGTAGGGAGGAGCGGCGTGCTGACGTCACCATTTGTGAACCTACACTGCCATCCGGAAGGATGAGCGGTATTAGAGAGCCGGCCAACTTGAAAAACAAAACACCCGATTTTTATCTTCTAAATCTGAGTGCAACCGATGTACTAATAAATACCTTTTATATTGCAATACTGCTCTATGTCGGTTTTTTCTTTCCTTCTTTGATTAATATCCGTGGGGTGACCTGTTGGAGAGTCTTATTGCTGTTGGAGAGCCTTATTGCTGTACTGAGGTGGAGTTACTGGATAGTCTGAAAAACACCAGTGGCTGTTGAGCCAAATGCCTATGTGATCTCTTTCATTAGGGATTCATACAAGTCGGTAAGCAGATTAGGAATAGGAGGTGGAGGCTTTCTTCTTTTCTGCAAAATTGACACGGTGTTCTGGGATACTGTCAGCACTATTTTCTGTTGATGTGAATAGGCACTGAGATTGAATTCCCTATGAACTCATTTGGATCCATTACATGCGTTTTGCACAGGACGTAATGCATGCACATGTCACTATTTTTATTTATTATTTTTTTTTTTTCACATGGACTTTTGAACAGTTTTATTCATATTGATGTCATATATACTGTATTAAGATATGCATGTCTCATTTCTTATGTTACCATTGTGATCATCTTATCTGATTCATAGTTCACGCAGCGCAGCTTATTTTTTACTATATTCTGTTTGTGTTCATCTAACATTTTTTGCTGCAGCAGCACATTGATAGTTCTTAGATTTTATTTATCTTTAGGAATTGGTCCAACGATCAAGTATTGTATATTCCTAATTTTTACAGACCAGCGCAGTATTTTTTCACATATTTTGCACCTGGTAGAATAGAATGACTTGCTTCAACTTCTAAATGCCTGTTGTGTGAAGTTCACAGTGTGCTTTTAAATCAGAGTAAGCACCTGCTCTGAGACATACAATAAATATCAGCTAGACTTAAAATCAGTTTACTAAAATCAGATCAGGCGGCGATTGCGATTGGTTGCCAGAGGTTACAGCATATCATTACCGCTTACTGACTGGTTGCTAGAGGTTACAACACACATTACGGCTCACTGATTAGTTGCTAGAGGTTACAGCACATGATTTCTTCTTGTTGATTGGTTGCTAATGATTACTGTGCAGTAATACTGCTCGCTGATTGGTTGCTCGAGGTTACAGCAAATATTACGGCTCACTGATTAGTTGCTAGAGGTTACAACACATGATTTCTGCTTGTTGATTGGTTGCTAGAGATGACTGTACACAGTGCCGATCCTGACCTCCCTGGGGCCCTAAGCAAAATGACATGGCACATTAAAAATGAGAATCGGGGGGGGGGGGGGGGGGCGCTGACGACAGTGACATGTCACATTAA